>NC_134499.1:16713288-17013288 GCF_040206685.1 Ascaphus truei
GGGGCCCGACTTCCGGAATGACTTCTGGGTTCCACCGACTCAGCCCACCACCGCCAGAACCTGGACAGTTGTTCATGCTCCCCTTGTGTCGGCAACCCTGTCTATCCCAGTCACTGATCTGGTCTACCCTATATACCAGATCAGTGACTGGGATAGACAGGGTTGCCGACACAAGGGACAGCGCGCACTTTGCTCGTAATTGTGGACACCTTTGTTAAAAACGCTGCCTTATTATGTTTTCTCTGCTTGTTTTGGAGCTGCGCGGAATACGTGGCAATGCTGTTCTAACGAGTATAGGAGATTGCAAGATATTTATGAGCAAATTACTTTTCCCTTTAACCTTCAGAAAGTCCAGTCATCTGCTGCAAAACCACCGTATCTGGACATTTGGGGCGAAGAATCCCCAAGGTCAGCAGATGGATTTTAACCGCCTAAGTGTCAAAAACATATTGCTCTGCAAATCTGACCGCTCTAAATCACAATCTATTTCAATAGGACTCCAAAAGGAGTGAGATTATTAATATATTTCACATCACAGATGTCTGCCACACTTTATGAAACCAATGTATTGTTCGTGTCCACTTAACCATGCCTTTTGGGGTTAATGCAGGGGTGGGTAACTCCAGTCCTCAAAGGCCACCAACAGGTTAGGTTTTCAGGATATCCCTGCTTCAGCACAGGTGACTCAATCAGTGGCTCAGTCTTTGACTGCACCACTTGTGCTGAAGCAGGGATATCTTGTAAAACCTGACCTGGTGGTGGCCCTTGAGGACTGACGTTGCCGACCCTTAGGTTAATGTGTCTTTTTCCTGAACTTTGCGGTCACATCGGACAATGAGCCCTTTGTGATATTGAACTCTCCTGTTCAACGATATACAATATCTTCTGTATAATATCGCCCTAAAATTTACGTGGGATCAACACAGCGACTAGCTGTCAGCACAGCATAATTACACATCAATGCCTATGTGCTTGTGCTGTGCAGTGTTGTTCAGGGCGATAAGATTTACATTTATACATGATACTCGTCTCTGGAGGTATGTAGGAACGGGTGTGCAGTGTTGGGTGGGGGCAGTATGCCTTTGTATGACAACCCATCCCTCTGCCAATTCTGTGCTTCCCAAAGCTCAGCGCCACGAAAAGGAAAGCTATAATCACAAGGGGGGTAACATATATTCAATTATAAGTCCACTGCCCAGAATTCCCTGTTTTAACCCCATCACTGCCAGAGAGGCCAACCGCACTGCAAAGAGGCCCTCTCCCAGGGAAGATTTAAGGGGCATTTATTACCAAACGATACTGGGGTTTTTTTGTGGAAATGTTGCTTGTGCTCCAATCCTCAGACGCTCTCAATCTACTTTGTCCAAAGAGGACCGAGCCCCAGACTCAGTATGCATGATTAACCCCGTCCATGCAGGGAGAAGACAGTGCTACATTGTCTCCTATATGTATGAGGCTTATCAGCAATAACCCGTGTAAGCAGAAACACACCAGCTCTGCAGTGCAATGCTATACCGTTGAGGAATAGCGGTGATAATCCTCTACAATCCATGTAATGGATCATCAGTTTGGGGCACACACTCTTTCATGCATGCAGTTCAGGGAATTATAAATGTTAAACCAAGGAAGTAGCCAAAGCCAAGGGATAAAAGTTCAACTCACTGGGTACAATAGAGGCCTGCAGTAAGTGAGTGCAACACAGGGGTTTTATCGATGGTACTAATGAGGAATAGCAAAACTGAGGTAGACGAGCCCAGCTGATGATGGGTGCAATGAATACAATGAGGGGTGAGACCCCTTGAGTACCAGGAAAGGCAGGGAGACGGTTAAAGTGATGCAATAAATGGGTTTACACCATACTGATTAAAACCATTGTACAGTTAAATAACTGAAGTACTGGGACAAATAAATAGATGTTTAAATAGCCAAACAATCACCCTGTGGTTTTTAATCGAGAGGCCATTAAGCGGCAGATAAATGTGAGGCAGGATACAGATATGAGGAATGACATGTGAGGTCATGATACAGATGTGAGGTATGACATGTGAGGTCATGATACAGATTTGAGGTATGACATGTGAGGTCATGATACAGATGTGAGGTATGACATGAGGTCATGATACAGATGTGAGGGATGACGTGTGAGGTCATGATACAGATGTGAGGTATGACATGTGAGGTCATGATACAGATGTGTGGTATGACGTGTGAGGTCATGATACAGATGTGAGGTATGACATGTGAGGTCATGATACAGATGTGAGGTATGACATGTGAGGTCATGATACAGATGTGAGGTTGGATACATGAGGTATGACACAGATTTGAGGCGGGATACAGATGATACATGCACGGTATGATACCGGTTTGAGGCGTGATACAAATACATGTGAGGAAGGATACAGATGTGAGGTATGATACATGTGAAGTGTGATACAGATGTGAGGCGGGATACAAGTAAGGTATGATACAGATACATGTAATGCCATGGCGACGCGGTATCAAATGACGCCGCTGGGTCATGTGATGTCACGTCACCCCGCGGCTTCATTTGATGCAGCGTTGCCATGGCGACACGTCGCCAGAAGCCACCTGAATCAAGGTAAGTGAGTTATAGAGACCTCGCACGGTCCCCCGGCATTTAATTTAAATGCCTTGGGGAAGAGCGCCGGGCCTCTGTATGCGCTGCGCCCTCCCAAAAAAAAACTCTCCAGTTTGCCCACCCCTTATGTAAGGTATGATACAGATGTGAGGCGGGATATAGATGTGAGGTGATATACAGATGTAAGGTGTGATACAAATGTGAGTTATGATACAGATGTAAGGTCTGATACAGATGTGAGGTATGATAAAGATGTGAAGTGTGATACATGTAAGGTATGATACAGATGTGAGGTGTGATACATGTAAGGTATGATACAGATGTGAGGTGTGATACATGTAAGGTATGATACAGATGTGAGCTATGATACTTGTGAGGTGTGAAACAGATGTGAGGTGTGATACAGATGTGAGGTGTGATACAGATGTGAGCTATGATACTTGTGAGGTATGATACAGATGTAAGGTGTGATACAGATGTGAGGTATGATACAGATGTAAGGTATGATACATGTACTGTAAGGTATGATACAGATGTGAGGTATGATACAGATGTAAGGTTTGATACAGATGTGAAGTATGATACAGATGTAAGGTATGATACATGTACTGTAAGGTAGGATACAGATGTAAGGTGTGATACAGATGTGAGATTTAATACATGTGTGAGGTATGATACATGTAAGGTGTGATACAGATGTGAGGTGTGATACAGATGTGAGGTTTGATACATGTAAGGTATGATACAGATGAGAGGTGTGATACATGTATGGTATGATACTGATGTGAGGTGTGATACAGATGTGAGGTGTGATACAGATGTAAGGTGTGATACAGATGTGAGGTATGATACAGATGTAAGGTTTGATACAGATGTGAAGTATGATACAGCTGTAAGGTATGATACATGTACTGTAAGGTATGATACAGATGTAAGGTGTGATACAGATGTGAGATTTAATACATGTGTGAGGTATGATACATGTAAGGTGTGATACAGATGTGAGGTGTGATACAGATGTGAGGTTTGATACATGTAAGGTATGATACAGATGAGAGGTGTGATACATGTATGGTATGATACTGATGTGAGGTGTGATACATGTATGGTATGATACTGATGTGAGGTGTGATACAGATGTGAGGTGTGATACAGATAGGGATGTATGATACAGATGTGAGGTAGGATGCATTTAAGGTATGATACAGATGTGAGGTATGATACAGATGTGAGGTATGATGCATTTAAGGTATGATACAGGTGTGAGGTGTGATACAGATGTGAGGTGTGATACAGATGTGAGGTGTGATACAGATGTAAGATGTGATACAGATGTGAGGTATGACACATGTAAGGTTTGATACAGATGTGAGGTATGACACATGTAAGGTTTGATACAGATGTGAGGTATGATACAGATGTGAGGTATGATACAGATGTGAGGTATGACACAAGTAAGGTATGATAGAGATGTGAGGTGTGATAAAGATGTGAGGTATGATACAGATGTAAGGTATGATACAGATTTGAGGTATGATACAGATTTGAGATATGATACAGGTGTGAGGTATGATACAGGTGTAAGGTATGATACAGGTGTAAGGTATGATACAGATTTGAGGTATGATACAGATTTGAGGTATGATACAGGTGTAAGGTATGATACAGGTGTAAGGTATGACACATGTAAGGTTTGATACAGATGTGAGGTATGGCACATGTAAGGTTTGATACAGATGTGAGGTATGACACAGATGTAAGGTGTGATAAAGATGTGAGGTATGACACATGTAAGGTAAAATACAGATGTGAGGTATGACACATGTAAGGTATGATACAGATGTGAGGTATGATACAGATGTGAGGTGTGATACAGATGTGAGGTGTGATACAGATGTGAGATGTGATACAGATGTGAGGTGTGATACAGATGTGAGGTGTGATACAGATGTGAGGTGTGATACAGATGTGAGGTGTGATACAGATGTGAGGTGTGATACAGATGTGAGGTGTGATACAGATGTGAAGTATGATACAGATGTGAGGTATGATACAGATGTGAGGTGTGATAAAGATGTGAAGTATGATACAGATGTGAGGTGTGATACAGATGTGAGGTATGATACAGATGTGAGGTGTGATAAAGATGTGAGGTATGATACAGATGTGAGGTGTGATAAAGATGTGAGGTATGATACAGATGTGAGGTGTGATACAGATGTGAGGTATGATACAGATGTGAGGTGTGATAAAGATGTGAGGTATGACACATGTAAGGTGTGATACAGATGTGAGGTGTGATAAAGATGTGAAGTATGATACAGATGTGAGGTGTGATACAGATGTGAGGTATGATACAGATGTGAGGTATGATACAGATGTGAGGTATGATACAGATGTGAAGTATGATACAGATGTGAGGTATGATACAGATGTGAGGTGTGATAAAGATGTGAAGTATGATACAGATGTGAGGTGTGATAAAGATGTGAAGTATGATACAGATGTGAAGTATGATACAGATGTGAGGTATGATACAGATGTGAGGTGTGATAAAGATGTGAAGTATGATACAGATGTGAGGTGTGATAAAGATGTGAAGTATGATACAGATGTGAAGTATGATACAGATGGGAAGTATGATAAAGATGTGAAGTATGATACAGATGTGAAGTATGATACAGATGTGAGGTGTGATAAAGATGTGAAGTATGATACAGATGTGAAGTATGATACAGATGTGAGGTATGATACAGATGTGAGGTGTGATAAAGATGTGAAGTATGACACATGTAAGGTGTGATACAGATGTGAGGTGTGATACAGGTGTGAGGTGTGATAAAGATGTGAAGTATGATACAGATGTGAGGTGTGATACAGATGTGAGGTGTGATACAGATGTGAGGTGTGATACAGATGTGAGGTGTGATACAGATGTGAGGTGTGATAAAGATGTGAGGTATGACACATGTAAGGTGTGATACAGATGTGAGGTGTGATACAGATGTGAGGTGTGATAAAGATAGAGGCAATGTCTGTGACAGCTCCTGCCCCGTCCCCTCACACCGGGGCTCCCGTCCCCTCACACCGGGGCCCCCGTCCCCTCACACCGGGGCTCCCGTCCCCTCACACCGGGGCCCCCGTCCCCCCTCACACCGGGGCCCCGTCCCCTCACACCGGGGCTCCCGTCCCCTCACACCGGGGCTCCTTACCTGGTGCCGTCCGGCCGGGTCCCGGCGGTGGCCGGGGAGTCTCCGCCGCTGTGCCCGGCGGGGAGGAGCTGTCCGCCGCGGCTTGGTGCTGAACTCCCGGGCCCGGGGCTAGGAAGGGGCTGCTGCCCGGCTCCCGCTCCTCCCTCCCCCGCCTCCAAGCTGGCCTCGTTCCCCATGCCGGAGGGAGGAGGGATAGCGGTCCGGGGGTGAGAAGCAGCGACACGGAGGGAGACAGTGCAGGAGGAAAGCGCCTCACTCCTCCACTGACAGGACCCGCTCCGCCATCACCAGCTCCCTCCCTCCCGCCTCCTCCTCCTGCGCGCCGCCGCCGCCTCCCGCGCGCCTCCTCCTCCTGCGCGCCGCCGCCTCCCGCGCGCCTCCTCCTGCACGCCGCCGCCACCGCCGATTGCGGCTGCTGTGGCGCGTGCGCGGAAAGGGAGGCGCTCGTGCCCGCGTTCGCCAAGCCAGACGGGGAAGCAGTGCGCAGGCGCGATGCTGGGTCCGTGCACCACGTGACGCTTGTCCCCTGTGTGTCTCGTGCAGCGCTGCCTCATCATTCACAGGGCGGGAATCACTGCAGCGACGCATTGTGTGTGTCCCCCCACCCCAGCTTAAGGTGGGGGGGCAGTGACGGTGACACACGTGCCGTGTTAGCAATGATAGGAGCAAATAAAGGGGGTGGGGGACAAATAAAGGGGGTGGGGGCAAATAAAGGGGGTGGGGGGCTGAAGGTGAGAAGGAGGGTAAGGCCGTGTCCATACTCCCCGCGACCGCGGATCGAAACAAAAGGCTGTACCTCTATGAGGAAGGCCATAGAGTTACATTTTGGGACAAATTTTGATTTTGTCTCATGACGGCCGTCAACCAATGAGGGCGAACCGCCTCCAAGGTCGCGTCTCCCCATCCCAAAGACCACGGATAGCCTCTGGGGCAGGCGCGTGAGATGCCATGCGCTCCATCGCGCACGCGCCTACTATATCCGCGGCCTAAGGTTGCGGGTGAGTGGGAGGGAAGGAGAGTGAGGCTTCGGGTGAGGGACGGGAACGAGGGTGAGGGGCGCGGGAAGGAGCACGAGGCTGCGGGTGAGGGGAAGGAAGGAGCACGAGGCTGCGGTGAGGGGGAGCAAGAAGCACGAGGCTGCGGGTGAGGGGGAGGAAGGAGGACAAGGCTGCGGTGAGGGGACAGGAAGGAGTGTGAGGCTGCGGGTGAGGGGGAGGAAGAAGCACGAGGCTCCGGGAAAGGGGCAGGAAGGAGCACGAGGCTCCAGGAGAGGGGCAGGAAGGAGCACGAGGCTGCGGGTGAGGGGGAGGAAGGAGCACGAGGCTCCGGGAGAGGGGCAGGAAGGAGCACGAGGCTCCGGGAGAGGGGCAGGAAGGAGCACGTGGTTGCGGTGAGGGGGAGGAAGAAGCACGAGGCTGTGGTGAGGGGACAGGAAGGAGCACGAGGCTGCGGGTAAGGGGGAGGAAGGAGCACGTGGTTGCGGTGAGGGGGAGGAAGAAGCACGAGGCTGCGGTGAGGGGACAGGAAGGAGTGTGAGGCTGCGGGTGAGGGGGAGGAAGAAGCACGAGGCTCCGGGAGAGGGGCAGGAAGGAGTACGAGGCTGCGGGTGAGGGGGAGGAAGGAGCACGAGGCTCCGGGAGAGGGGCAGGAAGGAGCACGAGGCTCCGTAAAGGGGCAGGAAGGAGCACGTGGTTGCGGTGAGGGGGAGGAAGAAGCACGAGGCTGCGGTGAGGGGACAGGAAGGAGCACGAGGCTGCGGGTGAGGGGGAGGAAGGAGCACGTGGTTGCGGTGAGGGGGAGGAAGGAGCAAGAGGCTGCGGGAGAGGCAGGAAGGAGCAAGAGGCTGCGGGTGAGGGGGCGGGAAGGAGCACGAGGGTGCGGGGCAGGGAGGAGCACGATGCTGCGGGTGAAGGGCAGGAAAGAGCATGAGGGGGCGGGAAGGAGCACGAGGGTGCGGGTGAAGGGCAGGCAGGAGCACGAGGCTGCGGGTGAAGGGCAGGAAGGAGCACGAGGCTGCGGGTGAGGGGGCGGGAAGGAGCATGACGGGGTGGAAAGGTGCACGAGAGGGCAGGTGAGGGGCAGGGAGGCGCACAAGGCTGCAAATGAGGGGCAGGAAGGTGTGGATGAACTACTATGCCATTCTCTCCCATCTGGATTACTCTTTCCCCCCCTTCACTACAGCTCTCTCACGCCTACAGCCCTTCCCACATGCTGTCCCCTACCTCTGCAAATCCCTCTGTTTCAATGTCCGCCAATCACTTTCTCGAACTTCAAACCCCATCTAACACGCACCTACCTATTCAAGGAATCGTCTACTCCCTAAACTACAGTATACTCTTATACACTCTCATATGTACCCCTACTGTTTCTGTTAGTCTCCCCATATGACAATTCGATTGTAAGCTCTTCGGGCAAGCGGTGACTCCTGTTTCCCAGTAATACATTTACGCTTGGATGGAATTATTGTATCTGTCTTATATTCCCTGTATTGCAATGTTTGAAGAGTTGCGTACCTGGTTGGCGCTATAAGAATAACAATATATACATACCTACAAAAACATAGATATATAATAATTAATATGCAGATATATTGGGATTCATTGTTCCCCCAGAAAACACAACGTATTCTGGAATAACACAAAATATCAACGTTTTTCCATAGAATTTAATGGCCGTCTTGGTGTAAATTATCATCACATATCTTGTCAAGAAGGGAACAATGAAGCGGCTACATCTGTATAAAAGAGCTGCACTTCCAGGCAGATACAGTACAGGGATAAGTGCACGAACAATACACGTAAACAAGAGGACATTGCTTGTGAAGTGCAGTGCGGTGTCACCTCTGGGGGTTCTCTGGCTCACATGAAACATTCACCGGGGGAAAGAGAATGATGACGTTATCTTGTAATGCTGATAATTGATTTGAGGGTGGGGGAGTATTTTCATATACCGTATATATAGAAGCATCATCATTGTGATGGCACTTGGTAAATACAAGGAAGAATGTAACATTTGCTAGGAACTGATTGGGAATTATTCTCAGCTTCGAACAAGTTTTGTGGCAGCTTTTTATTCCTGTAACTATTGATAAACAGGAGCGGTGTATCGGCAGTGAGGAGTTCCTTGTGGTTGACGCTAATAATGCTTGTCATGAAAGATCTAGATATTTTAAGAGTACTTCTTTCTTACAATGAGTTGCTTCTTTAGGACTGTTTGGTTTGATGCATCTTTGACAAAGCGCCAGCAGAGGCGCGAACCCCGTTGGGTGCACCTCCTTCACCATTGTATTGTGTGTAAACTTTTTTATTAGTATTTTTTGTTGCACCCTGGCCCTTATGCTGCTTGCTGTGCACTGCCATCTTTTCCTCGTCTATACTGTTTGCTGCCAACAACTGCACTTTTAGAAACCATAATCCCTTCAGTGTCACGTAAGTTAATAAAGAAGTTGAAGTTATTTGAATGAAGCTGTGTGGTTTCAAACCACATCTGTGTGTAGGGTTTGTAAATAAAATGGTTCATAACCTGTAGAAACTCCAGGAATTATCCTAATCATTATATCTCTCTATCCTGCAAAGGTTGTTTTGTGTTTTATTTTTAACGGGTGCAAAATGTATCTTTTCTTTAGTAATATTACTTTTAATCCTTTCATTTCCGCGGTGACATTTGCAGTGCGGTATCCTGCTGTTCTGCATCCTTTCCGATCCGTGTGCAGCGGCAGTGTACAATTTACCAACAAAATAATAGATGGATGTTTCGATCAGCCTCTTGGGACAGCATATTTTCAGTTTCATTCATTATTGGTAACCTTATGTGGGTTATAATCTTCATTACATAATACTGTAGTATGTTAGATTTTATTTTTCACCCCTCTTAGTTTTTCCCCCATCTACAATTTTAGGTGAAATATTGCGTTCCTCAATAATATTTACCCATAATTAGAATATTCCTGACCACACAAAACCCTTTGGATGAGCAATAGGTTGCAATACCTAGTTACATAATAGATTGCAATAACAGTAATAGGTTGCAATAAAAATATTATTAAATGTGATATTAAAGAAGCAATCCAAGTAGGCCATTTTGTTTTATTATTTTGTCTTATGTAGAATTGAAGTAGGGGGTCTCTGGAGCTGAACCCCATTCATTTCAGCTCCGGGGATCCTCTGCTTCCAGAGATACCTTCGAAGGGGGTGCTGGTATCTCCTGCAAGTTTAAAGCTCCCGCTTCGCGTGGGCCAATAGGAAGCTGCACCAGATGACATCACGGCTTCCTATTGGCCCGCAGGGCACGGGAGATTTGAAAAACAGCGATATCGTGAACCCCAGCTAGTGAGCCAGAGCGGCTACTGGAACCCCCAATGAGGTGAGGTCAGTATCATCATAAGTAGGTGGTCCACAGAGCTCAAATTAATGATGTTCGCCCCCGGAGACCACTGCTTCAATCCTATGTTTAAAAAAAACGGCAGCTTGGATTGCTTCAAGGCAAAACATGTTTTCTAAATCTATAAAAGTACCCTAGTAAAGGTTGTGCTACCGCATTGCATTCTGCTAACTAGCCATCTTGAGGACAGATACCGACTAAGGATAACATACACATTTGAGGTAGAAACAAACAATGTGTGAAAGCTGCTATGACGGGAATTTGAGTGAGACCTTTCCTGGATGGTTTCCCTGTCACGTACTGCTAGGATTTCCGTTTGCCGCTTGGAAGAATCACATGACAGAAATGGTTTGCCCGGGGGGTTGCAAGTCATGCAGAATCCACCGAAGAAAATAGAGCAGAATGAGGAATGCAGAATTAACCAGACTGAATCAGTCCGCACACAAAGCATCACTTGTCTATCGCACAAAGAGGATCTGCACAAATGTTATTATTTAATGAGATTCCGTATTTCACAGCTTTGGTGAATACACATTAATAGAGGCAATTCGAGACATCAGAAAATCATCATCAGCTGCAGCAACATATTAGAATTTAGAAAATGTGGTACATTATACGATTTTGGAAGCATATTGTATAGGAAACTTATGCTTTGGAGGAAGGCAGGCTGACACGTTGTATGAACAATCTGGGCTGAGGCTGCTCTCAGCATCATGTCTCGGATATAATAGTTTAGCTCAGCTAACTTAATGACTATAATACAAACTTTTAATTTCCTATTCTGCTTTTTTTAACAAGTCTGTGGAGTGTGGCTTGAAGCACAATATTAAAACTTAATTTAATTCAATATGAAGCTAACACTTAAAGCGACTGGATGTCTTTCATTTTCTTGCAGCTAAATTATATTTTACTTAAAGTTCTTGGTACTTTAAAGAGCTATGGCCCACATTTACAATGATATTTCATAAGACACCATCCAGCAGCGGAAGCCATCTCATTGCATGGCACTGCTTAATACCATATGGGCCTTTACATTATAGGCGAGCGTATTGTAGAAGCTAAGACCTGTTATGAAAATAGAAGGCAGATATACTGACATTATTTGTATAAAGGTTATATCATTGTCTGTTTTTATAAAAACATTTATAATTCAACATTTGCTATCAATTTAAATAGTATTTACATGATGCTGCATGCAGAAATACAGTTCAGGACCATGGAGAGATGCCTTGTATTTTTATAGGGCAAGTGTGTCAAATTAATGGACAGTAGTACCATTTAATACTGTTGTGATCACGGTAAAATTGTATATCTGCAATTCCTGATGCCTGTTTTGAACGCTGTTCATCATTCAATTGCTGTCTCCCCATTCTCAGAAATTATGTTTTTACAAGCATTTGATTTAGGAAGACACAGTAGAGAGTGAACATTTCTTACTTATGTAGTATTGTAACATACTAATTTATGCTTTTGTATGTGATAATTACTTTTCATTGTTGTGCTGTACCACTTCAGTGATAGCATCTTGCAAATCTGAAGGCTTTTGACCACTTTAAAGTGTTGTATGTTAGATCTCATAGAAATAATAGGAAAAACGCTGGGTGGTTTATGATAAACTAGCTTTTGTGCCCGGGACAGGGGGGGTTCCGGCGGGGGGGGGTGTCTGGGGGCCTCCCTGGGTCTGGGGGGGTGTCCAGGGTTCTCTCTGGGGCGGAGGGAGGGGTTGTCCGGGGGTCTCTCTGGGGTGGGGGGGTGTCCGGGGGTCTCTCTGGGACGGGGGGGTGTCCGGAGGTCTCTGGGTCGGGGGGGATGGGTGTCTGTGGGTCTCTCTTGGGGGGGTGTCCGGGGGTCTTCCTGGGGCGGGGGGGTCCGAGGGTCTCTCTGGGGGGGGTGGATGTCCAGGGGTTTCTCTGGGGTGGGGGGCGGGGTGTCCGGGTGTCTCTCTGGGGCAGGGGGTGTCCGGGGGTCTATCTGGGACGGGGTGGATGTCCAGGGGTTTCTCTGGGGTGGGGTGTGGTGTCCGGGGGTCTCTCGGGCGGGGGAGTGTCCGGGGGTCTCGGGGGGGGGTGTCCAGGGGTCTCTCTGAGAGGGGGTATCCAGGGGTCTCTCTGGGGTGGGGGGGTATACGGGGGTCTCTCTGGGGCGCATGGGGTATCCAGGGGTCTCTCTGGGGTGGGCGGTGACAGCCGGTGTTACTTAGCACAGACTTGGCGTGAGTCACCCTGGCTGAAGTGACCTTTACCCTGCTTCACCTGACAACTCACGCAGACCAATCACAGGCCGCCTTTCCTGCCCTCACCCAGTGGCTGTGAGTGAGGGTGGGGGCTGTGTCTGGGGGTCTCTCTGGGTCCAGGGGGGGGTCTCTGGGGCAGGGGGGTGTCTTTGGGTGTCTCTCTGGGGGGGTGTCCGAGGGTCTTCCTGGGGCGGGGGGGTCCGAGGGTCTCTCTGGGGGGGGTTATCTGAGGGTCTATCTGGGGTGGGGGGCATCCGGGGTCTTTCTGGGGCGGGATCCGGGGGTCTCTCAGGGGCCGGTGGTGACAGCCGCCGTAGCTTCACCTGCCAACTTTAGCAGACCAATCACAGGCCGCCTTTCCCGCCGTCACCCTGTAGCTGTGAGTTGTAAGCAATCATCAGATGTGTTTTTCTGGCACAAACACGCTCCCTCCCTTAGTTGCCACGCCCCCCCCCCCCCCCCCGCTCCTGCTCTAAGAGATTTGCTGGACATTAGAATGTCCATAATTTGGGAGGTGAGTGACATTGGAAGCTCAAAATAGTTGTAGAATGTCCAGTGAAAGTTTTGTTGTGCTACGTGGTGCCGTTTCTGAGATTTCTATGCTTCTGACATACAAACAAACGGAATCCAACTTAGAATTATAGTATAGATGATGATATATAAAGGTTTATGATTCTGAATGGGTTTTGGATGAACAAAATATTTAGTGTGTTTATTTTCCTTTTCTCTGGTTTCTCAAATATTTGGGAGGGACTTTATTGTATGCAAGGCACACTTTTAAAGGTTAGGTCTCATTTATTCTATATTGCAGTAACAATAGCAAGAGAGCTATATGAAATGTCATGAAATAGACATATCTCTATTTAGATTATAAAATAATACTGATTCAGCACCAAGGACAGATCACTCCTAAACAGCCTGACTGAAATGATTTGTGCTGAAATTTCAGCTCATAGAAGCAAGATCCAGTAAGTGGATGTCTCTAATTCAAGTTTGTCTGGGCTCCTGTAACATTATTGGTTTTGCCTCTGAAGTCCTTTTTTCTTTATATTGTGTGTTTTGTAGAAAAATAACCTATTACAGTCGCAAAGAAGGAAGCATGCAGAACATTTTGTTAGAGTTAGGGATGTCAAACTTGTAAGGCAACGAGGTAAAACCTGTGTGTTGAAAGAGTAAGTGACTTATATTTCAAGTTTAATTAATGGTCTTGTGTACAAGATATATGTGAAACCAGCACCCCCCAGCCTCTGAGTGCCGATTAGACAGTAGTGAAATTAGCCGCTGCTGTTTCGAATTGTTTTGTATGAATTACACCCACCACCTTCTGGAACAGTCTTGTGAAAATCTGTCATATCTTTCCTGTCATTAGCAAAACAATATTATTTCCTGGCAGTAATCAGAAATGCACGCTTCTATTATACTGCACATTGAAAGGGCAGTCCTATAGATTAGTGGGTAGTGAACAGTAATAACACCTTTTAGGTCTTTGTAATCACACTTTAGTCGTCAAAGAAAAATCTAAACAAATATGTCAGGAATTATAAAGGATGTCATGTTTGGGACTATCATTTGATAGAGAACATTTTTTTATTAATACGCATGACCTAGAATGTTTACACAAACTTAAGCTTTGTCATCTTTAGGTACAAATAACTAAAGCACATTATGTGAATCCTCTTACCTTTTTAATAAGTACAGCTATTGATCTTCACAAGGCGAGTCAATACTTGCCGGTTAGTAGATTTAAAATATTAACAGAGAATTTAATTAGCACACACAACACCCCAGTATGCTCAAAACTCTTCGCAGAGATAGTGTTAGGAATTGCAAATAAAAAGGGATACACTTTGACGTAGTCTGCAAACTTACAAATGCTTTAGCCAAAGAATTTAACTAAATGAACCTCACTTATGAAAGAAAAACAGATAAGTATTTAACTATATGATTTGTCATGTTGGATGTAGCTTTGGAGCTTTCTGCCTTTTGTTTATACATTGTCACAAACCCAGTAACACTCCTTTCTGACATAAATATATATGGTGGGATGGGGTGGGTCTAGGGTTTGAGCTTACAGGAGTTTTGTGTGTGTTTGTAGATTTTACATAGTTACATAGTAGATGAGGTTGAAAAAAGACGTACGTCCATCAAGTTCAACCTATGCTAAATTTAGACGACAGATACTTTATCCTATATCCATACTTACAGTATATTGGTCAGAATATAGAAGGCAAACAAAAATTGGTAAACAGTTGTTGTGGGTCTGTGAGCCCTCCTCCCTGCTTCTGAGCTCGCCCAGCCATCCTTTAAATATCAAGTCTTGAGATGCTGCTGGTAATTACCAATCTATTAAAACGTCTTCCTCCATTAGAGAGGTAATGAGAACAATCGCAGAGATAGTGTTAGGACTTGCAGAAAGAGGCCACATCTTGACGTGGTCTGCAAACATACAGTGCTTTGGCCAAAGAATTTAACTAAGCATCCATCACGAGAAGTGACCGTAAGTGACCCGTATGAGAGAAAAACAGATAAGTATTTCACTATAGGATTTGTCATGTTGAATATAGTATTAGGGCTACCTGTCTTTTGAGAATTTAATTAACACCTAATGCAGGGTGATATTTGTGATGCATGCACCATTGAAGTTATACAATAAGACAATGGCATCCACACTCTGCTTTAAGGGGAACTTAACAAATGGTAATCATGTTAATAATGATTCCAATATGTAGCAGACTGTTGTTGGGGCTGCGTAAAGGCATTTACTCTGAAAACAACGACATTGAGTTTGAGTGTCAGCTCCTTATGTACTTGGGCAAGTAACTTTATCTCCCTGTGCCTCAAGCACCAAAAGCCATAGATTGTAAGCTCTAGGTAAGTCTAGGATGTTCGGTTGTAGCCATTTTGCTATGACCAAGTCGCCGACCAGCATTTAGCAGCCACACCTCGCCGCAGGGACATCTCGCCGCTGGCCACTTTGCTGCCAAAGTAAGCTCCTAACCTTAGCCTAAAAACCGCTTATCCTAAAAACTCCTCAGCCTAAAAACCTTACCACGATCCCCTACTTTAAAAAAAAAAACCCTTACCCTAACGCTAATTACCTACCTTGGGGCCGATATGGCAAGCGGCAAAGTGTCCCTCGGCAGCTAAAAGTCTGTAGCACAACAGCCGTGTCCACTCGTCCCATTCTGAATCTGGGCAGGGACTGTGTCTGTAACAATCCTATGTACAATGATGCTTACTGAGCTCTATACTGTAATTGTGAAGCACTTTGAGTCCCATTGGGAGAAAGGCGTTATATGAAATAAAGTTATGAGTATATTAAAAGCCTTTGTTTGTTTTTGTACTGTAGAATAACTGACCATGTCATGTTTGGGGTGTGCTTGCACCGGTTAATGAATCTAGCTGTAGAGTTTATTGGTGTCTGAGGTTAAGCACCATTAGGGACAGGCAATCAGTCGCCATCTACAAACAACTCCGTTTGCCTAATATAAGAATCTCTTTCAATGTTATGAGTTTGGGGTAATACCCAGTGTATTTATTTTATTTATTTATAAACTATTTTACCAGGAAGTAATACATTGAGAGTTACCTTTCGTTTTCAAGTATGTCCTGGGCACAGTGTAGCATTTTACTGCTGCATATGTAGGTGAGCTGTGGGGAAATGCTGCTTTCTGAGCACATATCTCACCACTGCATTACTATATTGAGATTTATTTCTGTGCAAATAAATTGGTTTAAGCAGGAAAGCCGAATAAAGAAAGTGAGAACTCCCTGATGTTGGAGGAGAATCAAATTAGCATTCATTTTTATGTTAAGAATAGAAGAGGCCATAAGAAGCTCCCCTGTTCATCAGCGCTAAATGGGAAATGATCATTTACCTGAATGCTTTGCAATATGCAAATCTCTGATCCACATTATGGTAATACGCACTGTGTGATAAAAGCATTATAAGAAGTTGTCACAAAAGAGATCCAATCAATAGGGAACAACCCTAATGGATAATTTCCTTCCAGAAGGTTAATTGCTGGATTCGTAATGAGATGAATCACTGAATTTTCATATTGTGAGATTGGAGTCAGCCACTGAGCAAAGAAACCGAGACCGCTTAAGATGTACGTTAAACCCATTCAAGGCTGGAAGAGACTGCAGAACTCTGCAAGCAATTCACTGCAGGGCCCTCCAGAAATGGAATGATTAAAGACTACAGCATGATTATCCCCTGGAGGTGGGAGTATCCTTCCCTGGATATATTAATGTCTCTACTTTTCAGGGGAATCACGTTTAGGAAAATTAGAGCACTGCTATCACCAGTTAGAAAAAATGAATTGCAAGAGAGTGTGTCCCAACCAAATAAAAATTGAATGGATCATAGCAAAAAGTTACACAACGGAGCACAAGGACCCCACCAACGCGTTTCATTGCATGCACCTTGATAAAGCATCACGCTCAAAACGCGTTGGTGGGGACCTTGTGCTCCGTTGTGTAACTTTTTGCTATGATCCATTAAATTTATCTTCACTTGACAAAGACCACACAGCTAGTTGAAACGTTGTTGTTATGATTGAATAAATTCTCTTCATTGACAAAACCGTAGTGCCCTGGAACATCTATTTTTTATAGTTCTTGGAGTTTTCACAGACAGGTACCCCCTGGACAAGGTGCACCGGTAACTGCAAGTATATTAACTTTTTCATGGTGTGCAGCATTATATCCTTTATGCTATATATATATATATATATATATATACACATATACAGTGGCGAGAAAAAGTTTGTGAACCCCTTAGTATTTTCACATATTTCAAACCTAAAATATTATTAGACCTTTCTAAGTCCCAATATTAGATCAAGATAACCTGATCAAACAAATGACACAAAATAAAACAATTATTTATGCACAAAGGATTCAACATTCAATATCCAGGTATGAGAAAGTATGTGAACCTTTAGATTCAGTACCTGGTGGCACCGCCTTGAGCAGCGATGACTTCAACTAAGTGTTTCCTGTAACTGCTGGTCAGTCTCTCACATCAGGTTTGAGCAATATTAGCCCATTTCTTGCATGTTTAGGATCATTGTCTTGCTGCATGACCAGCTTTCGTTTCAGCTTCAGACGGATGGTCTGACATTCTCCTCTAGAATCTTCTGATACAATGCAGAATTCATGGTTGTGTTAATGATGGCAAGCCGTCCAGGTCCTGACACAGCAAAGCAGCCCCAAACCATCACACTCCCACCACCATGCTTGACGGTTGGGATGAGGTTCTTCTGTTCAAACACAGAGTTTGGTTTTTGCCAAACATAACATTACTCATTGAGGCCAAAAAGTTCTACCTTTGACTCGTCTATACAGAGAACATTTTTCCAGAAGTTTTGTGGATCATGTAAAGTATGTGTTCTGTGGCGAACTTCAGAAGGCAGCAATGTTCTTTTTAGAGTTTAGTGGTTTCCTCCTGGCTATCCTTCCATGAACACCATTCTTGTTCAGTCTTTTTCTGATAGTTGAGCCATGAGCACTCACATTAGCCAAGGTGAGAGTGGCCGGAAGATCCTTGGATGATAATCTGGGTTTTTTTGTGACTTCCTGGATGATTTGCCGGTTTATTCCTGGAGAGATTTTGGTTGGACGAACGCTCCTGGGTAGAGTAACTGTGGTCTTAAACTTCCTCCATGTGTAGACTGTCTGTCTGACAGTTGATTGGTGAAGTCACAAATCCTTAGAAATGGTTTTGTATCCCTTTCAAGACTGATGAGCATCAATGGAAGACTGTACATACAGTATTACCTGCGCTCCTCCCTTTATGACGTATGCCGCTGGTAAAAGGATTGGTCTTACATATATGAAAAATAAAGAACAGATCCTGCGCTCTTACCAATTTGGCTAACATATACTAGTGACATGTTTACATTTTGAACCTAAGTCTGTGTGACAAAGGAACCATTTGGTTGCATCTTTTGATCAAAACATGATTCAAGCCGCCAATCTCGTCAAGATATACTCCGTTTAGTAGGTACCTACACTGAGTATTTGTAACCCTTTCTAGACTGATGAGCATCAATAACGGCTTTTCTGAAGTCCTCAGAGATTTCTTTTGATCGTGGCATGCTGCGTTTCCACACGCCAGACCAAACTTACAAAGTTTCTGATCTTTATATAGGATGGGAACAAAGAAAAAACCGTGTCAAAGCTCCAGGCGGTTGGAAAAAAGCCTTTAGGCAAAGGTAAAGTGATAATAGGAGTGGACACCGGAAAATACAGGATTAAGGGGCTGCAGTTTTCTGTGTTCAGATAGATAATGGTGACAAGGAGGGGACACGGGGGGACAACCAATTGTGAGGTGCAGTCACTAACGTCCCCCTTACCCTGGCTATGCCCAGCGTGGAGTACCCTTTACTCACGATGATACACCGCCTCAGTCATCCTTTCTTGCTGCAGCTGCCCTGACGCTGCCAAAAGCGTCTCCTCCAGGCGTCCGGTGGTGAAGCAGATTCTCATACACAGCAATAGAACAAGGTAAGAATCAAAAATCCAGCCGCTCCATAATACAAAAAGTAGGCACTCACCAGCAAAAAGGGGTTAAAAAGGTATGCTTTAATGGACTACATAAAAAACAAAAAAACAGACAGTACTAACTACTCTCCCACATGTTTCACGCCTACTGTGGCGCTTTCTCAAGGCTTTTCTCCTTGAGAAAGCGCCACAGTAGGCGTGAAACATGTGGGAGAGTAGTTAGTACTGTCTGTTTTTTTTGTTTTTTATGTAGTTCATTAAAGCATACCTTTTTAACCCCTTTTTGCTGGTGAGTGCCTACTTTTTGTATTATGGAGCGGCTGGATTTTTGATTCTTACCTTGTTCTATTTATATAGGATGGGGCCTCCTAAACTCACCCCTGAAGATCTACCTAATTATTTACACAACTGATTTTAATGACCCCATTTAATTTCGATGATAAAACAAGTGTTTTATGTACTTTTACACATAGTCTGACTCTTAATTACTCATTGTTTGTCTAATTCATCCATCATTATGTTTAAAAAAAACATGGAATTGGTTAATATAAACCCTATTGGATATTTAAGAAAAGACTGATTTTGATTCTAGAAGGTTATCATGGAATAACTATGGAATTTCCATAATTTTCATTGGGGTTCACAAACTTTTTCTTGCCACTGTATATAATGTGTGTACATTTGTTATGAATTTGTCTTGTTCACCAACCAGAATAATAACTGACTTACTTGTAATCTTTGTAAGACTTCTACCTCAAGATCCCCAAGCCAGGATCTCCCATGTAAAACTGCATGCTCTTAGTTCCTGCTCTGGGATTGTGTTAAACCCCTTTATGACAGAATATCCCACGATGCGTTGCAGACCCCTCTGGCGCTGAGGGGGTTAATAATGGTTGAATTAAACATAAACGTGTTGCAGGATTCAATATCGAGATGGGGGCTCTTCATAGCTATTTCAAGACCTTGCCAAACGCTTCATTACACGTTCTGATGGTTTTGTGTAAATCTAAAGCAGGAGTGGCCAACTCCATTCCTCAAAAGCACCAATGACTGAGCCACTAATTGAGCAACCTGTGTAGGGATATCCTGAAAACCTGACCTGTTGATGTTGGCACCCCTGATCTAAAGTGATTAGGAAGGAAATATAAAGGCGTGCATCTTTTTAATTAACGTGCTTCTTCATCACAACTGCATCCTAAAATACATTGTGGTACGAGTACTGAACGTTAAAACTTGGTAGTGAGCAACATCAAGTGGACGTTATGCGTCATTGCAATATCAGTCAGACAAGATGTTGTAATGTCCAAATAAAACTCTTTTACACATCAAGTAAAACATTCCCAAGTCATTACACATTTACAATGGAAAAACACGTTCCCAAAACAGTAAATAATGATGTGGAGCTTGACAAGCAGATTACAGCAAAGGTTGAATCCTTGTAACTCCCCTGTGAGTGTGATGAGAATATTAGTATTCAGTTATTTATTTATCAAATGTTTTACCAGGAAGTAATACACTGAGAGTTACCTCTCGTTTTCATGTATGTCCTGGGCACAGAGTTATGATGACAATGGAGACAAGAAAAAAAGCGCAAAACGCAAATAGTGAAGTATATCAAGATGAAAATGTAAGTAAAATTGGTGAGTATTGTGCGTACATTTAAAACATATAACATTGGCATTTACGTGTATCAACACACGAATGTTACCACACAGCAAGATCTAGAAGCCCTCTGTATCTGGCGTGGTATCAGCAGTCTGCAGCCGGATGATCCAAAGAGTGGAACTGGAAACAGCCCGGACCATCTATCTTTGTCTCCCACGTTCAGCGCGAGCAACAAGTTAGCTCCAAACAGTTGTATTGCTGTCGGCGTGGGCACACGAGAAGATATTCCCGAACGCAGTCAGATCAAACACTGCTCAGCATGAGGAATCAGTCCCGGTAGACGCGCGCCAGTATGACGTCACCCGTAGGGACGCAGCTAGGTGCAGGGCAAGTCCAAGCGGCTAGGCCAGGGGCTGTGTGAGTCCAATTAAAAGCTCAAAATAGCTGGGACACACAATAATGGCAAAACAAATACACTAAAGGTACCACATAGGATAAAAATGTATATAGATATAATCCAACGCGTTTCGAAGCTAAGAATGCTTCTTCATCAGGGATAGATTCAAAGTCACTACCCCAGGGTGTTATATACACACCCAGCTACTGGTATTGGTCTAACAATTAGGATCATAGGCCAATCAAAATAGCTTCTAAGCATGTGGGGCGGGACACTGAATTTGCATCGATAATACATCATTAGAACATTAAAAGACAAATCTTTAATTGACACATAATTGCTCTGCAAAAGAGAAAAAAACATTAGTAAAAAATATATATAAAACAAACTGAAAATATCATATACTCCTTAATGGAAGATACACAACATTCAGTGAACTTGACATGCATTCTAATTTTTAAGTTACGTTTCGTTCTGCCTACATAATGTAACCCACAGGCGCATTCAAGTAGGTACACTATATATACTGAATCGCATGTAATAAAATCTTCTACAGCAAAGATTTCCTTGTTTTTTTTAGAGCTGAAAGTTTTACGGTTTGGATGCATATATTTACAAACGGAACACTTAGCACAATTAAAGTTTCCCACAGGTTTATTACCGAGCCAGCTTTTATTAGTTCTCTGACAGCTTGGTAGTGAGCAACATCAAGTGGAAGTTATGCGTCATTACAATATCAGTCAGACAAGATGTTGTAATGTCCAAATAAAACTCTTTTACACATCAAGTAAAACATTCCCAAGTCATTACACATTTACAATGGAAAAACACGTTCCCAAAACAGTAAATAATGATGTGGAGCTTGACAAGCAGATTACAGCAAAGGTTGAATCCTTGTAACTCCCCTTGTGAGTGTGATGAGAATATTAGTATTCAGTTATTTATTTATCAAATGTTTTACCAGGAAGTAATACACTGAGAGTTACCTCTCGTTTTCATGTATGTCCTGGGCACAGAGTTATGATGACAATACATGGTTACATTAAATGAACAGAGGTTATACATTATTTTTTACAGACATTTCATGGACAGAGATAATATATGTTATGGGCGTATGTAACCGTTACAGACAAGATTCAAATATGAGACAGCTGAGGTCTTAAAAGAACTTAAACTGGAGGTGGTTTTGAGAGTCTCTGGTAGGTTGTCCCAGTCGTGAGTTATCCTCTGGGCCTAGAAAAGAAGGTATATAATTGCAGAGACAAACATAGACAAATATGAGTTCTTATTAGCAAGTGATCATGATACTGCTTGTAATATCCCTCTCACGTACTCAGGGCTAAACAGGGGATTTAACTCTGAACCTCCTGGCATACACCCCTCTAATAGACTAGATAGGGAACCACCTCTACTGTGGCATTGTCTGCTGATTCCATGGTTCCGTAGCGCCCCCCTAACACTGGGAACTTGCCCTAAACTGGGAAAAACAATAAAGGGAATTCTGTCTCTATTACCTACCCCACAGAATAGCATAGCCTGGAGACCCCCTTTGATACAACTGGAGTTTGGGGTTTGAAATAGAAGGAACCCTGGCGTTAGGGATCCCTGGAGGCTTTCCCGGCTGGTATTGGAATCCTCAGGAGGCCTGGTCCTCCGACCCTGGGGGGCTGGGAAACAAAAGGGTGCCCACCCCACCTTTATACCCAGGGGTGTGGCTAATACTCTGTGCAGAAAAACGGTAGCAGTAATACCCCTCCTCCCTTTGACAGGTGACACTCTAGCAGCACCAAAGGGAGCACAGGGCCAAACATGTGCCCAATAGTGCAACAATTGGAAACACAAGTAGGACTGCGCCTAGCCTTGTGAGACATTAACCCTGGCACTGCCTGCAGCTACCAGGGCTGACGTGCAGGGCAAGGGGAATTTTTAGTAGGGTGCTACATACAGTACGTATAAGTGAAATAAGGTAAAGAGTGAATGGAAATGCAGCTCCGACCCGCAGGAGGCTGTGTATTCAGTCTGTCAATTATTTGGGTATTATACAGCAGGGGTGCGTAAACTGGGGGGCGTGTCCCGACAGATTTTAGGGGGGGGGGGGGTACGGCGGTTACAGAGGCCCCGCGCTATTCAACGCAAGGCCTCTGTAAGTTCACTTTCCAGGCCTCGCGTCCACGTGTCTCCATGGCGACGGCACATGATGCCGCGGCGTCATTTTACGCCCATCACCATGGCAACGCGGCATCAAATTACGGCGTGGTTCACGTGACGTGACGCAGCGCAGCGTCATTTGATGCCACATTCAAGGTAAGGGGGGGGGGGGGGGCGCGACCCAGGGGCAGAGCAGGCGGGGGGGGGGGGGCCCAGCCGAGGAAGTTTGCGCACCCCTGTTCTACAGGATGGTGGGGCGCGAAAAGATGCAATAGTGAGAAAAAGGTGAAAAATAGACTCAAAGTTCCAGTTATAGGAGAAATAAATAAATACATTTCAGGGAGGGTCTGTTCACTCACAAAGTAAGGGTTTTGTGGCAGCTGTTTTAAAGCAGCAATCCAAGCTGCCGTTACAAAAAATAATCCCTTTAATATACAGTATGTGCATCAATACGATCCTCACAATGATAACTAATTAGGTAAATTGTCGATCGGTCTGTTCTCCTGTGATCGATCGGTGAAAATTCGGGCTCGGGGGTTCACTAAATGGCTGTCAGTGCAGCAGAAGAAGACCAAAGATGCAAAGTTCTCTGGGGAAGATCATGTGACCAGGCAGCCACTAGATACAATTGGTGCACTGCTAGAGAGAGGGCAGGGTTCAAAAAGGTGTGTGCCAGAGCCAGTTTGAGAAGAGGAAGGTGATGTGACTTTGTAAATGGTTGCTATAGAAATGTTGTTACATTATAATACATAAAAAATGCACTAAAACACCCCTCACTAAAATAACTAATGACCTTCACACTGTGAAAGGTCCTCTGCCCCTCCTTACATCTCAGCCCTAATTTCTCACTATACACCTGCTCAATCTTACGTTCTGTTCAAGGATGTCTACCCATTTTGTATCTACAGTCCTCTTCCACCTGAAACCTTTCTCACTCACCGCCCCACACCTATGCCCTTCCCCTCAATATCCAACATCCCCTCATCCCTCAATATCCTCCCAAACCTGGTCCTACTGTACTACCCCCTTCACCATTACTTTTGGCAATACTATGATACACCCAGTATCACAAGCACGCTGCCTAGGGGGGTCACACTTGACTCCGCTCGCACATTATCCTCTCCCATTCACAAGGTAGCTAAACCCTGTCATTTTTTCCACCGTAACATTGCAAAGATACAGACGAGACAATGAGTATTCTAAGGCTTGCCTTAAACTAGCCCGGTTACATGCTGGGTACATGCTGTGTGTAACCTGGCTAGTTTAAGGCAACTTTAAGGCATTTCTGCATTGACTAATGACCCATCGGATTAACACAGCAGGGGTCCCTGGAAGTCCCATTCGTTTGAATGGGACTGCCAGGGACCCCCGCTCTTAATCTGATGGGCCATTAGTCAATGCAGAAATGCCTTAAACTTGCCTTAAACACGACCCAGCATGTACCCAGCACGTACCTGGGTCTTTTTGGCGATTGCCACTGGTTTGTGTTAGAATAACCGTCGGCACTGCAGTACGTCCTTTCCTCTGTCGCTCTACTGCTAAAATCTCTGCCATTTCCCTCAATATCCAGCACACACCTTCTCGCTCCACCTTTAAGGCTTAGCTTAAAACATACCTCTTTAATTAAGCATATGAGTAGCTCCAAAGTACTTGCCCCCTGCAGATGCACTTACCAGAACACCCTCCTACTCTCTCTAAGTTCTCCCCACTTACCACTTAGACTGCAAGCTCTTCGGGGCAGGGAGTCCCTTTCCTGTTTACTTTTATGTCTGTAGCGCTTATTATGTCAGGTAATACTGCAGTGGCGCGCTATGTACATGGATGGAGCTATACAAATAAAAACGAAACAAATAATATCAGGAGTGGCGCTCACAAGCAGTGAATATATATTAATAGAAAATTAAAATGTGCACTAAATGCAAACATCAAAAGTGACTAGCGTGCATATAACAAAACCATAAGTGCCAAGTGAGTTATTTAAGCCAGGGGTGAGCAAACTTTTTAGGCCGAGCCCCCCTTTTAATCCATGAAATTTCTCGGGCCCCCCCCTGTCTGATCAAAATCACATTAAAAAAAAAACCTTTATTAAACGGTATACAATGTAAATACAAATATGTCTAAGGCCGCGCGTATAGTGCCCGCGACGGCGACGCTAGCAAAAGTTGTATTTCGCTTTGCGGCGGCGGTGCGGGCGACCTGGCCATTGATTGGTTCAGGGGCTGTCACATGAGGCGACAGCCCCTGAAAAATCAAATATTGCCGGCTTCAAAAAATAGCATCGCCACGTCACGCTTACTATAAGCGCACGCGGCGGCGACAATGCATGTTTTCGGATGACGTCGCGTCGCCGGCACTATAAGCGCAGCTTAAATACTTACATACTTCAACAGCTCGCTCTTGCAAAATTAGACTGCGTCCACGCTGCCGCTGAGAGCGGTGACATCACCAACTCTCCAAGCATGAGCACAGGGTGTCCTGCATAATATTGCAAGCACGAGTGGGGAAGTGTTTACACTTTTTTTACCTTAATTCTGTACATTCATAGTATGAGTGATAAAGTGGCAGCCTACCCTTTCACTTGCAGAGGATCGCAGCGAAGCAGGTTGCCAGCGGAGGAGAGCAGCAACACAGCGTTATTGTAGGGCAGACACCGGAGGGAGGGGCGTTTGACATCACAGGGCTCGCGCGTGCTCCTCCCCCGTACCTCCGAATTATGTGACCGCCACCTGCACTATTCTGTTCGGCCGCGCGCGCACATCTTTTTCGCCTGCGCAGCCAGGTTTTGCCGCACGCGCCCCGCCTAAATAATCTTGCGCCGGGGCGACCCCCCTCAGATTGTGCACCGCTGCATTCAATCACCACCAACACACAGACACAATACACACTGCAGTCATATATATACACATATATATATATATATACACACACACACACACACACACACACACACACACACACACACACACACACACATATATATACACACATATATACATATACACATATATACATATATATATATATACACATATACATACACACACACATATACACATACATACATACATACACACACACACACACATATATACACACACACATACATACACACACATATATACATATACACACACATACATACACACACACACACACATATATACACATACATACATACATACATACATATACACACACATAAACACACACACACACACACACACACACACACTACCTGGGGGAGGGAGTAACTAAACCTGCTCCGGTCCCCCCATGTGCTGCAGAAAACAGGCGGGTAACAGACAGGAGGAGGAGGGCTTGTCTGTGTGCAGGGAAGGCCCCGCAGCAGCAGTCTCTGCATGGAGCTTCTGGCCCCGCCCCCTCTGACACAGACAGCAGGGAAGCAGCCAGTGCACGGACAGTGCTCTGCCCGCCCCCAGGTTTCCCCGCACTCAGCCCGCGCCCCCCCTACATAATCTTGCGCCCCCCCAAGGGGGCGCGCCCCCCAGTTTGCGCACCGCTGATTTAAGCCACTATAGGCATACCCCACATTAACGTACGCAATGGGACCAGAGCATGTATGTAAAGCGAAAATGTACTTAAAGTGAAGCACTACCTTTTCCCACTTATTGATGCATGTACTGTACTGCAATCGTCATACACGTGCATAACTGATGTAAATAAGGCATTTGTAACAGGCTCTATAGTCTCCCCGCTTGCGCACAGCTTCGGTACAGGTAAGGAGCCAGTATTGCTGTTCAGGACGTGCTGACAGGCGCATGCGTGAGCTACCATTTGCCTATTGGGCGATATGTCCTTACTCGCAAGTGTACTTAAAGTGAGTGTCCTTAAACCGTACCTGTACTCCCACACAGTAGTGGATAGTGGAAGTGAAAAACACTGATGCAGTAATACAAAAAAATTGATTCCTCCACTCAACCTTCAAAGACAAGCGGTTCCCCAGTATTACTATTGTCAGAGAAAATGGAAGTAAACACAGGAAAGCCTCCAAATATTACACACATCCTGGTGAGTAACAGTAAGCGTGTCACAGTCCGTGGCATGTAGGTGAGATGATGTGAGTTCCCTCGGAAGAAGAGAACAAGACGCCATTGCGCAAGATATATGTAAACAACTTTATGTAATAATAAAACAAGCTTCTCAAATGTGCGCTCACATTTGGGCCATTCTTTAAAGCATGTAACAATAATAAAAACAGATGTCTGTGTTGAGGTGATCTCACCGCTTCCGCGATATAGAAGGAATCAGCTGCTGGGTGCCGGCTGGTGTTGCTTCCGGTAGCGGCCACCCGGAAACCTCGACAGCCCTTGCAAGAGTTCCTTTCTCCAATCGGGTGCTTCCTCCAAAGACTCTACGCGTTTCGCTAAGGCTATAGCTTCGTCGGGAGCGATGCATATAAATATATGCCTACATAGATCCATAGAAATATAAATGTAAGATATCATTACCAACAACACTTGGAAAACATATTTAAGTTTCCATTTTGTACGTCATATTGTTTTTTGTGATTTTCAGGATTACCCTTTTGGGCCTAAATGTAAAAAACGAATAAAAACACCTTGAATTATGATAAACAAGAAGTTGCATGGAGTGTTATCACTTTCTTTGCGTATGATTTGTTGTAACATTAAAAGTGTAGTTCCGAGTATTTTTACATATTTTTGTTTACAATGTTGAGGGAAAAAAAACAGAATTGACATGGAAGTACCTTGTTCTGTAACCACGGTGCCAGCGACCTTAGAGGTGAGATTTGGTTTTGCCAAAGAAGAGCGCTCTCGGTAGACTGAGTAATCATAAACTGTAACACAACGATTAAGTGCCTAGTACTGCACTAATAATGGGACAAGAAATGAATAACTTGCTTGGTGTTTGGAGAAAGAAAAGAAGTGAGAAATAAATCTGACATTTCTCTGAACCCATTGTACAGACATACCCCGGTTTAAGGACACTCACTTTAAGTACACTCGCGAGTAAGAACATTTCGCCCAATAGGCAAATGTCAGCTCACGCATGCGCCTGTCAGCACGTCCTGAACAGCAATACCGGCTCCCTACCTGTACCGAAGCTGTGCGCAAGCGGGGAGACTATAGAGCCTGTTACACATGCGTTATTTACATCAGTTATGCACGTATATGACGATTGCAGTACGGTACATGCATCGATAAGTGGGAAAAGGGAGTGCTTCACTTTAAGTACATTTTCGCTTTACATACATGCTCCGGTCCCATTGCGTACGTTAATGCGGGGTATGCCTGTATTGCTTAGTAGACTTATATAGTCATCAGTATATCACAAGTACTGCTGTGTTAGCTGCATATCATGACATAATTATAATTACCGATTACTGTTGGAGAAATCAACAGTGGTTTGCAATTCTTGGTCGGTCTGTTCACCTGTTTTCACACTTAAGACACCAGGTGGCGTGATATTCCAAGGAAAGGTAAATGATCACGGTAATAGAAATATATGATTGAATGGAAAAACGCGAGGCTCCTTTCGCTGAAAATCATTGCAAATTGAGGATATGTATATATGCTAGCCTGTCTGCATCGATGCTAATTATCTCAATCTATCTCATGTCACAGCCCTGGACATATATCAGTACTGAAGGGATCTGCACATAATCCAATTTAGATTCTTAGTCAAAAGAATGTACATAACAAGGGAGAGAAATGTGAATAGCTGCTCTGGATCCGTCCCAGAAAGTGCAAGCTGAGTGTTACAGTATCCAGGCATACCTCAATATCGACAGTCATAAACCACATGTGTGACTGACTGAGGAATATGCATGCCTGGCTTCCCTGTAAAAGAGCTATTGCTCTAGTCCTCAAAGGCCACCAAAAGGTCAGGTTTTCAGGATATCCCTGCTTCAGCACGGGTGACTCAATCAGTCCCGGCTTCAACACAGGTGGCTCAATCAGAGGCTCAGTCTCCAACTGAGCTACTGATGGAGACCCCCCTGTGCTGAATCAGAGATATCTTGAAAACCTGACCGGTTGGTTGCCCTTGAGGACTGGTGTTGCCCAACCCCTGGCTATTGCTTTTATTTTCTCTGTGGCAGATCAAAAGGCAGGCTAGCTGTGATTGTTCTGCAGGAAGCGGCAAAGGTATACAAGTTTTTTTCTTGTGTGCAGTATAAGTTGCGCACTCAAGTT
This sequence comes from Ascaphus truei, assembly GCF_040206685.1. Classification (NCBI taxonomy): domain Eukaryota; kingdom Metazoa; phylum Chordata; class Amphibia; order Anura; family Ascaphidae; genus Ascaphus; species Ascaphus truei. The sequence continues at coordinate 16,742,552 of NC_134499.1, forward strand.
ATACCGTACTGCATCGTACATACGTGTATATCTTATCAGCACAGGACACACATTCCACGTCCCAAAACGGCGGTGCTCCTTCAGTGCCGATTGCGTGCCAATGCAGTGCTGTTTCAGTGCATATCAATTATCTCAATTAGACATGGCAAATCATTGTGCATTAAATTACTACTAAATTGCTCTAACTGCAGTGTACCCTCCAGGGACGGCATTCATCTTTGGAACTGAAACAGATACATACTCTTTGCGCACTAATGGAAATCATCAACCATTGCCGTTCATACACAACTTGTGCCAGATGAACTCAGGCCCGGCTGATATCTTCCACCATAGGTCATAAGATTCCTGACATGCGAAAGGAATAGATTACGAGAATATGGAAGGTATGCTTAGCTAGATACATGGACATCCACAGCAGATAAGGACCGCTTGTGCCAACTATTTAGACCATATTCCACACTTGATCTTTGGATGTAGTCCATATTTTCTAAACCTTTCTCGTTCTCTTAACTTGCATTTTTCAATAATTTGACGCTGTAGGTTTCTTCCACTGGGTGAGCGAGCCACGCATTCAGTATCCTTTCAATGGGTGATCGAGCCACGCATTCAGTATCCTTTCAATGGGTGAGCGAGCCACGCATTCAGTGTCCTTTCACTGGGTGAGCGAGCCACGCATTCAGTGTCCTTTCAATGGGTGAGCGAGCCACGCATTCAGTGTCCTTTCACTGGGTGAGCGAGCCACGCATTCAGTGTCCTTTCACTGGGTGAGCGAGCCACGCATTCAGTGTCCTTTCACTGGGTGAGCGAGCCACGCATTCAGTATCCATTCACTGGGTGAGCGAGCCACGCATTCAGTGTCCTTTCACTGGGTGAGCGAGCCACGCATTCAGTGTCCTTTCACTGGGTGAGCGAGCCACGCATTCAGTGTCCTTTCACTGGGTGAGCGAGCCACGCATTCAGTGTCCTTTCACTGGGTGAGCGAGCCACGCATTCAGTGTCCTTTCACTGGGTGAGCGAGCCACGCATTCAGTATCCTTTCACTGGGTGAGCGAGCCACGCATTCAGTGTCCTTTCACTGGGTGAGCGAGCCACGTATTCAGTATCCTTTCACTGGGTGAGCGAGCCACGCATTCAGTGTCCTTTCACTGGGTGAGCGAGCCACGCATTCAGTGTCCTTTCACTGGGTGAGCGAGCCACGCATTCAGTGTCCTGTCACTGGGTGAGCGAGCCACGCATTCAGTGTCCTTTCACTGGGTGAGCGAGCCACGCATTCAGTGTCCTTTCACTGGGTGAGCGAGCCACGCATTCAGTGTCCTTTCACTGGGTGAGCGAGCCACGCATTCAGTGTCCTTTCACTGGGTGAGCGAGCCACGCATTCAGTGTCCTTTCACTGGGTGAGCGAGCCACGCATTCAGTATCCTTTCACTGGGTGAGCGAGCCACGCATTCAGTGTCCTTTCACTGGGTGAGCGAGCCACGTATTCAGTATCCTTTCACTGGGTGAGCGAGCCACGCATTCAGTGTCCTTTCACTGGGTGAGCGAGCCACGCATTCAGTGTCCTTTCACTGGGTGAGCGAGCCACGCATTCAGTGTCCTTTCACTGGGTGAGCGAGCCACGCATTCAGTGTCCTTTCACTGGGTGAGCGAGCTACGCATTCAGTATCCTTTCACTGGGTGAGCGAGCCACGCATTCAGTGTCCTTTCACTGGGTGAGCGAGCTACGCATTCAGTGGCCTTTCACTGGGTGAGTGAGCCACGCATTCAGTGTCCTTTCACTGGGTGAGCGAGCCACGCATTCAGTGTCCTTTCACTGAAGAATACTTGTCACTTTTTCATTACGTTTCTATTTCCCGCTTCAGAGCAAGGCCACTTCTAGCTCTATTTTCCCTCCTGTGATTTAATTATACCCTCGGGGTACTTGAAATTCTTTGTCATTATCTCCTTCCCAATGAAAGTCCTGATGAAGTAGCCGGCATTCATTCTTCCGAACGTAGCATGCACCCAGCAATAATCTGAACCCAACATTTAGAACACATTTTCCTGGGTGCTGTACGTGAACAGTCAAGGACTATTCTTAAGGTGTGTTGTGGGTAGGGCCAATATGGCTAGGTACAGCATTCATTATAACAATAAAATTATGTTAACCCTTTGAGTGCCCTCAAAACGTAGTCACTACGTCATGGGACTGACACTCCAGGGGTGTCATGATGTAGTGATCATCAAAGGCTTTATTTTTTTAAGCTTAGATTGTGTCCTGTGTCTCCATGGAGAGCAGAACGCACTCTAATCAGTAAGGATTCCTCCGTTTCCTGGAAAATGGCCATCGAGTAGGGTTATGGTTGGGTTAGGATTGGTTTAGGGTTGGTTTAGGGTTTGGTTGGGTTAGGGTTAGAGTTGGATTAGAGTTAGGGGAGGGTTAGATTTGGATTAGGGTTAAGATAGGGGTTGGGGTAGGGTTGGGTTATTTTTAGGGTTAGGTTAGGGTTAGTTTATGGTTAGGGTTGGGTTAGGGTTCGTTTTGGTTAGTGTTGGGTTAGGGTTGTGTTGTGTTAGGGTTAGGGTTGGGTTAGGGCTAAGGTTGGGTTAGGGTTGAATTAGGGTTAGGGGAGGGGTAGGGTTAGATTTGGGTTAGGGTTAAGATAGTGGTTTGGTTTGGGTTAGGGTTGGGTTATTTTTAGGGTTAGGTTAGGGTTAGTTTTGGTTAGGGTTGGGGTTAGTTTGGGTTAGGTTATGGTTAGTGTTGAGTTGGGGTTTGGTTAGGCTAAGGTTATGGTTATGGTTGGGTTAGGGTTAGGTTATGGTTGGGTTAGGGTTAGGATTGGTTTAGGGCTGGATTAGGTTTAGGGTTGGGTTATGTTAGGATTGGGTTAGGTTTAGGGTTGGATTAGGGTTAGATTTGGGTTAGGGTTATGATAGGAGTTGGGTTAGGGTTGAGTTAGGGTAAGGTTAAGTTAAGGTTTGGGTTATGGTTGTGTTAGTTCAGGGTTAGGGGTTCGTTTTGGGTTAGGGTCAGTGTTGGGTTAGTGTTAGGTTTGGGTTGGATTAGAGTTGGGTTAGGGTTCAGGTTAAAGTTAGGGTTAGGTTGGGGTTGAGGCTTTTAGTTTGACCATAGTACTCCAAGTTAAAACAACTAAACAGATAATCCTGATGCTTTATGGAAAATGAACGCTCTTTGCAAAATGATCACAGAAAGCCAAGTAGCATCCTATTTATCATATACTCTTGTGATATCATTATTGGTACCTAACTGGTATAGCTAGCGCTGAGCGGGCGGCGCTTGCGGAGGAGACTTACATATATAGATATATGTAAGTACCCGCTCACGCTGTGTGTGCGCGCTCGTGCGCGTGCACACACGCTCGGCGCTTAGGTAAACAAAAAAATTATACTTTCCAGCACGCTCAACTATCTGCAATCCTCCCCCCCCCCCCCCGCGCGTACGCACGTACATGCAGGATACCCGGCGCTCATACTTGGAGCACTCTCCAAGTATGAGCGCGCTCAGCGCCAGCGGGGACTCAGCCTAAAGGAGATGAGTTTAGCTACCTGACCCTACTCAATTGCCACAGTGGGCTTGGGCCAGAATACCTTCCCCAAAGTAAAATGGAATTTCAGTGGTTAACGGAGTGCAAACGGGGAACATTATAGTGCCAATTGCCCAGTGACATGTTAAGAAATGGAAGGGGGACAGTTATGAACTGCTTAACTAGTTAATTAAGACAGCTGCTTCATAATGATACAGCTGCTTGGCTGCAGTGGTATTGTAATTGCACACTGCTGCTAGTACAAAGAATATGATTTATGGTTGCCATCTTCCCAAGTAAACGGACGATTAGCATTATAAGAATATGCATCTTGTTTGCCATTAAGAAGCAGCAGTTACTAGGTTTGCTGGTCTCGTGTGGTTATTAGATAACAACATTATGAAACAAGCCGTGTATAGTGTTTAAAAGGCAATAGTGCAAAAGATTACAATGTTATAAGTGTGATGGGTTCCCTGTGTCCATGCGCATGCGCATCTGAAGGAGGGACTTGTATACAGTAATATGTATTTACTGCATTTATTACAAATAAACTCTTATGTTTTTTTTACATGTGTAGCCCCTCTATTTCTACAGTCTGTATATGCTGTAGTGGGGTCGGAGTCCTTCCTCCCTTTATATACCCAATTGGACCCCTTGAATTAAACCAGTCGAGACACTATATATTTACTGGTGATTTATGACGACTGGGCAACCTTAACCCGGCGGCTCTTACTTCTTATGCAAAACAATATATATGCACATACATTACACAATAAATAAGGACGCTGTGATATTGTGCCTTATTCTAGTCCCAGGGTCCAGTGTAGGAGCCCCTTGGGCTAATATTAATACCAGGACTGCGTCTCTTATCTCAGAATGCCATGTGGTCGCGTTGCAGGCCTGTTACGGGTGAAACATTTGTGAGGTGTGTGTAATACACAGAGGATACTCGGAACTTGCGGGAAATGGCCTCTCGGTAATCTGTAATCCTGTCACTACAGGGTCGGCCTCAGACTTTGCAGGGGCCCAAGGTGGCACGCTGCCAGCGGGGCCCCCCCTGTTAAAAAGGGTTAGTGTATGGTTGGGGTTAGGGTTAGTGTTGGGTTAGGGTTGGATTATGGTTGGGTTAGGGTTAGTGTTGGGTTAGGGTTGGATTATGGTTGGGTTGGGTTAGGGTTGGGTTAGGATTAGTGTTGGGTTAGGGTCAGTGTTGGTTAGGGTTAGTGTTAGGTTTGGGTAGGGTTAGGGTTGGGTTAGGGTTGGGGTTAGTGTTGGGTTAGGGTTAGTGTTGGGTTAGGGTCAGTATTGGGTTAGGGTTAGTGTTAAGGTTAGGGTTAAAGTTAGGGTTAGGTTGGGGTTGAGGCTTTTGTTCGCCTAGACTGGAACCTTATGTCATTAACCCTCCGGGAGTTTGGGTTTCACAGAGAGTTCCTCAGAGCTACCGAAGCTCTCTATTCTAATCACACAGCTAAAATCTGGTGTATGGGGGTTCCCTTCCCAGCCCTTTTTAATAAAGGGAGGAACACGTCAGGGATGCCCGCTGTCACCCCTGCTCTTCGCCCGGTCCCTGGAACCGTTTGCTGCTCACATAAGAAACAACCCCGATATAAGAAAGTATTAAGACTACAAATCAAGAAAATAAAATATCGTTGTTTGCAGACGGCATACTTCTCTCCCCGGACCACTGACCTCTTTGCCTAATCTATATAAGGAATTAGATAGGTTTAATACGATATCAGGCTTCAAAGTTAATAAAAACAAATCAGAAGCACTTAACATAAATATCCATGATGAAGCTATCAACCAAATGTCCCTACATTTTGACTTTAGATGGCAACCCCACGCAATCAAATATCTAGGTATATATCTGACTAATACATACGAATCCTTATACAAATATAACTACACCCCTTTACTAAGAATACTAAAAAAGGACTTACGAAATCGGAACAAGCATTACTTATCCTGGATAAGCAGGATCCACGCAATTAAAATGAACCTATTACCCAGACTCCTATATCTCTATCAGACCCTACCAATCCCGGTCCCTGCTGAGGACCTAAAGGAGCAGAGACACATATATAAATGTATTTGGGCAGATAAAAAAACAAGGATTAGTAAAAAAACATTGTGTCTACCAATAAATAAGGGAGGACTGGTCCTACCCTGTCTCTTCAACTACTACAGATCAGCACATATCAGTCAGCTAATCTCACGGCGCCCAACCTCGAAGATGAAAAGGTGGGTCAAAATAGAATCATCTGCAACGGCTCCCACGCCCATCAACATGCTAATTTGGTTCCCAAAATCCCAAAAGTTACCTTCCTCCCCAGGACACAACATTCTCTAAAGATATGGCGACAATCCAAACAGAAATTAAACCTAACAAACGAAAACTCCCAAATGACACCACTATTTGAGAACCCAGATTTTCCCCCGGGATAATTAAGAAAAACCTTCACAGTATGGCAAACTAATAATATAACCAAAATCCGGGACATGGTAGAAGATCGGTCTATAAAGTCTTTTGAGACCCTCAGAAATGAGGCCGGATTCCTGGGAGGAGAGAGCTTCAGATACCTGCAGCTTAAAGGTTTTATCAAACACTTTGGTAATCTACCCGCCCCCTCCCCGCCCCCCCTCACATATTTTGAAGGACTATGTATAAATCCCAATTACCAAAAAGGCCTGATATCAATCCTGTATAAAGCTTTCACTCTTACAGATTCACAAGCACTCCCAAAATATACAAAACAGTGCGAAACAGATTAAACACATCTCTAGAGCAAGAGGACCGGACAGAAATATTTGAAGCAGTAAATAGAAGCTCAATTTGCATCTCCATACGGGAGAACGCCTACAAGGTGATGCTCAGATGGTACCTAACCCCGGAGAAACTGGCCCACGTCGACGCCACCATCGTGGCGTCACTAAAACCCTATGCACGTTTGGAGTGCTATCGCACACTTCTTCAGGGGGGTGGGAGGTGGCCAGCATCCAGAAGCACACCCCGAGATATTGTTGTATGGCGGTGTTTCGATACATACTCTAAACATACAGACTATACCACTACAGCCCTACTATGCAAGCTTTCCAATGACTGTATCTATTGACTATATATGAATTCCTCATTATACCCCAATGGGAGCACAGTATACTTAGACACTTAGGGGCCTATGCAAAGAGCAGAGAGAAGCGCAATCTCGCCAGGTTTTCGCCAAATATGCCTACAGAAATTTAGTAAATGGCGAGAAACTGGCGAGATGAGGAAAAACTGCCAGTTTTTTTTTTTGTTTTAAAAACTCGCCATGCGGGTGGCGAGAAGCAATATCTCGCCAGTTTTAAAACCCGCCATATGCAGGTAGCCCCGATCAGCATCTCGCTGCTGATCGCGCCAATAAAATGGAGAGATGTTCACCAAATAGCTCCGCCAAAAAAAGTTGGCAAGAAGCTGGAGCTGAGCGGCGATAGGGGACATAAAAAAAAATCATCCCCTTTCCTGGCTCGGATTGATGCCGGGGAGCTCCAGAGGTGATACCATTAATACCAGCACCGGAGGCCCCCTGGCATGCATCCGAGGCAGGAAAAATGCATGTACAGGCCACTTCATTACCTTAGCGGGTAACCGCTAAGGCAATGAAGGGGTTAACCCACCGTGCCAGCTTTATTGTGGGTAGCGGGTGTGGGTGAAGGGGGTATTTGGCCCTTGGTGTGAGTTTAGGGCTTGCGGGGGGGGTTGCGGGTGCACTTAACCCCTTCACGACCGTAGCAGCTAATACCGCTTCGGTCATGAAGGGGTTAACCCCTCCCGCTACCCCCCCCCCCCCCCCGCAAGCCCTAAACAACCACCGTTGGGGCTAATACCCCCTTCACCCACACCCTCTACCCACAATGAAGAATAATCACACACAGCAGCCCCACACTAAATAAATAAATCTAAATGAATAAATAAATAAATGAATATAAATATATATATATAAACAACAACCCCTATAACCCCTAACATACACATATATGCACATCAATGATACTATAGGCCGGCGGGGGCCCTCGGGTGTTACCCGCAGGCCTGCAGTACCAATTATGTGCCCCCCCCAAATTAATGAATAAACACATACATATTTTTAAAGAAATAACCCCCCCCCCCTAACACATACAGTATAGTTATTCCCACCTAACACATACATTATAGTTATGGCCACAATTACTATTATCCACAAAGGGATAATAGTGAATGTGCCCATTTTAAATACATAAACAGCAATAAATACATTAAATACATATAGCACTTACCCATTACCGGTTGCCACGATGAAGGCCATCCTCATCTTCATCCTGCCCATGCCCCCTCCGCTGCTGCAAAACAGACACAACAATGAAAACATCCACAAGTAATGTCCCCTAACCCCTTAATTACCTTTGCGGTTATTATCCGATATGGTATTTATGGGGTTAATTGATATCTGAATGTAATTGCAATGTATTGGCTTTGTATTGGCTAAGTTTTTTGTGGGCAAGACAAGGATGTTGCTGGCGACTGAGACTTCTTATTGATAAGGTCAGTAGTACTTAATTTATTTGAATATGCTAGTTAATGTTTTTAATAATGGACAAATAATCTATTATCCCTATCTGGATAATAGTTATTTTGCACATTATTGTACTGTAGGTGTTGGGGGGGGGGGGGTGTTCCCCAACGGTATGTGGGTAGGCCTCCCTTGTGGGTAGTGGGTGAGGGTGGTTAGGCCTCACGGGGTGGGGGGTTACTGTGGGAGGGTATGTAGGCGTCCCGAGTAGTGGGTGAGGGTGGGTTAACCCCTTAATGACTGTAGCGGTTAATAACCGCTATGGTGATTAAGGGGTTAGGGGACATTACTTTGGATGTTTTCATTGTTGTGTCTGTTTTTCAGCAGCGGAGGGGGCATGGGCAGGATGAAGATGAGGATGGCCTTCATCGTGGCAACCGGTAATGGGTAAGTGCTATATGTATTTAATGTATTTATTCTTGTTTATGTATTTAAAATACACAGGGGGTGTATGTTGTTTATTGCAATGTTTATTGGGGGCAATTGTCCCCAATAAACATGCTATTCTGCCTTAACCCTTCATTGCCTTAGCGGCTATACGCTATGGTAATGAAGCAGCATTTCTGTATTTTAATAATATTGTGTGGGAGCAGGGGGCCCCTGAGCTGAACCGCATTGATTTGTGGCTCAGAGACCCCCTGCTCACTGTACAATATTATTAAAAATACATTAATGTTGCTTCGTTACCGTAGCACATAGCCGCTAAGGTAAGGAATGATTGTTTATTGATATGGGTGTTTTATTTATACTGTAGGTGGGCAGAGGGTCTCCGGAGCTGAAGCGCTTTGGTTTTAGGTCCGGGGACCACCTGCTTCCCGAGATACAGGCCCCTTTATGGGGGTGCCGGTATCCCTCTGCTTTCTTTACATTCCGCGGTCACGTGATCGGGATCTTTAAATGCAGAGGGATACCGGCACCTCATAAAGGGGCCTGTATCTCGGGAAGCAGGAGGCCCCCGGACCTGAAACCAATGCGGTTCAGCTCCGGAGACCCCCTGCACATCTACACTATCAGTAAAAATGTATTTTAAATCATTTTTAATGTGCTGATGTTTGCGCCGAGAGAGCAGCGGATCTCTCTCTGCTGCAAACATAACTCGCCAGGGGACGGCTTCTCGGCAGCTTCTCGCCAGGCAGCCGTCTCGCCACCGGTTACTAGCCATTATTTCAAATGGTGGTGGCGCATTCATTCGCCAGGGATTCGGCCCTCCCTGCATACAGCAAGGTTAACACGCCAAAAACCTGGCGAATTGAAACCCTGGCGAATGCAATTTTTCGGCCCTTTCTGCATAGGCCCCTTAGTCATTTAACTAGACTTTCATTTGGTTACCAATACAGCATCTACACACATAAGTGACTTACCAACTGAGCCGCTGTTGCACACAGAGAGTGTATGCTACTCACAATTCTCCTTGACCTAGCATCACGCACAGTGATTTTCTCTGCCTCGATTGAGATGTATTTGCTGTTTATTGTCCTTGTTATGTGATTGGTTAGCTGAGGTTTTGCCATGTGATTAGCGCGCTATAGCCAATACAGAGGCTGAACTATTATGTGGTGTTTTGTTTCCATACTGTTGTAGTGAATGGTATTCCACCCAGGATACACTCATGTACCTTGGAGTAGGGATTGGATGCACCCCACATCGCTGCCCTTATATCCAGTATGTTACAGCTGCCTCACCAATGGGGATTTTAGCAATCACTGTATATAATTATCACTCGCGTCGCTGTTCATAACTGTTAAAATGTTATTGTTTCTCCTTCCTGCTGTAAGTGTGGGATACAATTAGTACTCGTTACCATACATATTTGTCAGTGATGCTCACGAGGTGTATTTTATACTGTACCTCTTCAATTAGGAATATGTGTTTCCTAGAACAGACTGAGTCACAGAATATATACCCGACGTACTACGAGTGTAACTTGATAGGGATCTAGTGTGAGTGCTCTACTCCAGGGGTGTGCAAACTGGGGGGGCACGCCCCCAGGGGGGGGCGCAAGATTTTCTGAGGGGGGCGGTTACAGAGGCTCCACGCTCTTCCCCAAGGCATTTAAATGAAGTTCCGGGAGAGGCGTGAGGCCTCTGTAACTGTCGCCATGGCAAAGCGGCATCAAATGACGCCACAGGTCATGTGATGTGCCGCATGAACCGCGGCGTCATTTGGCTCCGGGTCCTAGGACAGGTTGAGAGAGCTGGGGCTGCCAGGCAGAGGGGCGCAGCTCCGAAACTTTGCGCACCCCTGCTCTAATCCACACATACTGTGATAGATATACTGTCCCTTATGATAGATATATTATCCCTTATGATAGATATATTATCCCTTTGCACCTCTGTACATTAATTGTGATACTTTCCTAATCGTACTCAGGCTGAGCGGTTGGTCACAGATAGTGGATTCATGGTCAACAGAACAGATACATTTCTTATCATGCCCTACGGAGCATATTGCAGCAGTGCGCTGCAGTAACACATTAGCTGACCGGTACTGCTTTGGAACACGACTGACATGGTGATCAGGATATTGCAGTGGGGATTAACCCAGTCAGTTGTTTGGCTTGCGCTGGTAAGGAAGATAACACAATGTACTCTGGTATATATCATTTCCTCCTCTCTCTCTGCTTTGTATTTCTGTACTGCATTGATGTTCATTGTAGATTAGAGTGTAAGCTCTTCGGGGCAGGGACTCCTTTTTCCTAATGATACTTTTGTGTCTCAAGCGCTTATTCCCATTGTGTGTTATATTATTATGTCACGTGTGTTACTGCTGGGAAGCGCTGTGCACAATGATGGCGCTATAGAAATAAAGATATACATATATTGTACATTTTTGCTTCTCTTCATTCCGTGTTACAGAATCCTTATTCCTGCATACTCTGCACCATTCCGTTGCCACGTTCTTTTCTTTCAGTCAGGGAGAATTCACTAAGCTGCGATAAGGGGTATTACAGCGTGATCTTGCGTTCCATCGTTATCATGGGTAGGGCTGCCAGATGTCCAGTATTGTACCGGACTGTCCTGTATTAGGACACTCTGTCCCTCAAAAAATGAGACATAATACTGGACATGTATATGTATACCGGTATTACCTCTCTGGGCGTGTATGTGTATACCGGTATTACCTCTCTGGGCATGTATGTGTATACCGATATTACCTCTCTGGGCGTGTATGTGTATACCGGTATTACCTCTCTGGGCGTGTGTATGTATACCGGTATTACCTCTCTGGGCATGTATGTGTATACCGGTATTACCTCTCTGAGCATGTATGTGTATACCGGTATTACCTCTCTGGGCGTGTATGTGTATACCGGTATTACCTCTCTGGGCGTGTATGTGTATACCAGTATTACCTCTCTGGGCATGTATGTGTATACCGGTATTACCTCTCTGGGCATGTATGTGTATACCGGTATTACCTCTCTGGGCGTGTATGTGTATACCGGTATTACCTCTCTGGGCGTGTATGTGTATACCGGTATTACCTCTCTGGGCATGTATGTGTACACCGGTATTACCTCTCTGGGCATGTATGTGTATACCGGTATTACCTCTCTGGGCGTGTATGGGTATACCGGTATTACCTCTCTGGGCATGTATGTGTATACCGGTATTACCTCTCTGGGCGTGTATGTGTATACCGGTATTACCTCTCTGGGCATGTATGTGTATACCGGTATTACCTCTCTGGGCGTGTATGTGTATACCGGTATTACCTCTCTGGGTGTGTTTGTGTATACCGGTATTACCTCTCTGGGCATGTATGTGTATACCGGTATTACCTCTCTGGGCGTGTATGTGTATACCGGTATTACCTCTCTGGGCGTGTATGTGTATACCGGTATTACCTCTCTGGGCGTGTATGGGTATACCGGTATTACCTCTCTGGGCATGTATGTGTATACCGGTATTACCTCTCTGGGCGTGTATGTGTATACCAGTATTACCTCTCTGGGCATGTATGTGTATACCGGTATTACCTCTCTGGGCATGTATGTGTATACCGGTATTACCTCTCTGGGCGTGTATGTGTATACCAGTATTACCTCTCTGGGCATGTGTGTGTATACCGGTATTACCTCTCTGGGCGTGTATGTGTGTACCGGTATTACCTCTCTGGGCGTGTATGTGTATACCGGTATTACCTCTCTGGGTGTGTATGTGTATACCGGTATTACCTCTCTGGGCGTGTCTGTGTATACCGGTATTACCTCTCTGGGCGTGTATGTGTATACCGGTATTACCTCTCTGGGCGTGTAAGTGTATATTGGTATTACTTCTCTGGGCGTGTATGTGTATACCGGTATTACCTCTCTGGGCGTGTATGTGTATACCGGTGTTATCTCTCTGGGTGTGTATGTGTATACCGGTATTACCTCTCTGGGTGTGTATGTGTATACCGGTATTACCTCTCTGGACGTGTATGTGTATACCGGTATTACCTCTCTGGGCGTGTATGTGTATACCGGTATTACCTCTCTGGGTGTGTATGTGTATACCGGTATTACCTCTCTGGGTGTGTATGTGTATACCGGTATTACCTCTCTGGGCGTGTATGTGTATACCGGTATTACCTCTCTGGGCGTGTATGCGTATACCGGTATTACCTCTCTGGGTGTGTATGTGTATACCGGTATTACCTCTCTGGGCGTGTCTGTGTATACCGGTATTACCTCTCTGGGCGTGTATGTGTATACCGGTATTACCTCTCTGGGCGTGTATGTGTATACCGGTATTACCTCTCTGGGCGTGTATGTGTATACCGGTATTACCTCTCTGGGCATAGTGACCTGACCGGCTTGGGGGGGCTGCGGGATTTCCCAGAGCAGTGAGAGAGCAGGGCTGTTGCTAGGGGGCTGGGCAGCTTCCTCCATCTTAATTGGCTGCTGCTGGGTAAGGCAGCCAATCAGGAGCCTGTGGGTGGGTCCAAAGAGAGGAGGAAACAGCACAGAGCAGAGCGATGTGTGTGTGTGTGTATCTCGAGCGTGTTGCACCTTTCACTATTGTGTTCAGCATTTTTGGAGAAGCCGTCTGGCACCCCTAATCACAGGGGAGCCCGCTGCAATACCTATTGAAGGTATAATGAATCCAGCCCGTTTCTCCTGCCTCCTTTTATTATCACCGTTTATTTATCAAACGTCAACGTATTCCGCAGCACAACAAGGGAACCGAACGATATACATGGCAAATTACATACAAATAAGGACAAACAGGTACAAAAGGCAACGGGGGCCCTGTCCCTGAGAGCTTGCACTCCTAGTCTCCTTCCTTTTCATCCTCACTTTCTATTTAGCCTTTTTACCTAAAGAGATGACTATGTTCTTACCAATACTGTGTGTCTCCTCAGGTAAAGATGCAATCCCACATAGTCAGAAAACAAAAATGTTACAGTCTCACTGGCTTCCTTAAACAAATCAAACAATGCTAATAGCAAAGATTTTGGCTGCTTTCATTTTTTGGGAAATTAGTTATAAGTTGAAGTGTTTGGGTCAATCAAGTGTTTTCTTTCACCATATCCCACCCGTTCCTTATTAGAGAGACAGTAAAGATATGGGGGATGGGGGGGCCTCTGGCTGGACAAGCGCTCGCTGATCACACAGTGACATCACACAGTGACATCACACAAAAGAGAGCAGCCAGAGGAAATCAAACCCCTCCTGAATTTAACTGTAAATAGTAAAATACAAGTACTTATTGGTGGCGGATTTAGGTAAAAAGGTGTAAATTATCCGGATCGGAACCTTTAAAGCGGTAATCCACGCGCTGTTTTTTTGTTTTAATTATTATTATTTTTTTAACGTAGGTTTGAAGCAGGGGGTGTCTTCGAAGCTGAACCCCCTTAATTTCACCTCCAGGGACCCCCTGCTTCTGGAGATACAGATCTCTGTAAGGGGCGCCGGTAGCTGCTCCGCCTCTGCTAGCAGGGGCTGAGTAATGGGCGCTTTTCAAAAACTCCGGCACCCTGCGGCCCAATAGGAGGCTGTGACATCATCCGGCGCGGCTTCCTATTGGCCCCTGTGACGCGGGAGCTTTATACTTTGCCAAGATACCAGCACCCCCTTCAGAGGTCTGTATCAGAGCTGAAATTAATGGGGTTCAGCTTCGAAGACCCCCTGCTTCAACTTAATGTTAAAAAAAAAATACAAGTGCACGAAGTGCCCTTTAAACATGTTACTGCCATCAATACATTGTGGTCCTAGGAGAGATTACCCCTTTAAGCCATAGGTTAATTTGTACCAATATAGACCACAGAGAAAAGAGCCGGCTGCTAGTTATAGCCTTTCAAATTCCATTACCATAGGTATCCTGCGGGTCACTCACCCACAGACACACAATGTTAAATAAAACACACAAACATTATTGGTTGACCTCAAACAAAAGAAGAATCATTCAGAGCTCTGGACTTGTAATGCATAACCTGCCATCTACGTGACTTACAGCATCGTACCCAATGTGATATGAGTTAGGCTTCGATTGGAAAGCAGTTGAGCTACCAAGTGACAGTACAGTAGGTGCATTTTCAACACTTTGGACAATCCACAGCATTTTGTAGATTTCTTTTTAAATTGGGATGAAATGGGGAAAATATACAATGCAGTTGCTTCTACCGAAAATGGTTATTTTCCCCAATTTCACAGGCAGAAAAAGGGGGGGAAAAAACATATTTCATTTGCTTTTCAATTCATTTTCCCTGTTACATGTAGAAGGGATAAAGCATGGATTTCCCCTCCAGCATTCCTAAGGACTTACTTCCACATTCCAACAGAATTCCCTTCTGCCCATACGCGACAGATCAATCAACAATCCCCTGTTGAATAATGAATAAGAATGAAACCTGTCCTTACAGGTGGGCAGGTTAAATTATTCCGAGTTGCACATCCCAATGGGTATGGAAAATAAGCGAGCCACGTGTCCATTACTATGGAGCTAGCTTAGGGCCGCAGGTCAGGTCAGAGAATATTAGTCTAGTTAGAAGTTCCCAGTTAAAAGATATTTCTGTAAACTTAATTACAAGGTCCGAAGCTCTGTCTATATATGAATCGTACAATGAACACCTTTATTATTGTAGCCCACCGGTTAGGGACTTGTAAGGGTTAAGGGCCTTAAAGGGTTAACACTAAGTGCTCAGAAAAGGTAACGCCCTTCTCCCATCACATGGCACAGGGTGACTAGGCAGAAACCTAGCCCCGCCCACCTTCTAGAAGGTGTCTAGCCTGTCGTCAGACATAGGATACCTGGGTAACATCCAGACCACTCCCCCTGTAGGCATGGTGACCAGTGATGTCACTAGTAGGTATATATAGTGAAGCTAGAAGATTCACAGCTCTGATCCTGTGAAACCAACTCAGCTGTGGTAAGTAACACAGATCAAGAAGCTTTCTAAATGTGCGACAATACACTCAACAAGAGAACTTGGAGTAATGAGGCTCAAGCCGCGGTATCCAATGTCACCACTGACAGATTGAATCTGTCAGCCAGAACAGAACCTCCGATTCTAGATTCAGGTCCCCGGAGTAGTCACAGAGGAGGGATCTCACAGTATATAGTGTAAATCATGTTTATTTTATTTATAAAATGTTTTACCAGGAAGTAATACATTGAGCGTTACCTCTCATTTTCAAGTATGTCCTGGGAAATGAAGGGAGACTGGAGGGAGAGAGAAGAGGGAGGGTGGTACAGAGGATGAGAGGGAGGGGAGAGGGTAACTTAAAGTAGGGGAGAGAGCAAAGGGGTTTGGAGAAGGAGCGAAAGACATGGTTGCGAAGAGCTATGTGTTTAAGGATATCTGGTCACCTTTCTTATTTAATAGGGAACATGCCCCTTCTTGTCATATACCATACCATGGTCCGAGGTTAATCGTCTGACCTAAAAGAGGATGAATGGTACCCCGGGGGGAATTCTTTAAAACAAAGGGTTCCAGAGCACTGTGGGATTGGCCCCTACTGCCCAGTTGTAAATGTGAGCCCCTTCTGATCTCTTGGGATAAGGAGGGTACTCCTCAGGGTGACGGGATATATATCCCTGACAATGGAAGTATCTCTGCCCCGGGTCCTGGAGGCAAATCCAAATGCAGGGACAGCGGATACCACGCAGACCCAGTGCTCAGGGTACTAAGTCCAGAACCTCCCTAGGATAGTGGTGAGAGCTACCAGGGAAGAGCACTTAATGCATCTGTATTATATGTCACTTGTTATTGTCACAAGAGAAGATGTCCTTCTATGTAACCTAATCACACGCAAAGAATAAAGATCTTGTTTGTGCCAATAATGTCCCAGGCATCCTTCATTACCCCTTTCTCGCATACACACCCAGCCACCCCGGATGCCAGCACCCTGAGAAGGTAATTAGAGACACTGAGCACCTCTGTAAATACGCCCTCATTTTGAGCCGGGTAAGGAGGGGTTAGTTACATTATTAAAGAGGGAACACATTGCAGACATATCTGAGAGCAAATAACTTGATCTATTTCTACCCTCCTCTTTAATGGTATATTCACTGTGACAAAATGTACAGTACGCATAAAATCCCTTTTATACGTTCCTGTCACCTCAGCCTAATGTCGCCTACGTTTTCTATTCTTATAAATGGCGAGTAACCGTCTTTATTTATAAACAAGGATATCTCCATGGATACTTCAGGTATGGCCCTGGCATCTGCTTTATCTCTCTCCGTGTGCTATGTGGCATTCAGTTACACAAGCATTTATTAAAGCGCATTCACTTGCCCCATGCAGCTGCGGGAATTACAGCTTTCCTGGCATAATTAACCTCTTTGCTGCTGAAGTGACTGTTGCAAGCCCACTGGGCAGTGACGGGGTTAAGGTGTGTTGTGTCAACAAGATGTGTGAGGTTAATTGGGATGAAGAACAAACACCCACTATGGAATGCTGCCATCTCATGTGTAATATATGGACATTGCGTAAACGCCTCTTACTCCAGGGCAAGAAAACGAACCAAGGAAAAGGTTAGGGTTGTGTTATAGTTGTGTTACCACGCCTGGTGGAAGGTGCGCCCGCAGTGTTAGGGTTGAGTAGTTGTATTAGGCTTGTGTCGTTGTGTTACCACACCTAGTGCAAGGTGTGCCCACAGTGTTAGGGTTGTGTAATTGTCTTACCACGCCTGGTGGAAGGTGTGCCCACAGTGTTAGGGTTGTGTAATTGTCTTACCACGCCTGGTTGAAGGTGTGCCTGCAATGTTAGGGTTGTATTAGGGTTGTCTAGTCGTAATAAAGTTGTGTTAGCACGCCTGGTGGAAGGTGTGCCCGCAGTGTTAGTGTTGTGTAACCACACCATTTTAAAATGTTTCCAGTAGTATAGTCCCAAGATGAGAGGAGCGATGCACAGCATATGGGTAAAGATGGAGCTCAGCACATAAAAAATGTGAAAACAATTTATTATATGGGTGACTGTGACGGAGCAGACTGTAGGCGAGGTCAGAGAAGAGTCCACACATGCATTTGCGGGTAAACCATAATATATTAGTAGTTTTATTCTCCACAAAACAACTAAAACATTGGGGCTACTTCCTCATTAAGGCAAAACCAAACCATAAAAGAAACACCTATTCCCTTTAGGGAAACTAATTATACGCTTTGGCCCTTTCTAACTGGGCTGCCAGCTAAGTTTGTTACCAACCCCAACACATATGCAACAATAGCAGGGAACAATATATAAAGTCTTATCTGACTGTGTTCTGTTCCAGCGTCTCCGATTTCTCCAGACGCAGGTATTGAAGTCCTGTTACTCTTAGGAAAGTCTTTTGCCCTATCAGTGCAGGCTTCTCTGCTGTGTGGGGTTTTGGGTTCCCCACTGTTGCCAGGCAAAACCCTCTGGTGAACAAGCCTGGATCCCTGCGGGCGGGATCTCTGTTGTCTGTGTTCCTCTAACAGACTCCAACAGGGACTCTGAAAAGCAGCTATTTCCTGCCTTTTACACCCTGCTCAATCAGGAGTTTCACACATCACATGCAGGAAACCCGACACCAGTTCAGTCTCCTGTCCTGTAAAGGGAGTTTAACTCCATGACTGTGAGGATTGTCCGTAGGTCCCGCCCCCATGACACACCCTGTGACGGGACGGGTGACACGCCGCACTACTTGGCTGAGGGACAACGCACGCCCTGTGCTTAGACTCCGCCCCTGTGACGCATCCCGTGATGAAGCGCATAACACGTGCCGCTGTGCCAGGCTGGGGGACACCGCACGAACCTCGCTCAGGTTTCACCCTCATGATGTCACGGGTGAGGCGTACTGCACCAAGCTACGCGCAGGCTCCGCGCTACCTTGGGCACACGAGGGGTTAATTGCATCAGCAATTATTCCACACCTGCACCTCTCCCCGCCCCTATTTACCAGTGGACTGAATATGTCTAGGGGCAATTCTTGTTCATTACCCTGCAGCTGTGTGCTGCCCTACCATTGGCTGCCTTGGCCTAGTGTTCGCCTCAAACACCGTGCTGCCCTGTTGCTGTCTTGTCTTGCTTATCCTGTTCCGGATTTGACCTCGGCTTGTATCTGGACCTCCGCCTCTCTGACCCTTGACCTCGTTGTGCATTTGGACTGCTACCTTTTATACCCCTGGACCCCGGCACCGCATAACGACTATCCGATCTCTCCAACCCTAGACCACGGCAAGCACCTCGACCATTCTGACCTCTCCTACCCTGACCCAGCTACACGACTACTACTCTGCACCCCGGATGTGGCTGCCCAGTTGTAGGGCACCAACATCCCCCACCTCAGCCTCGCGGTCACGTCTTGTTTGTTGTGAGCACTCGTTACAATGACTCCCTTACAGTGACATACAAGGATGGGTGGGCAAACCGATACTCCGACGCGTTTTGCGCATGATAGGTACTTTGTCAAAGAGTGGACGGTATGAACTACTTAAATTACCCCTAAGTAAAATCCTCATTTGACTCCGCACATTGGACTTTGTATATACATATACCTTTGGGAATACCCTGTAGCACTGGTCTCTGGGCGGCTATGTCCATTATTTCTTCTCAAATGTTTCCAAAAAGCTCCAGCTGTTCAGCTCTTAACGGCTCTATTCCGATTCCTGCAAGTCTCAGTCATCGGCTGAAAACTAATTTAAAGATGGCCTGTTTCTTAGTGTATAATTAGTTTGCTGCTTGGTGTTTAAGGCCTTTCTCGTGGAAGTGGGTACACAGGGGAATTGCTTTGCCCTGGCCTCTCCATATACCTTACCCGTTATGTATAATACTGGGAGCATGTTGTTGTATTTCGGTAGCCTTTCAGCAGTTCATTGTGTGTTACATATATTCATACGTTTGCACTGTTCAGGAGGAGCACAGACAAAATATATTAATTAGCATAACAATATACTAAGTAGCACAGATGGCAAGTATGTATGTATATTACTTAAAGCAGCACTACAGGTTGTATTGCTTGCGTTAAAAAATATATATATTATAGGATTGAAGAAGGTGGTCTCCGGAGCTGAACCCCTTTCATTTCAGCTACGGGGACCCCCTGCTTCCAGAGATACAGAAATGTGTACCGGATAGCGGTATCTCTGTGGAGTTTAAATGTCCCGCGCCATGTGGGCCAATAGGAAGCCGCTTCCTATTGGCCCGCGGGATGCGGGACATTTAAACGCCACCATTTTGTTAGCCACACAAGTTCCCTGGCTGCAGACATAACAGCACTCCCAACAGACGTTTGTATCTCTGGAAGCAGGGGGTCCCTGGAGCAGAAATTAATGGGGTTCAGCACCGCAGACCCCTCGCTTCAATATATATATATATATATAACTCCTTATTGCTTCCTTTTAGCTGCATAGCTCTAACTACACTGTAACTGGTTATTTCCACGCTGCTCTAGTGTTTTAATTACCCTTCCTGACATAATACATTTACCCATGAACTCCAGCAGTGGAGATCCAGTAGCCGTGTGGATCTTTTATTTCCATGGACTTTGTAAATGTGCGCAGAATGGAGGCCGGCGACCGCAGAATGGAGGCCTGCGACCGCAGAATGGAGGCCGGCGACCACAGAATAGAGGCCGGCGACCGCAGAATGGAGGCCGGCGACCGCAGAATGGAGGCCGGCGACCGCAGAATGGAGGCCGGCGACCGCAGAATGGAGGCCGGCGACCGCAAAATGGAGGCCAGCGACCGCAGAATGGAGGCCCGGCGACCGCAGAATGGAGGCCCGGCGACCGCAGAATGGAGGCATGCGACCACAGAATGGAGGCCGGCGACCGCAGAATGGAGGCCGGCGACCGCAGAATGGAGGCCGGCGACCGCAGAATGGGCGCACTCATAAAATATCTTCTAGCTGCTCATCTCATCCACAGTTTAAGATGCCAGGTTTGGTTGGTGTCTTTATTTTCCCTTCACTGTGGTGTTTTCTGTTCTCTACTCTGTCAATGCCCCCCAGGTCCTGCCCCCAGGTCCTACCCCCAGGTCCTGCCCCCCCTGGTCCTGCCTCCCCCAGGTCCTGCCTCTCCAGGTCCTGCCCCCTAGCTCCTGCCCCCTAGGTTCTGCCCCCCTGGTCCTGCCTCTCCAGGTCCTGCCCCCTAGCTCCTGCCCCCTAGCTCCTGCCCAATAGCTCCTGCCCCCCAGCTCCTGCCCCCCAGGTTCTGCCCCCTAGGTCCTGCCCCCCAGCAGAGCTCAGAGAAACCTGTACATCTCAGCAATCCGACTAGTTGGCTCAAAGTGACTATTAGACACATAATGTGAAAGACTTAATGGAAAAGCAATAAAGTCCCCGGGGGCTTAGACTTCCACCCATCAAAAATCAATCCATGTGTGCACAGAATATGCAGCATCAGTTTGTAATACGGGAACCCGAGCCTTGAGTAGATATATTTAGTGTTTTCAGTTAGAGTTCACATGAAAAAAAGCTGTTAGAAACATGTCACCTGCTTCCCGGGGGAAGCTGTCGGCACAGTAATAATTCTATAATCCAGACTTTTTGTCCATTGCAAGACAAAAAGTGTGCGTCACGTGTACGCGCGTTCACACAGGCGCACGCGCACCTCCTACAGAACCTGCCTAATACCGCAGGCACACGCTTATCGGGGTTCCATGTTAATATGTTTAAGAAACAAAGAGTGACACTCTGTGCTCAGGTGCACGTCATTACCCAGAATGCCTGGCTGCAGTGGAAGCACGGTATGCTAAGCGATAATGGGGAAAGGCGGCGTTGCAGGTGTGTCTGAGACGTGAATGTGCTCACATGTGCTATTTTTATTTACTATTAAAAAATGACTTTTTAACAAATATTCCAATTATGTGTCTCGTATCACGGCATTGGTTGAATCACATCACTCTGGCATATGAAGAAATTATATTTAGTTTCTGTGGGTTATTTTGAAAATGCTTCTCTTACTCGTGACAACAAATATTTATGGTGATGTGCCGGGTTGCTACATATTTTTGTAAAGGAATGAAATAATGTCAATTAACATAAGACGCTTACTCACGTTGAGATTGCTTGGCTACGTTAGATCAGGGGTGGCCAACTCCAGTCCTCAAGGGCCACCAACAGGTCAGGTTTTAAGGATATCCCTGCTTCAGCACAGGTGGCTCAATTGTTGACGGAGCCACCTGTGCACAAGCAGGAATATCCTGAAAACCTGACCTGTTGGTGGCCCCTAAGGTCTGGAGTTAGCCACCTCTGAGTTAGATCAAGAAAAAACGTTTATATACGTAGCCTAGCCTCCCGGCCGCTACTTCTTTCCTGGACCTTTCCAGTGTAAGTCCTGTTAGGTGCAGGCAGTGGAAGGGTAATTACTTCAAAAGGCCTGTGTGCTTTTGCAGCTTTGGATGTATAAGCAATAACCATGGGCGGGCCTTAGCAACAGCCAGAGAGTGCCAGCCTGAGGGAAGGATACTAATTGGTTCATCTGTAATGTACAGTATGATGACCAATGAGTATTCAACCTGCTCTGTTAAGGGGCAGGGTTACAATCACCAACCCCAGGTTATAAATTCTGGCACTTTCCTAAATTCTGGGTCTCTCTTGTCACTCTCTTTCCTCCCATGCGGAGTGATTACATCTACCTGTCTCACTAGGAGGCAGAGGAGGAGTCCATAAGGCATGGTCTGGGCCTCAAGCCTTAGCCATGGCCTTGTAGTAAGGGAAGATAAGAAAAGGATGCATCTGATTTGCTGTTCTATCTACATGCAATAAAGATTCAGTTGCACCAGAACCTGTGTGAATCAATGTCTCTATGAAGAACAAAAGTGTCAGTATGGGCCATCCCTGCTATCACAGAGGATCCATGCTGACTGGAGGTGCTGCATCAATCAAAGAACTAAGGTAACCTGTGAACCTGTCCTGTTTCTCCCCACAACACAGCGGAGCACTCAGCCCTCCTGCTTACCAACAGGTACAACCCAACATCTTGAAAGTAGCCAGCTAAGAAGCAGACCCCCCCCCCCCCAATATCACTTAGGGTGGGAGCACAAGGGCTACATATATTTGTATGTTTGTCCTTTGCTGCAACAACACCTCCGCTCCTGGTATCAGAGCAAAGAACACATTGCAGTGTAACACGTTGCAGGTCTCCCCAGGAGCACAAAGTAGTTCAAATGGACAGTCTCTTTTTTTCCCGAACTCCACACCGCAGCGGTGCAGATGGAGTTGGAGCGGATGTCATATTCAATTAACTTTCTCATTAGAGGTCTCTCAGAGAAATAATTGCACCATACAAGTGGTCGGGCGGAAGAGGGAGAAAGAAGTTGGAGCTGCGTCTTTCTCTGTGTCCCTGTGAGGAAAGGTGAATGTACTTTTTCCCTTTGTAGGGAAAATCAGAAATAGATTTTATACACAAAGTCTGAGCCTGAGAGTGCTGGGGTTCAACATATTACTATTCTGTACGCCAAACTAGTACTTTTGCTGTGCCGTTTTATTTCAGCGTTGTGCAGCGGTGCCTGAGATGTTTGCATTTCTAGAGACAACATTAATGTTCTATTATTTATGATCAGCAGATAAAGAGGAAATTTAACCCCTTTGCCGTCATATTCATTTCTGCCGGGGTGCAGGTATCTTTGGTGGACAAAGGGTTACGGGTCTTTGTACAGGTGCAGCTTGTAACAGCTTGCGTGTGCACGTTGGCGTTGTTGGGAGATTTGAGGTGTCTTGTGCGTTCGCACAAGGCCGGTCACTAACCAACCCTCCAGCACTGGGGGAGTGGGTGGGGCCTGTTAATGAGATGTACGGTAGAATGTCACTGAACCCGGCCGGACTGAGACCAAATTCGTATATAAAGCCCAGGAATGTTTCTCTGTCTATTCTGCTCTAGGCCTGCAACGTACTGTGAGAGAGGCCTGCAACGTACTGTGAGAGAAGCCTGCAACGTACTGTGAGAGAGGCCTGCAACGTACTGTGAGAGAGGCCTGCAACGTACTGTGAGAGAGGCCTGCAACGTACTGTGAGAGAGGCCTGCAACGTACTGTGTGAGAGGCCTGCAACGTACTGTGAGAGGCCTGCAACGTACTGTGAGAGAGGCCTGCAACGTACTGTGAGAGGCCTGCAACGTACTGTGAGAGAGGCCTGCAACGTACTGTGAGAGAGGCCTGCAACGTACTGTGTGAGACGCCTGCAATGTACTGTGTGAGAGGCCTGCAACGTACTGTGAGAGAGGCCTGCAACGTACTGTGAGAGAGGCCTGCAACGTACTGTGAGAGGCCTGCAACGTACTGTGAGAGGCCTGCAACGTACTGTGAGAGGCCTGCAACGTACTGTGAGAGGCCTGCAACGTACTGTGAGAGGCCTGCAACGTACTGTGAGAGAGGCCTGCAACGTACTGTGAGAGAGGCCTGCAACGTACTGTGTGAGAGGCCTGCAACGTACTGTGAGAGGCCTGCAACGTACTGTGAGAGAGGCCTGCAACGTACTGTGAGAGGCCTGCAACGTACTGTGAGAGAGGCCTGCAACGTACTGTGAGAGAGGCCTGCAACGTACTGTGTGAGACGCCTGCAATGTACTGTGTGAGAGGCCTGCAACGTACTGTGAGAGAGGCCTGCAACGTACTGTGAGAGAGGCCTGCAACGTACTGTGAGAGGCCTGCAACGTACTGTGAGAGGCCTGCAACGTACTGTGAGAGGCCTGCAACGTACTGTGAGAGGCCTGCAACGTACTGTGAGAGGCCTGCAACGTACTGTGAGAGAGGCCTGCAACGTACTGTGAGAGAGGCCTGCAACGTACTGTGTGAGAGGCCTGCAACGTACTGTGTGAGAGGCCTGCAACGTACTGTGAGAGAGGCCTGCAACGTACTGTGAGAGAGGCCTGCAACGTACTGTGAGAGAGGCCTGCAACGTACTGTGAGAGAGGCCTGCAACGTACTGTGAGAGAGGCCTGCAACGTACTGTGAGAGGCCTGCAACGTACTGTGAGAGAGGCCTGCAACGTACTGTGAGAGAGGCCTGCAACGTACTGTGTGAGAGGCCTGCAACGTACTGTGAGAGAGGCCTGCAACGTACTGTGAGAGAGGCCTGCAACGTACTGTGTGAGAGGCCTGCAACGTACTGTGTGAGAGGCCTGCAACGTACTGTGTGAGAGGCCTGCAACGTACTGTGAGAGAGGCCTGCAACGTACTGTGAGAGAGGCCTGCAACGTACTGTGAGAGAGGCCTGCAACGTACTGTGAGAGAGGCCTGCAACGTACTGTGAGAGGCCTGCAACGTACTGTGAGAGAGGCCTGCAACGTACTGTGAGAGAGGCCTGCAACGTACTGTGAGAGAGGCCTGCAACGTACTGTGAGAGAGGCCTGCAACGTACTGTGAGAGGCCTGCAACGTACTGTGAGAGAGGCCTGCAACGTACTGTGAGAGAGGCCTGCAACGTACTGTGAGAGGCCTGCAACGTACTGTGAGAGAGGCCTGCAACGTACTGTGAGAGAGGCCTGCAACGTACTGTGAGAGAGGCCTGCAACGTACTGTGAGAGAGGCCTGCAATGTACTGTGAGAGAGGCCTGCAACGTACTGTGAGAGAGGCCTGCAACGTATTGTGAGAGGCCTGCAACGTACTGTGAGAGAGGCCTGCAACGTACTGTGAGAGAGGCCTGCAACGTACTGTGAGAGAGGCCTGCAACGTACTGTGAGAGAGGCCTGCAACGTACTGTGAGAGAGGCCTGCAACGTACTGTGAGAGAGGCCTGCAACGTACTGTGAGAGAGGCCTGCAACGTACTGTGAGAGAGGCCTGCAACGTACTGTGAGAGAGGCCTGCAACGTACTGTGAGAGAGGCCTGCAACGTACTGTGAGAGAGGCCTGCAACGTACTGTGAGAGAGGCCTGCATCGTACTGTGAGAGAGGCCTGCAACGTACTGTGAGAGAGGCCTGCAACGTACTGTGAGAGAGGCCTGCAACGTACTGTGAGAGAGGCCTGCAACGTACTGTGAGAGAGGCCTGCAACGTACTGTGAGAGGCCTGCAACGTACTGTGAGAGAGGCCTGCAACGTACTGTGAGAGAGGCCTGCAACGTACTGTGAGAGAGGCCTGCAACGTACTGTGAGAGAGGCCTGCAACGTACTGTGAGAGAGGCCTGCAATGTACTATGAGAGAGAGTGTGTCAGTGGGGGGGAGAGAGAGTGTCAGTGGCGGGGAGAGAGAGTGTCAGTGGGGGGGAGAGTGTGTGTCAGTGTGGGAGAGAGTGGCAGCATCGGAAGAGACTGAGTGCAAGTGTCAGTGGGGGAAGAGCGTGTCAGTTGGGGGCAGAGAGAGTGTCAGTGGGGGGGAGAGAAAGTCAGTGGGTGGAGAGAATATGTCAGTGGTGAGAGAGAGTGTCAGTAGGTGGGAGAGAGAGTCAGTAGGGTGAGAGAACGTGTCAGTGGGGGGGAGAGTGCAGAGGGGAGAGAGTGTGTCGGGGGAGAGAGAGGGAAAGAGAGTGTTGGGGGAGAGAGTATGTCAGTGGGAGGGAGAGAATGTCAGTGGGGGGGAGAGTGTTAGTAAGGGAGAGAGAGTGTCAGTGG
Organism: Ascaphus truei; assembly: GCF_040206685.1. Taxonomy (NCBI): domain Eukaryota; kingdom Metazoa; phylum Chordata; class Amphibia; order Anura; family Ascaphidae; genus Ascaphus; species Ascaphus truei. Next base: position 16,768,599 of record NC_134499.1, read on the forward strand.
GTGGAGAGTGTCTGTGGGGGGCGACAGTGTCAGTGAGGGGGGAGTGTGTCAGTGTCAGTGGTGGGAGAGCGAGAGTGTCAGTGGGGGGAGAGAGAGTCATTAGCAGGAGAGCGAGTGTCAGTGGGGGGAGAGCGAGTGTCAGTGGGGGAGAGTGAGTGTCAGTGGGGGGAGAGAGCGAGTGTCAGTGGGGGTGGGAGCGAGTGTCAGTGGGGGGAGAGCGAGTGTCAGTGGGGGGACAGCGAGTGTCAGTGGGGGGAGAGCGATTGTCAGTTGGGGGGAGAGCGAGTGTCAGTTGGGGGGAGAGATCGAGTGTCAGTGGGGGGAGAGCGAGTGTCAGTGGGGGGGAGAGAGCGAGTGTCAGTGGGAGGAGTGCGAGTGTCAGTGGGGGGAGAGATCGAGTGTCAGTGGGGGGAGAGCGTGTGTCAGTGGGGGGAGAGCGAGTGTCAGTGGGGGGAGAGCGAGTGTCAGTGGAGGGAGAGCGAGTGTCGGGGAGATTTTATTTAGTTAGAAATAAAAATGCAGAAAATGAATTGGTTGAGGGGGGCGGGGGGAGGGGGGGAGGTTGGGCGGTTTGAGGGGGGCAGGAGGGAGGGGGGGCGGGGGGGCCCAGGGCTGAAGGTTTGCCTCGGGCTCTGAATACCCTGGCACCGGCCCTGGATTTCAGTCCCAACAAGATCAGAACCCACCACAACCCTTACTATTCAGGGCAGCAGCTCTACACCGAATCCTGTACAAAGCCAGAGCAGCAAACGCTATACCCAGGGTGGGCAACCCTATCGCCATTCGCCACTTGTGGCGAATTGGCAGGGGAAGTGTGGCGAATGGGGCTGCCTTGACTCTCTCTGCGGCCCGCGACGGCCCCCTCAGCCCCCCCTCTCCCCTTCCTTGGTAGGGAAGGAGCGCGCTCCCGCTGTGTAACACGCTCTCCTCCCTCCCACACCCCCGCCCGCTCCAATCTGTGCTCCCTCCTCTCTGAGCTCGCTCCTCCAGCGTGACGCGCTGATGCACACACCCCCTACAGCTCGCTCCTGCGTGATGTGCTGCACGCCTGCCAGCCAGCCAGCCGCGCTGCCCGCCATCCAAAAATGCCAGCCCGCCACCACTGCCGCCGGCCGCCACCACTGCCGCCGCCGCTTCTTCCATCGGAAGTGCCGCAATCTGGTAGGCATTGGGGATGGGGTGCTTGATGAGGGGGACTGCAGAAAGGGTGCTGGGAAGAGAATCAAGGGTCCTGGGGGGAGAATCAAGGGTGCCGAGGGGGGGGGGGGAGAATCAAGGGTGCTGGGGGGGGGGGAGAGAATCAAGGTGCCCATGGGGGGGGGGGGTTAAATGAGATGTGATGAGGGGGGGGGTGAGGAGATGATGATGAGGGTAGTGGCATGAGAGGATGAGGGGGGGTTGCGGTCTGAGGGCCGTTCTATAGTGTGTGCGCTTATTGCACCGTGTGCGCGCGTGGCAGTTATAGTTTCTATAATGGCAGTGAGCGTGGGACCAGCTGACAAGGGGGAGAATGAGGAAAAGAAAGATTTTGCTACCGCCGCTGAAATGTGTGTGTATGTACAATGTTAATAAATAATTTATTAAAGTATTTCTTTATTTCAAACGTATTTATAACACACACACACACAGTGCCTCACTCGCTCACAGCATACACACAGAAAGCATGCACCATGTGCATGCGCGTTTGCACAGGCTCCGGCGCACACACTATAGAACTGCCCTGAGAAACAGTGTGGGGGTTATGCACAAAGCAGTGATAAGTGTTTTTAAGTGAGATAAATGCCTTTATTTCTCAATATTGCGTGCAGGGCGATTCACAAAGCAGTGATAACTGCAGTATCGCGCTTAAAAGGCTTTTCATCATCAAAACACAGTCATTGCTAAAAAAATTGCGCCATAAATTGCGCCAAAAAACACTTATCTCACTTTAAAACACATCACTGCTTTGTGCATAACCCCATGTGTTTAAAATTTTCGCATGTGCAACATAATACCTCAATTTTTACATGGTGTGGCTATTTTCACTTCTAATTCGCCACACCTGTGGCTATATTGAAAAATAGGTTGCCCACCCCTGCGCTATACGATACAGTGTGTTTTCATTACCTTGTGTAGTAGAAGGAGGCCACACCAGGAAATAATCTGTATCCTTTACAGCACAATACATTAGTGTCAGGACTGTGACTGTTAGCCAGAGGCGGACACTCTGTAGTTGCAGAGGATTAATACAGTGGCTTGAAGGCATTTTTATCTTTCTTTGTTGAACTACTGTATTTTGAGTGTAACTGTCTCTCAGTGATATTAACCATCCTATTAATGATAGAGCTGCAGTATGTCTGACACTTTGGGTATTGTCCAACATCAGCGCAATATGTAGCCTGCTGGTACTCTCAGCCCAGCCTTTTCAGGTATAGATAATTACAAACAATGGGGAACATGGAAAACCGACAATTAGTTTTTTCATATTGGGATAGAAATGAATAGTAGAAAATATTAGTCAACGTGGTACGTTTTTTTCCCTCCAGTCTCTGTTTTTCGAACGCTGAGGCCAATGTTGATTTATTAAAGAACATGGATTACCTTGAGAGCGAAACGAGTAGGTGGTTCTTTTTGTACCTCCGTTTCTTCTCATGACCAAATACATATATATATATTTTTTTTTGATGGCAGTCACCCTCTCACTCCATTAAAGATTTGTTGGTGCACAGCACCTTCTCCATTTTTTAAAGAAAATGGTGAGATTCAGAACCAAGACTTGACCACCGTGCCGTCCTGATTGGGAATGGACCTCATTGTAGGTTTAAATATCACCACAAGAAACACTTTACTATATAAGAATGTACCAGCTCTTTAAAGTTGCCGTTCAAGCTAGCGTTTTTAATTTATTTTTTTCCATTCAATATGTGCATCAATACAACCTACACACTGACAAGTGATTAGCTAAATTGCCCGGTCGATCTGTTCTCCTGTGATCGATCAGTGAAGATTCGGCTCAGGGGTTCACTAAATGGCTGTCAGTGCAGCAGAAGAGGACCCAAGATGCAAAGTTCTGTGGGGAAGATTATGTGACCAGGCAGTTACTAGTTACTAGATACAATTGGTGCACTGCTAGAGAGAGGGCGGGGCTAAAAAAAGGGGTTTGTCAGAGCCCGTTTCAGAAGAGGAAAGGGATGTGACATTGTAAATGTTTGCAATAGGGGGAAAAAATACTTGTTACATTATAATATATTAAAAATGTCTTCAAAGTTTTTTTTTTTTATCATACTGTAGTACAAAACAAAACTAAACACACATGTAGGTAATTGCTTGGTCTGCAGCTTTAATTAAGCCAGTGCTGCTAGAAACGCCTTGGGTATAGTTGTGTTATATTAAATGGCGATGACAGGTATCTTTTTCCTTTTACTAATTGCAGAATACCATTGATTAATGGTAATTATACCACCTATAAAGAGTAAGACGGGTCATTTCGACGTTGCTCCGCATGCTGACGGGCCAGAAAACCCGCGGCAGAGCCAATTATTGTTCTCGAGCTGCTTTTTTCCCATGTCACTTGCATTATTTATGGCTTCTAAGCTTCTGACCTACTTTCTTGTCTGAGAGAAGTCAGCATTGTGCAATAAAGCACCGGAACCAAAGCTGTTGATTTTGATGGGGTTTTTTTTTTTTCCCCCCTGACCTAAATGTATGTAATAAATATCCGATGAACCTGCCACGAATTTGGACTCCGTTTTGCAGACTGATTTATCCCCTGAGGTTTTAAGAAGGGAGCCATGTAGATTTCAGATCTCTACCTTGCTATGCTATCTCTTTTTTCGTCTTGCTGTTAGCTATTTTCTCACCTTTGTTTTTCATTAGTAATATTCCTTTGGGGGGTTTTTTGTAGCATCTGCACATTTCGGGGTTAATTCTATATTCATTTGACTCTGGGTTTTCAGCCAATTGCGGTGTGATCAGTTGCTGCAGACTATATGCAATGACCTCCTTCATATAGTGCAGCGGGCGATCAACATTGAAATTCAAGCAGCAAAGAACTTGGATGTCAGAGCATGATCTTAGCACTGGGGTTCTGCCAATGTGTAGCACTAAGCATCCAAGTGACAGGTGGAGTCTTCAGAAGTAACGCAATACATCGGGGCCTGTGTACTCAGACAGGGGTGATCAAAAGCCCGCAGCAGCCTTTGGACGGGCACGCGGGATGAAGAGGGCGTGGCTCAGTGAGTAAAGACACTGTCTGGCACTGAGTTTGAAGCAGGGGAACTGGGTTCAATTCCCGGTGTCGGCTCCTTGTGACCTTGGGCGAGTCACTTTAATCTCCCTGTGCCTCAGGCACCAAAAACATAGATTGTAAGCTCCACGGGGCAGGGAGCAGTGCCTGCAAAATGTCTCTGAAAAGTGCTACGTAAAACTAGCAGCGCTATACAAGAACATGCTATTATTATTATTATTATTATTATGAAGGTGCAAAAAAGGGGGAAAAAATCAACTGAAAAATAAGGAAAGGAATAATGCATCATCCTTAAAATGACAAAACACATGACCCAGGAAATCTGTGAATATTAACATCCATTTGGACAATTAACCCAATTTGAATAACTCATTTAACAATTAAAAACATACAATAAATCAAATCTATGTAAATACTGCAATTACAATGTTAAGTTTCATTTGTTTTGTGAGCAGACGTTTTCGTACAGTACAGACGTGGATTGACAGACGCTCTCGTGTGGACAGTGCACCGGTTATGAACCTCGAATACCAATCCTCATGTTGAGAAGCTGTTACCTGAGAGGCAGGCTCCGGAATCCCACGGGGATATTTTATATTCCGATACTTCTTCTTTTTAAAAAAAATTAGGACGGCAAATTTTTTCATCTCAATAAAAAAAAAAGGTTAGTAATATTGCAATGTTTTTAATTATCCGTCTTTACTTTTTCCTGTTATTTAGTTTAGGTTTAGATGGAAAAAAAAGGTTGCTCCCCCCTCCCCCCTGTCACTGTACTAATATTTTATTTCAAATTATTTTGTGCATCAAAATTTAAATGCTAAAAAGTAGTGCAAACCTAGTGTTGTATGTATGAAGACTTCAGTATACATCGGGTGACCAGACGTCACGGTTTTTAGCCCTCAACTAGTCCCGTCTTTTTGGGGTGTTGTCCCGTTTTTCTATCCCGCTGGCCGCACAGGCGCGATCGGCACTTGCCGGCTGCTCGTGCGCATGCGCGATCTCCAAGCTCCGATCGCTCCTGCACATAAGTGACCGGCAAACACACATTGTGCATGTGGAGCCGGCAAACGTTCTTCGCGCTTGCACAGTTGGCGCTCGCCATTCACGCATCCACAGTCAACGAGCGCCGACTGCGCAAGCGAGACATTGGTCCGTGTTTTTGCCAGGACAAACGTGGTCCCCCTAAGTATACATGTATAAAGCATGACGTATCATGTGTTATGCAAAATGATTTTTGGCTCATCGACTTGGGCGCATCCGCCCAGCTCTACCAGGCACCATCATTCAAAGGGAATGTCTAAAAGAATGCTGAGAAGGCGATATTTTGTATCCAGAATATAAATGTAACCCTATATTAATTAATCATTAACATCACTGAGACGGTTTCTGGTTCTTCTCAACTCTAGTAAGAGTGTATTTATGGGAATGTATGCATGTTTCGGAAAACACAGTACAGAGCACTCATACTGTTAAGTATAAGGGGGGATAGATTTAATTATTTTACACATACGAAAAATGTGAGGAGTTTAAGCTGTAAACTTCCCACACTGCCCGATAAGGGTTAGGGCGGCCAAGAATTTGGCAGTCGTCTCCAAGTCCCCGATATGCACGTCCCTTCCCTTTAGACATACATTCTGTAAGAGTAGCACTAAGCTACAGAAAAGGTGCATCATTTATTTCGACTGCCACACTGACAGATAGAAGAGGATGGGAATACGAAATAGAATATTTTGAGCATGTTGGCTCAGTATTGGAATCCTTGGAGCGTAAAGATCACTGGCTGCCCTCCCGAAGAACTGCTTCGCATGCTGAGGTGCCCGTCTCCGATTACCATGGTCCTAAATCCAGTTTGGGAGATTGTGAATAGTGAATGTAGCTCCTTACGTCCTATTGCAGTGGCAGATATGAGAGGAATATGCACCCACAGGTTTGAGATCACTACAGGACTCCATTGCAGATGAGTATCTCCACTGCAAAATGCATGGGAAGAAAAAGTGAGACACTTTCAACACTGGCTTGACTGCCAGATTTCTCCATCAGTCCATCATGTGTTTGCGTGCTTGTCATGTACATTTGTCAACAGGCTGTTTTCTTCTAGGATCACTAGAAAACGATAGCAGTATAGAAGTTCGTTTGTAGACTGATATCCTCCAGTTTGGTGCCTCAGCAAATTCCACAGTTGAGGCTGGTTCTATAGTGGCGGGGCGTGCTACGCCGTGCGCGCGCACGGCAGTTATAGATGGCTGAAGTCAGCCAGCCCTTCTATACAAGGGCAGCGCGCGCGCGCGCGGCAGGGAGCCGTCAGACAGCGGCGAAGACGGAAGGATGATTTTGCGCCGCTACCGGCGCTCGTATGTGTGGATGTGTGTATGTATGTGTGTATGTACGTGTGTATGTATGTGTGTTTGTATGGATGTGTGTGCGTGCGTGTGTCAATGAGTGCACAAATAAAAAAAATATATATTTATTAAACTTTTTTTTTTCTTTAAAAAATCTTATTTAGGACTTTCTTCACTCACACAACCCATGCACACACATACAGTATACACACACACACACACACACACACACACACAAACACAGTACCTGTAGCTCCTGGCTCTATAACAGGGAAAAGCATGCGGCACGTGCACGCGCGTTCGCACAGGCATGCGTGTGCGCACTGCCGCATGCAGTATAGAACGGGTCTCAAACACCTGTGTAGGGGGTTTATCATTAAACTGCGATAGTGCCGTTCAGGGAACTATCTCAAGGAATCTTTTACTGACTTCAATGGGAGTTTCCGCGTGATAGGGACCGGATCAGCGCTATCAAAGTTGAATGAATGATGCCCGTGGTCTTTTCGTCTAGTTTGCAGTAGAGGTTAGATTTGAATGTTATTCCATGCGGTGGGGTGGAACTAAACGAATAGAATGAAGCCCAACAGTAGCCAGGAAGAAGAAAAGTTAGCTGCAAAGGTGTCCCAGGTTCATGCCACACGCGAGCCCTGTAAAGAAGGCCTGAAGCACATTTGCACGCACTGCGAACTCCCCTCCCCAAGCGTCTCTTCCCTCATTACATGTGATTGCTAATGGGGGAGCTTGTACCATTTTGAAATAAGCGTCTCTGTTCGGGAGCTAATTATGCAGATGCGGGATTTTTAAGAGCCCTAATCTTGCTATGTAGACTTCTATCCTGGGATGGTCATTAATAATGTGTGTCAACTTCCCTGCTCTTATTAACCCATGAATGTACCTTGGCCTTCCTTGCCTTTGGGAACGGGTTATAAGCAGGGTCTCCAGCTTCTATTGAAGGCTAAACCCGGAGACTTTTTGCAATTCCATTTTTTCCATTTATATATTTGTTTCTCTTACCTTCAGCGGCGTCTCCCGGCATCTCCCCCGGCAAGGTCCAGTCAGCGTGGGTCCGTGACGTCAAACGGCGCGCCTTGCCATGACTATGTGACGTCACGTGACGTCGTGGCGCCGTGCGGTGTCAAGTTGCCAACGACAACGGGACACCTTATGGCACCGAGGCGTCACGTGACGCCCGTTGTCATGGCGATGTGACGCCGTGTAACATCACGTAGTGTCCCGTTGGCATGGCAACGTGGCGCCATTTGACGTCGCCGAGCCGCGTTGGTGGGATTTGGTGCCGCCACCTGGAGATTTTTCGGGTACGCCTGGAGCCTGGAGATATGTGGCCGGAAATCGTAGTCTCCGGGTCAAACTCAGAGTGGTGACAACCCTGGTTATAGGTGACACGGTGGTGACAACCCTGGTTATAGGTGACACGGTGGTGATAACCCTGGTTATAGGTGACACGGTGGTGACAACCCTGGTTATAGGTGACACGGTGGTGACAACCCTGGTTATAGGTGACACGGTGGTGATAACCCTGGTTATAGGTGACACGGTGGGGATATCATGGGGAGTCATACACACATACTGTTTAATGAGCATGGGTTAGATCAGGGGGTCTCATCTCCAGTCCACAGCCCTCCCCCCAACAGGTCAGGTTTTCAGTATATCCCTGCTTCAGCACTGGTGGCTTGATCAGTCCCTGCTTCAGCATTTGGTTACTCAATCGGTCCCTGCTTCAGCACTGGTGGTTCAATTAGTTCCTGCGTCAGCACAGGTGGCTCAATCAGTCCCTGCTTCAGCACAGGTGGCTTAATCAGTTTCTGTTTCAGCACAGGTGGCTCAATCAGTCCCTCAATCAGAGGCTCAGTCGAAGGCTGAACCACCTGTGCTGAAGCTGGGATATCCTGAAAACCTGACCTGTTGGGGGTGGGCCTTGAGTACAGGAGTTGAGCCCCCTGGGCTAGATTAGTGTGTAAGGCCGGGGCATGTTGCAACGCACCCACCTGCGTCTGTGCCAGTGAACTCCTTCCAGGCGCTGCGCACCAGCTGTTGGGAAGCCCTCAGCACCTTGCTTGTCTCATTGCATAATTGAGTCCAATACATGTTGTGCTCTTTGGATGAACAGACCTGAGCAGCAGATATGCGCAGGCGTAAGGCGTATTACAAACTGCGCGGGCTCGCATTACTTTTCTTGAAGTTTTTTTGCCGTCGCCTTAAAGGAACAATCCAGAGGATTCACTTTCTTGCGTTTTTTAAAAATTTTTAACCATAGGATTGACGGTGGGGGGGTCTCTGTCAGTGGGGTAACCACCGTGCCGCGAAACCCCGCAATGTGGGGGCGCCCAAGAGAGCTGGGGAGCCATGCCGGCCGGTGCTGAAAACTGGGTCCAATTCCGCGCCTCTCCGCTGTTTGACGCAGGGGCGGGAAAACAGGGAGGGTGTGTGGGGTGTTGGCCCCGCCCCCGTATCGAACAGTGAGGGAGAGAGGCAGCGACCAACACTCCACACAGACAGACCCTCCCCCCACACAGACAGACCCTCCCTGTGTCCCCATCCCGTGCATGGCTGACTGAGACCCCCACAGACTGAACCGGAATAGCAGTGTGTGTGTGACACTGTGCTTGAGTGTGTGTGACTCTGTGTGGAATTGTGTGTGACACTGTGCTTGTGTGTGTGGGACACTGTGTGGAATTGTGTTTGTGTGGGACACTGTGTGCTTGTGTGAGAGACTGTGTACGTGTGTATATGTGGGGGGGAGGGAGGCGCAGGGTTGGATGGGGGAAATCGAGAGTGTGTGTGTGTGTGTGTGTGTGTGTGTGTGGGGTTGGGTGGGAGGAAGTGTGAGACATGCAAGGAGTGTGAGGATGTGAGATCAAAGTGGTGTGAGGGGGGAGCGCGCAAGGTGGTATGTCAGAGGGGGGTCTCGCAAGGTGGTGTGTGAGAGGGGGGGTCTCGCAAGGTGGTGTGAGAGAGGGGGAGCTCGCAAGGTGGTGTGTTAGAGGGGGGGTCTCGCAAGGTGGTGTGTTAGAGGGGGGGTCTCGCAAGGTGGTGTGTGGGAGGGGGGTCTCGCAAGGTGGTGTGAGAGAGGGGGAGCTCGCAAGGTGGTGTGTTAGAGGGGGGGTCTCACAAGGTGGTGTGTTAGAGGGGGGGTCTCGCAAGGTGGTGTGTGGGAGGGGGGTCTCGCAAGGTGGTGTGTGAGAGGGGGTGTCTCGCAAGGTGGTGTGTGAGAGGGGGGTCTCACAAGGTGGTGTGTGAGAGGGGGGTCTCGCAAGGTGGTGTGTGAGAGGGGGTGTCTCGCAAGGTGGTGTGTGAGAGGTGGTGTCTCACAAGGTGGTGTGTGAAAGGGGGGGTCTCACAAGGTGCTGTGTGAGAGGTGGTGTCTCACAAGGTGGTGTGTGAGGTGGGGTCTCGCAAGGTGCTGTGTGAGAGAGGGGTCTCACAAGGTGGTGTGTGAGAGGGGGGTCTCGCAAGGTGGTGTGTGAGAGGGGGGGTCTCGCAAGGTGGTGTGTGAGGGGGGGTCTCGCAAGGTGGTGTGTGAGGGGGGGTCTCGCAAGGTGGTGTGTGAGGGGGGAGCTCGCAAGGTGGTGTGTGAGAGGGGGCGGTCTCGCAAGGTGGTGTGTGAGAGAGGGGGGTCTCGCAAGGTGGTCTGTGAGAGAGGGGGTCTCGCAAGGTGGTGTGAGAGAGGGGTGTCTCGCAAGGTGGTGTGTGAGAGGAGGGGGTCTCGCAAGGTGGTGTGTGAGAGGAGGGGTCTCGCAAGGTGGTGTGTGAGAGAGGGGGTCTCTCAAGGTGCTGTGTGAGAGAGGGGGTCTCGCAAGGTGGTGTGTGAGAGAGGGGGGTCTCGCAAGGTGGTGTGTGAGAGAGGGGTGTCTCGCAAGGTGGTGTGTGAGAGGAGGGGGTCTCGCAAGGTGGTGTGTGAGAGGGGGGTCTCGCAAGGTGGTGTGTGAGAGGTGGGGTCTCGCAAGGTGGTGTGTGAGAGGGGTGTCTCGCAAGGTGGAGTGTGAGAGGTGGGGTCTCGCAAGGTGGTGTGTGAGAGGGGGGTCTCACAAGGTGGTGTGTGAGAGGTGGGGTGTCGCAAGGTGGTGTGTGAGAGAAGGGTGTCTCGCAAGGTGGTGTGTGAGAGGGGGGTCTCGCAAGGTGGTGTGTGAGAGGTGGTGTCTCACAAGGTGGTGTGTGAGAGGTGGGGTCTCGCAAGGTGCTGTGTGAGAGAGGGGGGTCTCTCAAGGTGGTGTGAGAGGGGGTCTCGCAAAGTGGTGTGAGAGAGGGGGTCTCGCAAGGTGGTGTGTGAGAGAGGGGTCTCGCAAGGTGGTGTGTGAGAGAGGGGGGTCTCGCAAGGTGGTGTGTGAGAGAGGGGGTCTCGCAAGGTGCTGTGTGAGAGAGGGGGTCTCGCAAGGTGGTGTGTGAGAGAGGGGGTCTGGCAAGGTGGTGTGCGAGAGAGGGGGTCTGGCAAGGTGGTGTGTGAGAGAGGGGGGTCTCGCAAGGTGGTGTGTGAGAGAGGGGCTCTCGCAAGGTGGTGTGAGAGAGGAGTGTCTCGCAAGGTGGTGTGTGAGAGGAGGGGCCTCACAAGGTGGTGTGTGAGAGGGGGGTCTCGCAAGGTGGTGTGTGAGAGGAGGGGTCTCGCAAGGTGGTGTGAGAGAGGGGTGTCTCGCAAGGTGGTGTGTGAGAGGAGGGGTCTCGCAAGGTGGTGTGTGAGGTGGGGTCTCGCAAGGTGGTGTGTGAGGTGGGGTCTCGCAAGGTGGTGTGTGAGGTGGGGTCTCGCAAGGTGGTGTGTGAGAGAGGGGGTTTCGCAAGGTGGTGTGTGAGAGAGGGGGGTCTCGCAAGGTGGTGTGTGAGAGAGGGGGGTCTCACAAGGTGGTGTGTGAGAGGGGGGGTCTCGCAAGGTGGTGTGTGAGAGAGGGGGGTCTTGCAAGGTGGTGTGTGAGAGAGGGGTGTCTCGCAAGGTGGTGTGTGAGAGGGGGGGTCTCGCAAGGTGGTGTGTGAGGTGGGGTCTCGCAAGGTGGTGTGTGAGGTGGGGTCTCGCAAGGTGGTGTGTGAGAGAGGGGGTCTCACAAGGTGGTGTGTGAGGGGGGGGTCTCACAAGGTGGTGTGTGAGAGGGGGGTCTCGCAAGGTGGTGTGTGAGAGGGGGGGTCTCGCAAGGTGGTGCGTGAGGTGGGGTCTCACAAGGTGGTGTGTGAGAGGGGGGGTCTCGCAAGGTGGTGTGTGAGAGGGGGGGTCTCACAAGGTGGTGTGTGAGGGGGGGGTCTCACAAGGTGGTGTGTGAGAGGGGGGTCTCGCAAGGTGGTGTGTGAGAGGGGGGGTCTCACAAGGTGGTGTGTGAGAGGGGGGTCTCGCAAGGTGGTGTGTGAGAGGGGTGTCTCGCAAGGTGGTGTGTGAGGTGGGGTCTCGCAAGGTGATGTGTGAGGTGGGGTCTCGCAAGGTGGTGTGTGAGGTGGGGTCTCGCAAGGTGGTGTGTGAGAGAGGGGGTCTCACAAGGTGGTGTGTGAGGGGGGGGTCTCACAAGGTGGTGTGTGAGAGGGGGGTCTCGCAAGGTGGTGTGTGAGAGGGGGGGTCTCGCAAGGTGGTGCGTGAGGTGGGGTCTCACAAGGTGGTGTGTGAGAGGGGGGGTCTCGCAAGGTGGTGTGTGAGAGGGGGGGTCTCACAAGGTGGTGTGTGAGGGGGGGTCTCACAAGGTGGTGTGTGAGAGGGGGGTCTCGCAAGGTGGTGTGTGAGAGGGGGGGTCTCACAAGGTGGTGTGTGAGAGGGGGGTCTCGCAAGGTGGTGTGTGAGAGGGGTGTCTCGCAAGGTGGTGTGTGAGGTGGGGTCTCGCAAGGTGATGTGTGAGGTGGGGTCTCGCAAGGTGGTGTGTGAGGTGGGGTCTCGCAAGGTGGTGTGTGAGAGAGGGGGTCTCACAAGGTGGTGTGTGAGTGGGGGGTCTCACAAGGTGGTGTGTGAGAGGGGGGTCCCGCAAGGTGGTGTGTGAGAGGGGGGGTCTCGCAAGGTGGTGTGTGAGGTGGGGTCTCGCAAGGTGGTGTGTGAGAGGGGGGGTCTCGCAAGGTGGTGTGTGAGAGGGGGGTCTCGCAAGGTGGTGTGTGAGAGGGGGGTCTCGCAAGGTGGTGTTTGAGAGAGGGGGGTCTCGCAAGGTGGTGTGTGAGAGGGGGGTCTCACAAGGTGGTGTGTGAGAGAGGGGTGTCTCACAAGGTGGTGTGTGAGAGAGGGGGGATCTCGCAAGGTGGTGTGTGAGAGGGGGGGTCTCGCAAGGTGCTGTGTGAGAGAGGGGGGTCTTGCAAGGTGGTGTGTGAGAGGGGGGGTCTCGCAAGGTGGTGTGTGAGAGGGGGGGTCTCACAAGGTGCTGTGTGAGAAAGGAGGGGGTCTCGCAAGGTGGTGTGTGAGAGGGGGGGTCTCACAAGGTGGTGTGTGAGAGGGGGGTCTCACAAGGTGGTGTGTGAGAGGGGGGTCTCATAAGGTGGTGTGTGAGAGGGGGTGTCTCGCAAGGTGGTGTGTGAGGGGGGGTCTCGCAAGGTGGTGTGTGAGGGGGTGTCTCGCAAGGTGGTGTGTGAGAGGGGGGGTCTCGCAAGGTGGTGTGTGAGAGAGGGGGGGTCTTGCAAGGTGGTGTGTGAGGGGGGGTCTCGCAAGGTGGTGTGTGAGAGGGGGGGTCTCGCAAGGTGGTGTGTGAGAGAGGGGGGGTCTTGCAAGGTGGTGTGTGAGGGGGGGTCTCGCAAGGTGGTGTGTGAGAGGGGGTGTCTCGCAAGGTGGTGTGTGAGAGAGGGGGGGTCTTGCAAGGTGGTGTGTGAGAGGGGGGGTCTCGCAAGGTGGTGTGTGAGGGGGGGTCTCGCAAGGTGGTGTGTGAGAGGGGGGGTCTCGCAAGGTGGTATGTAAGAGGGGGGGTCTCGCAAGGTGGTGTGTGAGAGGGGGTCTCGCAAGGTGGTGTGTGAGGGGGGGTCTCGCAAGGTGGTGTGTGAGGGGGGGGTCTCGCAAGGTGGTGTGTGAGGGGGGGGTCTTGCAAGGTGGTGTGTGAGAGGGGGTGTCTCGCAAGGTGGTGTGTGAGGGGGGGGTCTTGCAAGGTGGTGTGTGAGAGGGGGTGTCTCGCAAGGTGGTGTGTGAGGGGGGGTCTCGCAAGGTGGTGTGTGAGAGGGGGTGTCTCGCAAGGTGGTGTGTGAGAGGGGGGGTCTCGCAAGGTGGTGTGTGAGAGAGGGGGGGTCTTGCAAGGTGGTGTGTGAGAGGGGGGGTCTCGCAAGGTGGTGTGTGAGGGGGGGTCTCGCAAGGCCACTGACACGGGGACCCCATTTTTAAAAATTATTTAGAGGGCCCTTGAAAAATATTTGCAGGTGGACCCCAAAAAATTTAGTTTTGCTTCTGGTATCCAGAGCTGAACCCCAATAATTTCAGCTCCGGGGGCCCCCTGCTGTCAGAGATACGCCTCCGAAGACCCCGGCGTCAATCCTACGTTAAAAGAAAAAACAATGTGCCCGCTGGGATTGTCTCTTTAAAGACGGCACAGGTTGTGTTTTGGGCGCAGAAGAATCCCGCGGCAGTGTGTGATGTCAGCTAAACGCGGCACATTCACACAGCATGATCACCGTTAATGCGTATGGCGAGATTCGCATCTTAAAATAATGCACATGTTGTTAGATAGAAACGTGTCAGCGCAGAACGCCTGCTTCATACACAGACCCCCGCGTGTGTGGTAGTCAGTTTGAAATAATTAGAATATCAGCACAAAATTACATTAAACCTAGCGCCTCCTAACATGCTGATTCTGCTCACTGGCCCCGGCTTACTTTTGAGGCACGGGGACATATATATTTAGAAAATAACTTTTCATCCTCATAGTTTCTTATTAAGATGATATATTTCATGTTATTTGTGGTGCTGAGTCCAGAGGCTGCTGTTGCCAATTTGTCTGCTCAGCTCTTGTTGCGGTGTTACAAAATCACTGCTTCAGCCAAGCTCAAGATATAAGAAAAGCAGAACTGCATAGGTTACGTGCTCCATATTCGGATAATTACATGAACTTTGTGCATCATCAGGAGCTTAAATGGCCTTGAGCAGGGGTGGCCAACTCCAGTCCTTGAGGGCCACCAACAGATCAGGTTTTCAGGATAACCCTGCTTCAGCACAGGTGGGTCGAAGACAGAGCTACTGATTGAACCAGCGGTGCTGAAGCAGGGATATCCTGAAAACCTGAACTGTTGGTGGCTCTTAACTACTGCAATCTATTATAGGGGGTTGGGGTTCCTTACAATGCATCTGATCTCAGACACGCTATTAGAGAGGGTTGGGGTTCATTGCAATGCAACTGATCTCAGACACGCTATTAGAGAGGGTTGGGGTTCCTTGCAATGCATCTGATCTCAGACGCGCTATTAGAGAGGGTTGGGGTTCCTTACAATGCATCTGATCTCAGAGGCGCTATTAGAGAGGGTTGGGGTTCCTTATGCATCTGATCTCAGACGCGCTATTAGAGAGGGTTGGGGTTCCTTACAATGCATCTGATCTCAGACGCACTATTAGAGGGAGTTGGGGTTCCTGACAATGCATCTGATCTCAGACGCGCTATTAGAGAGGGTTGGGGTTCCTGACAATGCATCTGATCTCAGACGCGCTATTAAAGAGGGTTGGGGTTCCTTACAATGCATCTGATCTCAGACGCACTATTAGAGGGAGTTGGGGTTCCTGACAATGCATCTGATCTCAGACGCGCTATTAGAGAGGGTTGGGGTTCCTGACAATGCATCTGATCTCAGACGCGCTATTAAAGAGGGTTGGGGTTCCTTACAATGTATCTGATCTCAGATGCGCTATTAGAGAAGTTGAGGGTTTCAGAGAATTTCACAATATAATTGTAGGATTCCTTAACCGAAAAACATGTGAAAACCACTGTAGAAATTACACTGTACTCTATTAACAACACTACTTGTTTGTACATGATTGTCATATTAGTTGTTCCCCCCCTGCAGTCGAGATTGGACACAAATAAGATCACATATAGGGTCAAGTCTTTAGACTGTTTTTGTCTGAGCTGCTGGGCACTAACTTGTTTCAACACATACTGTACTGAAGCTGGAAGCCGGGCTGACAGATCACAATAGCATTTTGGGAAGCGACCATTGTGATGAAAATGGTTTATGATGCGTGCACAAAAGGAATTCCAGGAAAGTGACTACTCATTGTGTGTGTGACCCCTTCACCCCCGATACACTTTGTGGTGGTGTTTGTACATTATCTGTGCTGTCAGCAGAGGACTTTTGTAACTTCTCAAATATGTGTGTCTAATGCAAATGAGATAGGAGTGCAAGAGGTGAACAATAAGTAACACACTTGTGGGAGGGTTAAGGGTCCCCGGGAAAGCAACTAAATGTACATAGTCACGTAGTAGATGAGGTTGCAATAAGATATACGTCCATAAAGTTGAACCTAAGCTAAATTTAGGCAACAGATACTTTATCCTATATCTATACTTACTTATTGATCCAGAGGAAAGCGAATAAAAAAAAACAGTGTCATATCAGCCAATGATATCTCATAAGGGGAAAAATAAATTCCTTCCGGACTCCAAGAATTGGCAATCAGATTACTCTGTGAGGATTTGCCATCCTGATGGCCAGAACTCACCTCTCCACCCCACTCCCTCAGGCACTGAAGATGCGCTATGCCACGGTGGTCCTGCTGCGCGTGCGATCGGTCTGTCCCTCCGCGGGTTCCGCCTCCAATCTCCGCCCCCGCTCTGACGTGCGGCCTGCCCGTTCACCCACCCTTCCCTCCGGATCGGTTCCCAGGCTCCGCCCCCGCTGTAACGACGGACATGCGCGGTGCGTGAGTGACGCGCGATCAGGTCACTATTCTCTGACCGCGGAACAGGTCTCCTCTCGACACGCCTCCAGACTCCGCTCTCGCTCACGCGACGGGCATGCGCGGTGCGCGAGTGGCGCGCGATCTGGTTGCCACCCCCTGACGTCGGTGACGTACGTGGGACGTAGCTCCACCCCCAGACTAATATGGCTGCACAACAGGGCTCACCTGTGCGACCCAGCAGCCTATGCGCTTCCTCCTACTTGTTCCGCCCTGGCTCACCATTGGAGGAAGGACCCTTTATATACCTGCCTCGCTCAGTCTCTCATTGCTGAGCATAACCCTGTGTGATGCCGTGCCTTGCTGCATCCTGCCTTGTGCCTTGCTGCATCCTGCCTTGTGCATTGCTGCATTCTGCCTTGCTGCATTCTGCCTTGTGCCTTGCTGCATCCTGCCTTGTGCATTGCTGCATTCTGCCTTGCTGCATTCTGCCTTGTGCCTTGCTGCATCCTGCCTTGTGCCTTGCTGCATCCTGCCTTGCTGCATTCTGCCTTGTGCCTTGCTGCATCCTGCCTTGTGCCTTGCTGCATCCTGCCTTGTGCATTGCTGCATCCTGCCTTGTGCATTGCTGCATCCTGCCTTGTGCATTGCTGCATCCTGCCTTGTGCATTGCTGCATCGTGCCTTGCTGCATCCTGCCTTGTGCCTTGCTGCATCGTGCCTTGCTGCATCCTGCCTTGTGCCTTGCTGCATCCTGCCTTGTTCCTGCTGCTGCCTGACCCTGCTACGTTCATTGGACTCCGCATCTCTCCTCTCCTGACCCGGCTTACGTACGACCATCCTGAAATCTCCAATTCTGACCTCGGCTACCCACACAACGACCATTCTCCATTCTCCACTCCTGACCCTGGCTAAGTACCCCAACGATCCACTATTCTCCAATCCAGATCCGGCAAGTATAAACGACTACTCTACCTTCTGTACTCCTGACCCGGCTTGCAAGATTATTCTACACTGTAGGCGCGCCCAACTTGTGGGTTGGCGTTTATGCAATTCCCTACTCAGCCTCGCTGTCGCGTCTGGTTTGGGGTCAGCTACGCGTTACATTCTGACCCTGCATTTAATTTGGATGTTGATTTGCGCTCCCCCAACTAGAGAAACGTCAGCATTTCACTGACTGCAGCATAGTCAGAAGGCGGCCATTTCGTTAGGCACACAATGAGGATTTTTACAGATTTATAACAGGAACACCAAACGATTGCTATATTAGTTAAGAATGTAGTATTATACATTGTCACGTTTCAATTAATTGTCCTGTTGTCCCTGAAACGTCTGTCTGGGCACATAATTGTCCCATATTTCAGGGGCAAAAGGACAATTCAGGGGCAGGGAGAAGGTCAGTCCGGAAGCGACCTGAGAAGGATGCAATAGCAGAAGGAGGTGGGAGATGGCGGCTGCTGTGGAGGACCATGGCGGTGGCTGCGGCAGCAGAGGGCAGTGGGGGAGCAAGCCCCAGCGGTATGACCCGGAAGTAAAATTACAACCTCCGGTGTCTGCCGCCAAACAGGACTGCGCGCTGAGCACTTTCAGCGAGGGGGGAGGGGGCTGTGAGGAGGGGGCTCTGAGGAGGGAGAGGGGCTGAGAGATGGTGGGATGGTGGGGGGGTGAGAAAGATGGAGGAGAGAGAATGGGGGGTGGAGAGAGAAATGGTGTGTGTTTTTGTCATGAAAACATATAGGAAATGCCTGGATTTAAATCCCCTTTTCCAACAGGATTTTGGCTTCCGGGCATCCGGTATTTTAGAAACCTGAATGTGGCAACCCCAGCACAACCTCTTTGGTTTATGTAGCCGGATTTGGGCCTAATTCCTAAGACGCCGCCGGCTTTGGAACACATGTTGCGTAATAGTCATCGCAGCGTTAGATTTAGATTTTAGGAAGGTGATGATAAAGGCACAACTTTTAAAAAGAAAAAGATAATCTCCGTACCAATGAGATCCCACTGAAGGGTGCGTCAGTATTCCATAACCTCATAACGCCACCAGCCTTCCTAACTGTATAATACCCCCATAGAAATCCAGCAGCCAACAGTATCCAGGTGATTCAAGTGCAAGTTAACAAAGGTCTCCTATGAACTCCCTCACATCTCCCCTTCCACTTTTGTCCTTGAGAACGAGTTTGCCCGAGGACAAAGGTCTCCTATGAACTCCCTCACATCTCCCCTTCCACTTTTGTCCTTGAGAACGAGTTTGCCCGAGGACACGGGTGAAAGCCAAACTCAGGTGTCTCCCTTTCCGTTTCTCCCAGACTCGTCGGCCTCTTTCTGTCCTGGGACGGCGCAGGGTGTTTTGGCTTCGTTTTCATGTCTGGTTGCAGGCGCTGCGCATTTTGAAATCCACCTGGCCTGACAGCGATAGCAGGAGAAGAGCGCTGCCTCCGGCAAACCGACTAGGCTAACGTCTCGTTGGATAAACACCTGCCTCCCTTTGAAATATCCTGACGGCACAAATTCCAAAGCATTGCGATCGCACAGACCTGTTGTTTATGTCATCGCAGCTAGTAGTTACGCTAAAAAGAAAAAGTAGCCTCTCCCTTCTCGTGACTGAGTCAATAGCACAGCCCGAGTCATTTAATGCCAAGTCTTCCATTTTAAGGCTCAAAGTGGATTTATTAGCTCGGGGGGCTGCATCAGAATCCATTCTGTGTTTTCCCCACTGGATCATACATTCGAAACATCCTTTAAAGCAAGGGGTGCTCAACTCCGGGCTTCGAGGGTCACAAACAGCACAGGTTTTCAGGATATCCCTGCTTCAGCACAGGTGGCTCAAACAGTGGCTCAGTCCACGACTGCACCCCCTGTGCTGAAGCAGGGATATCCTTAAACCCTGACCTGTTGGTGGCCCTTGAGCAGTGGAATTGGCCACCCCTGCCCAGGAGGGATTTAAACTCTACAACTTCACAGGTAAGTATCTTGGGAAACAGGAAAGGGGTAAAAGTAGCGCTTCTTCTTCGTGTAAAAAATTGGGGGAGGGTGGGGATTGTTGCTTTAATCCTTTAAGTGCTAGAAGGTCCGGGGCGCCGGAGCCCTTTCAGAACATTGCGATCACGTGATTGCTGCGTCACTGAACACGGAAGAGACGTCCGTGTCCCTGTCGGCCAAATCCTGTGCCCCATGGAAACGCAGAACCCAATGTTCCCTGGGAAACGAGCAGTAAAAGCCATCAGGTAGCCACTAAATCATGGGGGCCACAAAATCACAGGGGCCACTAAATCACATAGCCCCTAAATCACAGGGCCCCTGCAGTGGCAGACCCCATCACATAGCCACTAACTCACGGGGCCCCTGCGGTGACAGACCACATCACGTAGCCACTAAATCACAGGGCCACTAAATCCCGTAGCCACTAAATCATGGGGCCCCTGTGGTGCCAGACCCCATCACATAGCCACTAACTCACGGGGGCCACTAAATCACGGGCCCCTGCTGAACCAGACCCCATCAAATAGCCACTAACTCACGGGTGCATATAACATGTGGCGGGTACAAGGCTACGAGGCGCAGGGCTACGGGTACCTGCAGCGTTTATCAGTAACAGCAACGTATGTACGGGAGCAGGGATCCCGCAGTACTCGGGGGGGTACACTTTCCTCTCTGCGGAGAACAGCTGCCTTCCATATCTATGTATAATCGAAAATCTTGTTTGTGAGTGTCTGGAGACCATTTGCTTGGTCCGTCGGTCCGCCCGCCCTCCCACGGGTCTCATTGGCTGGTGTGTCTGCCCCGCCCCCTGTGTCCCGCCCCCCCCCCCACGGCTCTCATTGGCCCCCCAGAGCACGCTCTCTCCTCCCACAGGCCGCTCCCTTCCCCAGCTCTCACATCCCCCCGGCTCTCACCTCCCCACGGCTCTCACCCTCCCCCGGCTCTCAACCTTCCCCGGTGCTCCCCCCCCCCCCCCACAGAGCACGCTCTCTGTGGCTCTCCCCTCACATAGGCCGCTTCCCCAGCTCCCCATCCCCGAGGGCGCTCCTCCGGCTCTCTCCGCCTCTCCCGTGAAAGGCACAGCACCTCCTCACCGGAGCGTCTCAGCCTCTCCGCTGAGGAGCCCGAGGTGGAGGAGGAGGGCAGCCGGTACCTGGAGGAAGAGGAGCGCGGCCGTGTGCAAGGTGAGGAAACGCAGGGGAATGGGTTATTTAACGCGTCCCTGACTCCCCCTCCCCTTTGACCCCTGCCCTCCCTCCCCCTGCCTTTTGCCCCCTGCCCTTTGCCTCCTGCCCTTTGCCCCCCACCCTCCCTGCCCATTGCCCTCCCTACCCTTTGCCCCCCCTCCCTCCCCTTTGCCCTCCCTGCCCTTTGCTCCCCTGCCCTCTTGCCCCCCGCCCCTCCCTGCCCTTTGCCCCCCCCGCCCCTCCCCCCCACCCCTCCCTGTCCTTTGCCCCCCCCCACCCCTTCCTGCCCTTTGCCCGACCCTCTCTTTGCCCCCCCCGCCCCTCCTTGCCCTTTGCCCCCCCCGCCCCTCCCTGCCCGTTGCCCCCCTGCCCTTTGCTTTCCCTGCCCTTTGCCCCCCCTTGCCTTCCCTTCCCCCCCCTGCCCTTTGCCCCCCCTGCCCTTTGCCCTCCCCTTGCCCCCCCGCCGCCCTTCCATGCCCCTTGGCCTTTCCACGCCCCTTTCCTCCCCCCCTTCCACGCCCCTTCCCCCCCCCCCTTCCACACCCCTTCCCCCCCCGCCCTTCCACTCCATGCCCCTTCCCCCCCACACCCTTCCACTCCATGCCCCTTCCCCCCCCCCCGCCCTTCCACTCGATGCCCCTTCCCCCCCACACCCTTCCACTCTATGCCCCCTGCCCTTCCACGCCCGGGCAACGCCGGGTATATCAGCTAGTTCCTTATATTTAATCAAACTAAACATCTTCTCATTTTTAGCCTTGGGGAAAAAATGTCCCTCTTCATTATTACTAATATTTGTATTTATTTATTATTTATTTACATATGCTGCTGAACAAAGTGAGATGCGAATCTGTGTTGAGAAGACGAGCAGATCCTTCCGTTCCAGGCCGCTGTATCTTACTGGAGC
This sequence comes from Ascaphus truei, assembly GCF_040206685.1. Lineage (NCBI taxonomy): Eukaryota > Metazoa > Chordata > Amphibia > Anura > Ascaphidae > Ascaphus > Ascaphus truei. Next base: position 16,790,001 of record NC_134499.1, read on the forward strand.
CTGTGGGTACGTTTAAAAATAGCACGTTACTGAGTCACTAACAAGGTTTCTGAGAAGATTCTTCCAGCAAATGGAACAACAGTGTTATTAATTTAAAATGTGTGCTGACAAAACAGGATTAATGTAATTTCATCTCCCTCTTGTCCTTTGCATGTTAGATTTAGTAGTATTATGTTCCTTCTATTGCATAAATGAATCATTTCTCATATGCAAAGAATTTTATTACCTCTGTTACAACTACATTTTACAGTGATTTGCATGTAAACCACGGCCTACGGCAGGGGCGGCCTACTCCAGTCCTCAAGGGCCACCAACAGGTCAGGTTTTAGGGATACCCCTGCGTCAGCGCAGGAGGCTCATTTTGACTGAGCCACTGATTGAGCCACATGTGCTGAAGCAGGGATATCCTTAACCTGACCTGTTGGTGGCCCTTGAGGACTGGATTTACCCCCACCCCTGACCTACACCAATCCTGTCCTAAATGTGTATATATTACCTGACTAGGAGGGTCCCCCCTGAGCTCATCCATGGTCTCCCGATGTCTGGGGTATCCCTCAGTTCAGGAGAGGTAGTTCCCACGTCCAGGCTGGAAGATGCAAAATGGCCGCGGGGTCAGGGGTCGCTCTGGCGGCCATCTTTGTAAGTTTTTTTTTTTTTATGTAACAACACTGGCACCAAAAAAAGACAAATATCTTGGAAACCGGATGAAATAAATAAGTATTTCATTATAGAAACATAAAAAAATATATATGAGACATTACTTACCACATGGTAGCATTAATCATGCTAAGTTTGTGTTATTATTTGTATTTGTGCACTACAGATGTATGCAGTGCGCTACAATGAAGGTTGTCTGGTTCACAACCAAGTACCCAACCCCCATTCTTTGTCTACAATAATGCGCCATAGACATATTCAATGGTTAATCACATTCACTGAAGTAGCCGATCCTATTGCAAGATCAACCTGTTCCTTGTATACATGCCATAAGAGAATTGAAGTGTTAAGGTATTCGGGAATCCTATCACATCTTTTCCCCTCCTAATACCCCAATAATCCCTATGTTCCTATCCAGTCACTGCATCATCCATTCCAGCCATCATCAAGGGCCACCAACAGATCAGCTTTTCAGTATATCCCTGCTTCAGCACAGGTGACTGAGCCACTGATTGAGCCACCTGTGCTGCAACAGGGATATCCGGGAAAACCTGACCTGTTGGTCCCATTCCAGAACTCCAAACATCACAAGAGTAAAGTGACGTGGGATAGTGAGAGGGAACAGGTGTGTGTACACACAAGGGTTAAAGGCTCGGGAGAAGTACAACGAATGGAGGATAGCTGGGACGGCATCGAGACGCCCGGTACAGGATGTAGGGACATTAGAATCATGAGAGGTGACAGCTGTCACTTACACGTTGGTAGGTGGTGATATCTGCTTCTTACCGTCATAAAAAAAAGATGGTTATGTCAGCCAAGGTGGCTTATAGGAAGTCAATTACAGCTATTCGTGTGTCCTTTGAATACTAAGAGGGTGATCTATCAATGCAAAAGAAAAGTTTCCTTTGAGGCGTTGTGCCGTGTTCTGCTTGCTTGCATGGGCACTCAATGCCCAATTAAAAAATGATTAAAATAAGGAGAAGAAGCCACACTGTTCTGCACCTGCCACTTCTTTCTGCTGCAGATTGCTGGGGGCCCCCCGTAGCTCTTCCTTTGACTGCTAAATTGATCCTGACACTTCCCTTCAGGTTGAGCAAGCTCCTGGATTGGAAGGGATGGCGCAGACTGGAATTTATTCCTCTGCAACGCCTTGCAGCCCAGGTCTGACTTATGCTCCGTGGCTGAACTATCGCTCACTCCGAGAAAAGGTTAGTGACTCATTTGAGGGTAATTTCGGAAAGGCCCATGGGATGATGCTCTGAATTATGGCCATAGAACTAGCAGGCCTATTGCTTGTACCTACACTCCGTCTGCTTATGGGGAAGGAAGATGGGAGATAATGAAATTATTAAACTCTCAATGTATCCTCAGTGCACACATATATATTCTTTAAATGAGCTTGGGTGGATTTATGCTGCTATTAGGCCACAAAAGCAGCAGGGCAGATTGCTGGATTTGGCCAGCTAAATACATTCCTCTAATTCAGTGTTTTTCAACAGGAGTTTCTAGGAACCCTTGGGTTCCCCAGACATCCCTCAAAGGTTCCCTGCCATTTTCAGGTCATTTTAAAATTGTAGCAAATACAGAAGAATTTACATTGCATCTGATCACAGACGCGCTATTTAGAGATGGTTGGGGTTCCTTACAATGCATCTGATCTCAGACGCACTATTAGAGATGGTTGGGGTGCCTTACAATGCATCTGATCTCAGACGCGCTATTATAGAGGGTTGGGGTTCCTTACAATGCATCTGATCTCAGACGCGCTATTAGAGAGGGTTGGGGGTTCTGCAAAATTTCACAACATAATTATAGTGTTCATTAACCAAAATTTTTTGGAAAACCAGTTCTAATTGGACCGTAACCCTTCAGAGCACCCCTTTAATGCACATGTAGGAGAGGACAGCGTTAGGTATGTTGTGGAAAAAGGTGCATAAAAATGATTATCCACCAACATTTAAAAAAATCTGAATTCTTGAAGACTTGTGGATTTTATTCATCCCGTTCTTTTCAATGACGATGTAACTCGTTTTTTAATTAATTGGTTGTGAAATCTGGCGTGTCTGGAGTTCTCCGAGGAGACGGTTGAAAACCACGTGTTATTACGTGTCATTATTTAAATATTAGAATAGTATCTGGTGATCTTTTGTACATTTCTCTTGTTTCTGTATTTTAGAATAAACTCTGGGTCTTTGAACTTTCCCCCCTGAAGACAGTATCAGGAGACCAATGATTGATATGTATCTGATTTCAGCTTCAAAACAGGCCCTAAAACATACCTTAGACGTTTTATAATTGTCACGGGAGACCAGGACTTATAACACATTTATACCGGGATCCTTCACTAGGCAAAACACAGTAGTGGAATAATTGGGGTAAACCCGCGTACACACAGTGAAATACAAAGATACAGGAAATATACACACTTGCTGGGGGTGAAATCTGGGCTAAAGTAGGTGCAGGACGCCTTCTTCGGAAGGCTTACCCTTACAGGGATGTCCCCCCGGGCTTCCTAGTCCTCTTTTCGGCTAGAAGCTCTAGCCACGACCGCTACGTTCTAAAATGAGAACTTGGACCTCGCGTCTGACTTAGCCTCAGCCAGGCAGCACCAAAGATGAAGCCGGTTGCTCTGCTATTCGTGAAGAGCCCACCTTTGCATCACCGGCTCAAGTCACGGGATTGTCTGGTTCTCTGACGGGGGCTTCTCCTTACATATCCTCCGCGGAGCTATGTTCAGCATGGAGGAAGGAGGAGCGGCCAATCAGAGTGTGGGAATTTCTCCCCTCCAGCCAATAGGAATAGGGGCTCATCCTTTGGCTGACGTCAGAGGAGGGGTCGTGCCAAGTCGGCTCGGGATGCCCCATGGGCGGGACATACGAATTGACCAATGGGAAACGCGCAGACATTCTGCCGTTTCCCCCAGTCAACTCATTGCCACCTACTGGTCAGGCTCCACGGAGGCTGGCAGACCAGAGTGTCCTCCCCGCAGGGGGTCTCTGTCCTCCGGACTCAGTACTCCGACCCTGCCCCGGCCACTTAGCACCCCAACACCTCTCAACATCCTGTCTCCTCTTTGAACTACGATGTCTAGCCAGACATCCCGGCATCTTGGTATATGCCCGGGCTGACTGAATAGATATTTATCGTAAATGCACAACTCATAATAAAATATGTTTTATTACACAATATTTCTTGAGAAGACCCATATCTGTGCAGCAGATGGATCTGGGCTCGAAAACCAGGAGCCTGGGGGACACTGGGCAGCCCCGGTGTAATTCCACCCGCGTACCGGCAAATAGTGCCTGCACGTCGGGGAGAATTAGGGGACAACCGGTATCTTCGGCCCCCGAACTCCTGCAAACAAAATAATTGCATTTCGACCCAAATATCCCACATAAAACGTACACACAAGAAGTTTCACGTTTCTAGGGCAAAAGGAACATGTAACAGGAAAAGCAGGGGCCACTTTATTTTTACACGTATAATCCCTGGCCCCTGGCTTATTGTGCTACATAGCTGCCAGGGACCGCACGGTTTCAAGGGTAACCAGATGGGCTTAAACCTTTATTGTATAGCCTGGTTACCCCCCTCCTGTCACAATAATCGTGACATGTGTCCAATTTATTCAGCCAAGAAAAAGAAAATGTCAACACATAATTGGCTTTCGCTGTTTATACTCCATGATATAATTACTCCCTTAAAGGAGCAATCCAAGCCGGCAAATTTATTCGCGTTTTTTTATTTATTTTAAACATAGATATGAAGCAGGGGGTCCCCGGAGCTGAACCCCGTTAATTTCAGCTGCAGGGATCCCCTTCTTCCAGAGATACTTAGCTGCGAAGGGGGTTTCGATATCGCTGCTTCTCGTGGGCCAATAGGAAGCCGCACCGGATGACGTCACGGCTTCCTATTGGCCGGCAGGACGTAGCAGCTTTGAATTGCCGCCGTTAGGTCATCACTGCTCGCTGAGCCGGAGCAGCTGCCGGCTCCCCCTATGGAGTCTGTATCTCTGGAAGAAGGGGGTCCCCAGAGCTGAAATTAATGGGGTTCAGTTCAGAAAAAAACCCTGCTTCAGTCCTGTTTAAAAAAAAAAAAAAAAAATAACAAAAAATGTGCCTGCTTGGTTTGCCTCTTTAATTAGTTCTGAAGTCTGTAACTGACAACTCACAAGCATTTTCCCTGACCGCCTTCTCCCACATCTCTGAAAAATACTCCCCTGGCATGAATCTGCCCTTTGCTGGGAGTGAAAGGGGGCTGGGTCTCCTTTTTAGGATATTCAGGCAAGCTGGCATATCACAGCCTGTCCTAACTATGCAATGAATATCTTTGCGTGCTTATCAGCCGAGTGGTGCTGTACATGCCTGGGACATCTGCGTGTGTGAGGGTCAGCTGCCATGTACTCGAGTTACCAACAAACGCGCCAGCCTGCGCATTGCCAGAGAGAGTGACAAATAGTGACCCTTCAAACGCTATTTTATGTTCACGGTTCCACCCTCTGACAGCGAACATGCTTCAATACGAATCAAAAGCGATGCGGGCTAGTTGCAGGTTCCCGCCTGCTTTGCCTGCCCGCACTGCCCGCACTGCCCTCACTGCCCGCACTGCCCTCGCTGCCCTCCCTGCCCTCACTGCTCTCGCTGCCCGCACTGCCCTCACTGCCCGCACTGCTCTATCTGCCCTCACTGCCCGCACTGCTCTATCTGCCCGCACTGCCCTCCCTGCCCGCACTGCTCTATCTACCCTCGCTGCCCTCACTGCCCGCACTGCCCTCACTGCCCTCGCTGCCCTCCCTGCCCTCGCTGCCCTCCCTGCCCGCACTGCCCTCACTGCCCGCACTGCTCTCGCTGCCCGCACTGCCCTCCCTGCCCTCACTGCCCGCACTGCTCTATCTGCCCTCACTGCCCGCACTGCTCTATCTGCCCGCACTGCCCTCACTGCCCGCACTGCCCTCCAAAGCCAAAGGACATTATTTCTTTCCTTGTATTAAAGGGCGTCAGGGTCAAGCATTATGCAAAATCAAGATGTTGCAATCGTTGTAACGTGCCTGAGACATATTTACTCTGTGTGTTTGTTATAACACGCCAGCCTTGCTAGTTGTAAGGGGCGAAGCCTGGCATATTTGTGCTGGGTAGTAGGTGTGACCGTAGGGGTAAATGTGGCTACTTTTAATAAAGGTTAAGCCCGCCATTACCCCTACCTGTCAATAATACATCTGTAGTACAGGAGGGCCCCGCTCATACGGCGGGTTCCGTTCCATGGCGCCCACCGAAAAGCGGAAATCGGCAAAAAGTGGATCCGGCGATTTTGGCGTCTCCTACCCTTCTGCGCATGCGCAGACTTGCAGTCTCCTCTTCTGCGCATGCGCAAACTCGGCCGTCCCCGTTCTGCGCATGCGCAGACGTGGCAGCCCCCTTCTCGGTACCGCCGTATTGGCGGATCACCGAGAAGCGAAACTCAGAGAAGCGGGGCCTTGCTGTATGTATGTATGTGTAACGCTCGCGCTACCCACAAACAAGGCAGGACCCCGGAACTGAGGTGGAACGGCACAAAACCTTGCACCCACAGCGGAGGAAGCGTGCCTGGAAGGTGGAATGTCTAGCGTTGCCAGGACTGGGTAGAAGATAGAGGGTTAAACGTGATACTCGCCGGATCCGGGGTTTGGAGATGAGAGAATCGCCGTGATCCGTTAGCCGTTGGTCTGGGAGTAGAGAAGGGAGGGTAATCCGATTCCGTGCAGCCGAGTCCAGGGGTTCCAGAGATAGCCGTAGTCGAGGGAGAGCCGAGGTCAGATTCCAGAGGGGATTCAGAGATGGGCCGGTCCGGTTTACAAGAGAATACTGCAAGACAAAGCACAGGGAAGGGAGCCCGGCACAACTGCGGACAGCAACGAGGCTACGAAGGTTTATGCTGAGTGAGAGCGCAGGGTATTTGTAGGAAGGAGAACCAATGGGACCCGGAGGCGGATCGGAGGCGCGGTCCCAGTGGGAGCTGGGATAGGACACAGGAGACATGGGAATTACTGGGTTGCGCGAGGTCGCGCGAGTGAGAGGCGAGACGTCAGCGGAGGTGGAGCTGAGCTCCGTGGGGCGTGAATAAGAAGCCCGGGTGAAAAAGAGCTCATGCTCGAAACGCGTTGGTGGGGGTTTCTGGCCACGTCATGTAGCTGTTTTTGATGATCCATTAAAGACTTATTTTTATAGGTACGCACCCTCTTGGAATTCATTCTACTTAGCTTTTTCGTGTGAATAGTGCTCTATTTTCCTAAATTCATCTATTTGCTTGTTGTGGAAAACGGAAGCACACCCTACATGGAGGATTGACACTGGATCCTGGAGGACAAACACCAACCTAATGTGAGTTTATGAATTTCTCATGTTTTTTCATCACTTATACTCTCCATTTCGATGTTGATATGTCTGGACACTGAGTTGTGAGGTTCTTACTGCAGTGCTTGTGAAACCCTAGCCAGCTAATCGAATTATAGTGGAGTGGTGGTATCTAATATACATCTATGGTTGGTGTTTATATAAAGAAAATACTCGAGTGTGTTACACCATAGGAGCAATGCCAATATACGATGAAGAAATGTATATCAATATATGCTTATATAAGCTGTTGAGCCTGCTTTTTTAGAGCACCATACATTTTCTTTCAATACTAAGTCATATTGAAGGCACCTGGCCTTATTCATCCCTTTATGTATCTATGTTGTGCCCTGGGGTATAAGAGGTGGGCAGGGAGGCCCTGATAGTTAGATTTCTAGTTCTATGTCTGAGTTAGAATACCAGCTAGTTGCTGCAGTTGCTGTTGCTGAGTGTATGTATGTATGTATGTATGTATGTATGTATGTATGTATGTATGTATGTATGTATGTATGTACAGTATATCTGTGTGTATGTATGTATATGTATGTATGTATGAATCTGTGTTTATGTATGTATGTATGTATCTGTATGTATGTATGTCTTTATTTATATAGCGCCATTAATGTACATAGCGCTTTACAGCAGTAATACACGTGACAATCATATAAATAACAAATAATATAAATAACAAATAATACAAATAACACATAATGGGAATAAGTGCTTCAGACACAAAAGTAACATTTAGGAAGAGGAGTCCCTGCTCCGAAGAACTTACAATCTAATTGGTATGATGAACGTACAGAGACAGTAGGAGGGCGTTCTGGTAAGTGCATCTGCAGGGGGCCAAGCTTTATGTATCGTGTATAGTATTAGCTACGGTGCTACTCATACTATATTTCTGTATGGAACAGTTTGGTTATTAGTTTCCAATAAATGTACTTTTATTAACGCTGTAGTTCTGCCTGGCGAGTTGATCCCTGCTGTGTTAGTCCTGCTCTCCCGGGACAGTAGTATATTGGCCATAGCAAATAGCATCAAAATGTCACGTGAAAACCGAAACCCTAAACAATTTATCGAGTGAGTCGGGCTGGTAAACCTGTGTGTCTCAACTCTGGTTAATGATTAATAGGTAATCAATGATTATTGATAATACGTTCAGGTTTTAGGTATAGCCAATAAACTCATGCCCCGTTTATTGTAGATTGTGATATATTTTAATGGACTATTAAAGGGAATTCTTCATAGACGTGGAGTTATTGTGTACAGAGCTTTGCTAAGTCTCTCGTGTATACACAACTTAAGATAAACCTACACTTCTCCGGGGCTGGAACTTTGGCTAACACTTTGAGTTACTCTGTTTGTTTTGGGGAATGAAATACAATATAAGGATGTTTATAATTTTTCATGTGTTCTTTACTAAACATTGTTTTTAATGGTAATGATTCTTAATCGCTTAGTATTTCCAAGTATAAATGATCATCTAATTATTTTTCCTCTCTGGCAAGCTGTTTGTCCTAGTAGGGAGTGTTATTTAGGATGGATTAAAATATCCATGTCTGCCAAGCTTCTATAACTAATATGTGTGTCACGGGAGGACCAGTACCTTTAACACCGAAACTACCGGGGATCACTAGCACCAGAAGTTGTTAAATAAAATGAGGTTTATTCTGGCACGCCTGCAGACAAAACAAAATACACAATCACAAGATACAATACCACCTGGGGAGAAGGCTCTAGCCTCGCTGGGTGCAGGGGCCTGCTTAAAGTAGTCTTTCCCTGTCCGCTTTCTCATCCTGGTATCACAAAGTCACAGCAGCCACTTTGTAAAATACGCCGGTTGTATTGCCGTCAAACTCCACACTCTGTCTGGTACTCTGATCGGCAGCGCTCCTTATACTGCCCTCGGTGGCTACCCTCTACATGGGGAAGGAGCTGCCGGCCAACCAGAGCACGGATTGAGATGGTGCAACCAATGCCAGAGGAGCGGGTGTGCATGGGGCACTCAAGACCGCCCCGTGGTGACGGGGCTACTGGGAAGTGGAGAATTCGAACTGGCCAATGGGAACCGTGCCTACGGGGCTTCTTCCCGGCAACGGCTCCCCCTGGCCAGCCCTATACCTCCCGCTGTGTAGGAGCCTCAAAGTCTGCAGGGAACAAAGGTTCCGAAAGCCCATCCCCGGACCTGATTGTCCGCCGTTCCCCACGCACCCAATGTCTCAGCACCTCGCCGCTCCCAGCCTTTGCATAAATATTAGTGGTAACCTAGAAGCGTTAAGGTGTACCAAGTTTTCTTCAGAATAAGCAGATTAAACAATATGCTGATATTAAAACAAAAAACATTTATTTAAAATATACTAAAATAAGCACAAAAAAACTTTCATATATGGAAGTAGATTAAATATGAAAACCCGTAACTTGATTAAGCTTAATCAAACCAGCATAATTACATAACAAATAACAAAACAAATATATCCAGAGTTTGGAGTGGGTCTCAGTGTTTGGCTGGTCCCTTTGGAATGTTGAAACTGGTTGACTCCAGCGATAACTCCAAAGTTGGATTGCAATTTGAGTTGGTATTGAACACAATAAACACCACTTTATATAACAGTCTCTTTGTATCCAGAGGGTTGTACGTTAAAGTCCGTGTGGGTTGTTTATGCCAAATGTGGCTGTGTCCTGGTAGCCTGGGATTGTCTGTGTGTTATCCTCTTAAAGATATTTGTAGATTCAGTTTGAGGTGTTGGAGAGCTTGCACTAGCAACGGTATTGATATGTTGCGATGTGTAAAATGGTTCTCTGCCAAAAGCTGTAATGATTGATTATTGGCAATGTTATTGTTGCATGCAGGATAGTCTGGGTATCTATGCCGGTAACAGTGTATGCACAGTTCTTACTCACGGACTCCTAATGGTAATGGCGCAAACCTCTGCCGTTGGATTCTCTCCGATTTTGAGTTGGAGTCTGCTTCCGGAGATACAAAACCTCAGTAGTAGGTGCCGGTAGCCACTCTGGCTGAGCCAGTTGGGCTCTAAAGTTTAAAGCTCCCACGTCTCGCGGGCCAATAAGAAGCCGAACCTGATGACGTCACAGTTTCCTATTGGCCCGCAGGGCGCGGGAGATGTGAACAGAGGCCATTGCGTGATCCCTGCTAGCCGACCAGCTACCGGCACCCCCTACGGAGGTATCTCTGGAAGCAGGGGGTTCCCAAAGCTTAAATTAATGGGGCTCAGCTCCGGAGACCCCCGGCTTCAATCCAAGGTAAAAAAATGTTTTAAAAAAGAGCATAGATTGCCCCTTTAAGACTCAGTTTCCATGTTAGCACAAAAACAACATTTGTTAGCAATACACCGGATCATTACAAGAGGATGTTGTCTTCTTCCTTGCAAGCCAGTTATGTTCAGGTTTTCCGGCATCATGCAGGTTCAACAGAGAAACAATGCAGGCACTCAGTGGTAGGGTAAGTGGGGGTACTTAGCTGCCGGTGCTCTGTGTCCAGGGAGATCCGAGGGTCCCAGAGATAGCCAATATGCAGAAAGTTGGCAGGCACACGGGCTTAAGCATAAATGAATTTAATGTGCCATATTACCGACGTTTCGGCAGTGAGATGCTGCCTTTTTCACGTTGGTAATATGGCACATTAAATTCATTTGTGCTTAAGCCCGTGTGCCTGCCTCCTTTCTGCATACTTACAATGCAGGTTCTCATGATACAAAAACAGCAGCTGCAATTAAACAGCAACTGCCATGTTCCATAACACCAAGACCTCACGCACTGGGAAATACAGAGAAGGTTTTCACCTCGCTGATCTCTAGCACAGGAGTAAAATACACAACAAACCTAAGGCCAGGTCCCCGCTGGCTACTGCAGCGCCCGCTGTGGCGGACGCTATAGGGACAATAGCCGCTGCACAATGGGACCGGGCCCGCTGCGAGGGGGGGCGCTGCGCTGCACCGACAGTGACTCCTGCTCCCAAGAGAATTGAGAGCAGGAGTCGCGACAGAGCGTTAGGCCACGCCCCCCGGCTGTTCAGCCAATGAGGGTGAACCTGCCGGGTGACGTCACGGTCACACCCCCCCTGTCTTTTGGTCTGCAGCTTCCAGCCTCGCTGACGCTCGTGCAGCGCAGGTACTGGGGCCTCAGCCTAAGATCCCTCTGACAGGATTTGCATTCATATTTAAAGCTGGCTCCGACCGATCCTATTCTCCTGACTCTTCATTCAGAAACCGCATTTCCACCGTCCTGATGGTGATAGCCAAACCCTCAATAAGAAACTCCCGCACACTACTCCTTGTGTCGTAACTCCCCTCCCAGCCCAGCACTGGTCCACTCCCGTCCTCAAGGGTCACCAACAGGTCCAGGAATGCTTTATGTTTATGTCTAGATACACCTGCATGCGTTATTGAAAAAGAAAGCCTGGAATTGGGTGTTTCATTCTAATAATAATAACTTAATAAGAATAATCACTTTTATTTCATATAGCGCCTTTCTCCTAATGGGACTCAGCGTGCTTCATAATGACAATATGGTACACAGGATTGGTACACAGGATTGGTACACAGGATTGGTACACAGGATTGTTACACAGGATTGTTACACATGATTGGTACACAGGATTGGTACACAGGATTGGTACACAGGATTGTTACACAGGATTGGTACACAGGATTGGTACACAGGATTGTTACACAGGATTGGTACACAGGATTGTTACACATGATTGGTACACAGGATTGGTACACAGGATTGTTACACAGGATTGTTACACAGGATTGGTACACAGGATTGGTACACAGGATTGTTACACAGGATTGTTACACATGATTGGTACACAGGATTGGTACACAGGATTGGTACACAGGATTGTTACACAGGATTGTTACACATGATTGGTACACAGGATTGGTACACAGGATTGGTACACAGGATTGGTACACAGGATTGTTACACATGATTGGTACACAGGATTGGTACACAGGATTGTTACACAGGATTGTTACACAGGATTGTTACACAGGATTGGTACACAGGATTGGTACACAGGATTGTTACACAGGATTGGTACACAGGATTGGTACACAGCCGCTGCCCAGATGAGTTCACAACCTTTGTTCTTGGTGCCTGCGGCACAGGGAGATAAAGTGACTTGCCCAAGGTCACAGGGAGCCGACGCCGCTCCTCCTCTTCAGAGTTCTGTTTCAATTAACTGTACCCATTATGTAAATAAATGTGCATACAGTACATTTGCAGACGGAGCTTGCCAGCATCCAGCAGCTGTAAAAGCTCTCTCTGAAAGACCTGTCTCCAGGTTTATGTTCAGAGATGCAGATAATCCTTCAAGAGTTATTTTTGGTTCTAGGAGTTCATGAGCTGCCAGCTTTGCTTTTAGACTTACCGTATCCTTACAGTGCTGTGGGACGGTGTCTAGATTTCCTTAACCTTTTCATTGATGAAGGGTCCTTTTAACCACAGTGTTACTCCAGTGGTACGAGGGAATGGAATTTGGGGGGAGGAGGGGGTGGTAAAAAGAAACCGTTTGTTGATTATTATTTTTTTTACATTTTTTAATGATCAAAGGTGTCAGTAATATGATCCCTGCATCTGGCAATCCAGGTTACAGAACGGGGTTGTTAATAGATTAAGGGTGCCAGTTACCTCCATGTATTTCCACGCATGTTTTGCAGATAAGAGCAGCTGAGTGCCACAACGGCGTGTCTCAGAAAAGTCTGTAGCACTTCCACCTATTCCAGCGTCACATTGCAAGCCAGTATAACCGGCATCAGGCTAGGTCCCCCGGTGGCCGCGGCTGCGCGCGCGACGGCGTGCGCGACGGCGTGCCCTCTGTGGAGCAGGCCCCAGTCGGCGTGGGTGCGCGCGCACAAGACGTGATGCGCAGCCGTCTTGGCCCAAAGACGAGATTTTTGTCTTTTGGCGCGGCGGTCGAGCATTGGTCACGGCGGCGATTCAGCCAATGAGGGCCAACTAGCTGCGTGACATCACGGCCGCGACCCCACAACAAAGGAAAAGGTTCTTTATAATAAGGGCAGGTAAAAATGTGGAATCATTACCCATAGAGACTGTGATGGCAGATACATTAGATTTGTTCAAAAAAAAGGTTGGACATCTTTTTAGAAAGGAAAGGTTTACAGGGATATACCAAATAATAACCATGGGAAGGATGTTGATCCAGGGAATAATCCGATTGCCAATTCTTGGAGTCAGGAAGGAATTTATTGTTCCCCTTATGAGATATCACTGGATAATGTGTCACTGGGGTTTTTTGTTTGCCTTCCTCTGGATCAGTATACTGTAAGTACGGATATAGGATAACCTATCTGTCGTCTAAATTTAGCATAGGTTGAACTTGATGGACGTGTGTCTTTTTTCAACCTTCTCTACTATGTAACTATATATTGGGACGTTGAAGTAGCCACTCACATTCTAAGTGAATGAATTGCTGGGCTAGTCCTGTGAGATCATGTTGCTGGAGAAATGGTTTAGAATTATTTGTACATGTGTAAAAAATTTCAGTCTGTGAACCATAATATGTTCATAGCACTATTACTGTAACCTTTCCATCCCAAAGGGTCCCATACTGTAACATGCTTTGGATATGTTCAGATATAATTACCTTTGTCCTGTATAATCTTTTGAGCTGTGAGGCTAAAATGTCAGTTACTTCTGGGGATTAGGTGTATGAAACGCTTGCAATACTCTACAACAGGGGCGGGCAACTGCAGTCCTCAAGAGCTACCACCAGATCAGGTTTTCGGGATATCCCTGCTTCAGCATAGGCCAGCTGTGCTGAAGCAGGGATACCTGATCTGTTGGTACGGTAGCTCTTGAGGACTGGAGTTGGCCAACCCTATTGTAGAGTATTTCAAGCGTTTCGTACACCTTATCCCCAGAAGTAACTGCTCTACACACACCAGCATGGCAGGGAAGCAGGCTGACACTGCAGCAACAGCAGAGAGTTTGGAAAATAGCGTTCCTTTAGTAGTGTCCAAGGATTCCCATCAAGGCAGAAATTCCTTTCTCCCACAGCCCTTTGATTCCAAATTTCCATCAGCCGCTCCCATCCCCGCAGCGATGACTTGTAAACTCGACACACCTCCCTCCTTGGCTCATGTCACTTGCCATTTTTTTTAGGAACCAAAACCCCCAAAAAAGATGATCCAGATGCTATCGCTCAGCGATGTCATTCCTTTAACATACATTACCGAGCGAGAGGGACGTCACGTTATATACGTTATATACACGACCCATCCGCTGCATGGAGTTCGTTTTCCTCTTTATGGTAAATGCAGAAACTGATAGACGCGCAGGTCACTTTTTCAATATTCTACTAAATTGTTTATTATTTGTCTGACAGAGCCTCGCTATCATTGCACTGTGTTTCTTCCTGGGTATGTGCAGCTGTGGAGTGTTAGGAGAATCTTTTTAGCGATAGTTGAGTGCTATTTGATATACTTGTGCTTATAGCTGCAGACCAAACAATATCCTACGTGTGTGTGTTTTTTTTAATAAATCAGTTCTGTACTATGAGAAAATACTTGAAGCATTTTTTTAAACAACTCTGAATGACATTTTTAATGTATTATAATGTGACAAGCATTTTTTGTTTCTATAGCAACCATTTACAAAGTCACCTCCCTTTGCCCTTCTGAAACAGGCTCTGGCACACCCCTTTTTGAGCCCCGCCCTCTCTCTAGCAGTGCACCAATTGTATCTAGTGACTGCCCGGTCACATGATCTTCCCCACAGAACTTTGCATCTTTGGTCCTCTTCTGCTGCACTGACAGCCAGTTAGTGAACCCCCGAGCCGAATCTTCGCCGATCGATCACAGCAGACCAAGCAATATTCTACAAGTGTGTGTGTGTGTGTGTGTGTTTTTTAACAACTCTGAATTACATTTTTAATGTATTATAATGTAACAAGATATTTTTGTTTCTATAGCAACCATTTACAAAGTCACACTGACTGCAGAATACTCCTCTACAGTCATTTAGTGAACCCCCTGAGCCGAATCTTCGCCGATCGATCACAGGAGAACAGATCGATCGGCAATTTAGCTAATTACTTCTCATTGTGTGGATTGTATCGCTGCACATATTCAAGGGGGGGAAATGGCAGCTTGGTCTGCTGCTTTCAGTGAGCTTCCCTTCCTAGGGTCCCTTTTTTTTTAATGGGTAAGAAGCAAGGGCCCCCGGCAGCTGAACCGTATTAATCTCATATCCCCGGAGCGCCTGGTCCCAGAGATAATTACCTGTGTACAGTAGGTACTGCTGGTAACTTCCTGCTTCTTAAATCTCCGGCGACACGCCGGCTAATAGGAGGCTGCCATGACGGATGATGTCGCAGATTCCTATTGGCCCGCACGCTGCAGGAGATTTATATCTCCATTTTGTTTCCCCTGCAAGAGATGGTACATGGGGCACCTTCGGCGGTAAGTATTTTCCCTCCGAAGGTGGGCTGTGGTTCAGATCTGGAGACCCCCTGCTCCCCACCTATGTAACATAGGAGTTGCTGTTAAATTGAAGCTATAGGTGTTTTGAGCATGTTCTAGAGCACTTCGTCACGGCCAAATCTCCACCAGCATTCAGCTGTCACTCACCGCGGGGACAACTCGCCGCTGCCCGCTTCACTGCCAAGGTAAGCACCTTACCCCTACCCTAAAAACCTTAACCCCCTAACTCTAAAACTCCTTACCCTAAACTCCTAAATCTAACCCCCTACCCTAAAACCCCTTACCCTAATCCCCTACCCTAAAACCCATTACCCTAATCCCCTACTCTATAAACCTACCTCCTTACCCTAAAACCCCTATCCTTAACCCCCTACCCTAACCATTAAATTAACTTACCTTATTAAAGTGGCAGAACGTCGAGACTCACTCTTCCCACTCCTCCTCTCTCTCTCTCCCCACTCCTCTCTCTCCACTCCTCTCACTCACTCTCCCCACTCCTCTTACTCATTCCCCCCTTTCTTCTCTTACTCAATCACACCTTCCCCTCTCTCTCAACCCCCCCTCCATTCCCCTCACACTCAACCCCCCCATCCCGTGTCACACTCAATCCCCCCTCCCCTCTCACAATCAATCCCCCCATACCTCTATGCGAGATGGGGACGAGGCTTCGGGTCCCACGTTGGTGGGAAGCTTGGTCCACGTGGGAATAGAGACATTGGGCTTGATTTCTGAGAGGGCCCAACTTCTGCCGCCGTCCGGGACCTTGGTACATTGGCAAGGGGGAGCTTGGCATGAGTGTCCCGCAGCAAACAAAAGGCCCTGGCAGCCCAACAGAGGTTGGACCTGACCTCTGGCCATGCCCAAATTCCAGCGGCACCAAGCTGCCCCCCACCCCTGCAGGGTTTTGCCGTAGTGTAGTTACATCCCTCAGGCCATTCCTTAGCGTCAGTATATCAAGGTCTCATGCTCCTGTTTTAGCCAGCACATAACGCCGTCTCCCCTCCAAAACAGCACATCAACCATTTTCCGTTCCCCGTGTCCTATTCTAGCGAGCTAAAAGGTAAGGGAGATTAAACTATAACATGGACGGTTTATGAATAGAAATGTTAGAAGTGCCCCTCATAATAATAATGAAATTCTCTGCAGTGTGAAGACGTTGCTCTTTTAACTGAGGGACAGCTGGCCACCGCAGGCCCTGCTGACGGTCCTACGGCTACTTAGCGATGCCTGGATTTCATCTTCTGCTAATGAGTGTCAGTTGTGGCACATCCATCGGGGACTCGCTCGGCTGACAGATGAAGTGTCTTCATTTCTGTCTCATTCTGCTTTATATAGACTTTGTGCAAAAGTCATTGCGTGAGTGGTACCAGGTGCTGTGGAGATCTAATGCAGCGCAGGGGGGCTCAACTCTAGTCCTCAACTTCCCCCCCCCCCCAAATGTCAGATTTTCAGGATATCCCAGCTTCAGCACAGGTGGATCAATCAGTGGCTATTGATCCACCTGTGCTGAAGCAGGGACTGATTGAGCCACCTGTGCTGAAGCAGGAATATCCTGAAAACCTGACTGGTTGGAGGGGGGGAGGGCTTGAGAACTGAAGTTGAGAACCTCTGATCTAATGACTTTCTAACACAGGGGTGGTATCAGGATATCCCTGCTTCAGCACAGGTGGCCACTGATTGAGCCACCTGTGCTGAAGCGGGGATATCCTTCAAATCTGACATGTTGGTGGCCCTTGAGGACTGGAGTTGGCCGCCCCTGGGCTAACACAAAGATGCAACAAATTATTCCTTCTAAACACAAGTACTCTGAATCCACAAAACCCATTCATGTGGGTGACAAAGCACTCTGGTTCTTACGTTCATCATTACTCAGATGCTAAAAGAAAAAGTAGCACAGAAAATAGCGAAAAAAGTAATAATAACCGTCTAATTCCCGGTTCCCCACTCTCAGACCTTCATCCACTCGCTCACTTACTGGCATTCATCACCTGTCATTATTAGAGGGGGTAGTTGACGGAACACAGGGCACAAACGGATTTGGAATAACTAACTCATTTATTGAGCCAAACACAACGTTTCGATCTTATTGGTCTTTATCAAGTGGCATAGTGGCACTTGTCACTTGATAAATATCAATAAGGTCGAAACGTTGTGTTTGGCTCAATAAATGAGTTAGTTATTCCAAATCCGTTTTTGCCCTGTATTCCTTCAACTACCTGGCTTCCGATCAAATCCCGCACCTCACACTCCATTCTCCTCCTCACTTTTAAAGCTTTACACTCTTCTGTCCCTCCTTACATCTCAGCCCTAATTTCTCGCTATGCACCATCCCGACTCTTGCGTTCTGCTCAAGGATGTCTTCTTTCTACCCCCTTTGTATCTAAAGCCCTCTCCCGCCGTAAACCTTTTTCACCGACTGCCCCACACCTCTGGAATGCCCTTCCCCTCAATACCCGACTAGCACCTTCTCTATCCACCTTTAAGACCCACCTTAAGACACACTTGCTTAAACAAGCATATGAATAGCACTGTGAATATTCTGAACACATGATACATAAAGCTTGGCCCCCTGCAGACGCACTTACCAGAACTCCCTCCCTCTCTGTATGTTCTCCCTACCTACCAATTAGACTGTAAGCTCCTCGGGGCAGGGACTCCTCTTCCTTAATGTTACTTTAATGTCTAAAGCACTTATTCCCATGATCTGTTATTTATATTATGCTATTTATTTGATTACCACATGTATTACTACTGTGAAGCGCTATGTACATTAATGGCGCTATATAAATAAAGACATACAATACAATACAATACTACTTGCATTGGATTGATTACAGGCTATCGTTCAAACACAGGAGCACCGGTAATTGTATCATCTTTTATTATACTTTTTTTTTTAGGTGTGCAGCATTTATTTCATATACTTGGATTATTAGACAGGCACAGTTACTGGGGTTTTGGGGTCTAAAAAAAAATATATGTCCTGGTTTAAAAAATATTTGATTGGTTTAAATTGAGGATTTTTATAAAATAAGGGGGGGGGGTGTTAAATGTCATCTAATTTTTTTGCCAAATGTTGCCGGCGTTTTTCGAAAATGTCGACCACTTTATTACAAAGAAAACCAAAAAGAAACCTGAAGTCTGAGTACTCAAAGTTCAGATGTCGAGCCTGCGAACGTGACAATCCTCGGTCATGGTTATCTTACAGTTCGTCATCAATCATTTGCAAGAATACATTTGCCCCCCCCCCCCCCCCGCCACATAATCATTTCTCCTCTTGTGGAGACCAATCTTCTTCTCCTCTTCTCCACGCCTCTATTCACTCATTTCTAGGCACATGTACTCTGCTCATTTACAGAATGACATTCACTTCGGATATAATTCAATCTGCCGAAGGTCTACCTGTGGATCCATAATAAATGCTTGTGCTGGTATCCAAAGAAATGTTCCAGCGTCCTAAGTATAGGAGAATAACTGAAGACGTGAAGTGTCTGACTGGGAGACAGCAGGGAGAATTACACCACATCTATGCTAGCGCTTGTTAATATTCCTTGATCTGTAGAATTAGCTTTAGAGCTCATGTCAGTGATACTTGTCCTGATGAGGCTACATTTCCTTACACCAGAGGCGGGTCATGATCCGGTCAAATTATGAATCTTTTCTCCAGATTATGGATCTTGCCTTCAAACTCTGTGCTTAACACCCCTCCCTCAGGCAGTAGTGGAGACCATCTGTGTTGCCCCCTTGCTCCTTTAGAAAATTAAAGCACATCAGTTGTAAATTATAACCCTATTCTCTGGAGATCAGCATTGCAGGTCATGCAACTAATTATTTTATCCCTTCTGCAGAAGTCTCCTAAATCTCTCTTAAAGGCAGCCTAGTTAAACCACGCACAGCCAGACTACAACGGGAGAGAAATATTACCCAAGGAGGCAGTGGTTTAGAGATGTGATGTTTCACTGAAGGATTCTTTCTATTATCCTCCCAAAATACAGCTCAACCCCCTTATAACACTGTGCTTGGGGTCCTAGAATCAGATCTCGTTATAAGCGGATCGCGTTAGAAATAATGCACACGTGTATGCATTGTGCAATAAAGTATTTAAGATACCAATAATCGTGTTTAAAGTGTTTGTAAATAGGAAAATTGGGAGCCGCGCTTGCATCGCGTTATAAGCGGATTCGCGTTGTAACAGATCGCGTTATAACGGGGTTGAGCTGTACATCACAGCTGACAAATATGTTGGACCTGTTTCCTGATGCCAGGAATATTTTGTCACTTTTCATCATATAAGTATATTGCGATTCTACCCTTCCAGCAGTGATGGGGTTAATAAATAAAGGGCAGATATCTAATAGTAAGAGCCATGTGGTATTAATGGTGCTACCTTTCCATGATTAACCATGATTGCACCCAGATTGTGTGAGCAGAGACACATGAATGGCCTTTATTTTACACAAGTGTTGTACACCCGCGTGCCGTGGCTTTCTAGCGCAATATATGGCACAATAAAGTAGGCGATTAAAACCATAGACCCCGTGCCAACAACCTGCAACCTGTTAAATTCCCCCCGATTACCACTGTCTCGGGGACCAGAACTGAGATGCAAGCATCCTTTGTCATGGAAGGATAATGCCCGAATCCCTCTGCTCTGCTCTTCACTGTAAGATAACGAGTATTGCTATGCTTGACATACTCATGGAACCATCTTAAAATTCCTGTATATTTACAGATTAACTGGGGGTTAAACAATGTGCACCTCTATGGGCTGGGGGGGATTTGGATAGCCCTGAGCTAGAACTCTCTCAAGTTTTTAAATAGACATTTGCAAAATTTGAGGGAACACGTCCCTTCTGACCTCTCGTTATTTTACATTTAGGGACACTTTCTGACAAAACCCCCACCAATAAAATGTCTGGTTGTGCTACTTGCACCGTACTGTATTCTGGCTGAAGCAGCACAGAATATACTGATTTAAAAGTAGATCTGAGCAAGAACACAATTGACATATAGTCAGACAACAATGTGCTTTAACAGTGATTTACTGATCGTACCGAGCCTCTGCTTTAGCAGGAACAACCTCAGCCTTCACTTGGAATCATTCAAAGCAAAGGCAATTTAATTCTGTCCAGCTTCCCTAACTCCAGAGCGCTTGTTTACAGCTGTTGTAATTCAGAGCGCCCGAGTCTGCAGCGAGTGTTCCCGCGATGTGATCAGTGTCAGTCACAAAGTCCACAATGGAGGAGTTCAGAAATCAAAAATAATTGGTTTGCTGGGTTGCGAGCTTAGTCTATTCTGGGTTTTAATCATGCAAAAACAAGGATATTTACTAGGAATTTGCAGGATTGGTGTGGAGGGGGGGGGGGTAGGGGTAGTGAGGTTCACCAGAGCTGAATCCCACTAATTTCAGCTTCGGGGATGCCTCGGTTCTCAGATACTTACTGGTGAAGTTACTTCCTGGCTTTTAAAAGGGGCTTTCAATGGGCGTCCAATTGGAAGCCATAGCCCATGATGTTGCATATGCGTATTAGCTCGAAATTTGGCCGCCATTTTGTTTCCCCTGAAGGAGATTTAAACTGTACCTTCAACGGTAAGTATCTCGGGGGGGGGCAAAAAATAAATAAAGTACTGCTCCGTTACTAAAAATTCACCCTTACTTTTTGTAAATAAAATGCACTCTTACCAAAAAGGAGGCAAATGACTGCGAACTCGAAAATGCATATTATACAAAACGGTCATATCTTGAATTTATGTCGCTCATTTTAATGACTAAGCCTGGTGTGCATGATGGTGTTAAAAGGTGAACTGGACAATTGTTTCATTATTCTAATTTCTAGTGATGATAACGATGATTATTATTACTAAATGAGGCACAAGTAAATAATGAGACTGACATAGATCAAACATGGCATCTAAGTGATTACGGCTTGTGCGTCCATTCAAGGCCAACGCCTGAACCGTTACACTGTTTACTTTTACCCCATCGTAAACGCACCTGTTTTCGCCTTGTTTCCATAGTTGCCACGTGTGCGGGTAAATGAACGATCAGAAGTAAGCAAGGAGAGTTTGCATTCATTTCTGTATCTACATTAACTCAAAACGTCATATACGGTGCATTTAATATTCTAACCTCTCTTGAAATCCGCAACAAAAGCCCTATCCTGGTTCCCATCATATCTCTCCCATCACATTCACTGTCTCTGCTGCTAACATGTCTTCGTCTCCTGTTGATCTGTCTGTTGGTTTTACCTCAAGGCTCTGTTCTGGGACCTCTCCTTATCTCTCTCTCTCTACTATCACTTGGTGACCTCATCAACTCTTTTGGCCTTAGGTATCATCTCTATGCAGATGATATGAACAAATATATATCCAATCCTACCCTCCCTCCTGCCATCCAGTCCCAAGTCCCTGATTGCCTCCCGGCTATATCCTTGTGGATGGAGCTCCACCACCTTAAACGTAATATGTCTAAAATGGAGTTCCTCATTTCCCCCTAAATCTGGAATAATATCCCCTTTTTCCATCACTTTAAACAGTACTACCATCTATCCTGCCATCAAAGCACGTTGCCTAGGAGTGACATTTGACTCCTCCCTTTCCTTCTCCATTCATATTTACAGCATGGCCAAAATGTGTCGCTTCTTCCTCCATAATATATCCAAGATCCGCCCTTTCCTCTGTCAATCTACTGCTAAAATTCTTATTGATGCCCTTATCCTCTCCCGTCTGGATTATTGTAACATGCTGCTAACCGGCTTCGCTGCCTCACAACTTTTCTCCTTGGCAATCTATCCAAAATTCTGCTGCTAGAATCATGTCACTTTCTCCCAAAAAGTTCCTTCGCATCTCCTCCTTAAATCCCTCCCCTGGCTTCCCGTCAAATTTCGGATCCCCTACAAAGTTCTCCTCCTTATCTTCAAGGCTCTCCACTCATCTGCTCCTCCCTACATATCAGCTCTGATCTCTCGTTATGCACCTGCTCGTCTCCTGCGTTCTACCCATAACGGTCTCCTCTCCACCCCTTTCACCTCTACTGCTCTCTCTCTCGCCTTAGGGCTGTTATATACAGCGTGCAAACGCGCGTGCCTATGCGAACGCGCGTGCACGTGCCGCCTGCTTTTCATGTTTATAGTGCAGGGAGCTGTGTGTGTGTATGTGTGTATGTGCGTGTATATGTGAGTATATGTGTGTGCATGGGTTGTGTGAGTGAAAGGAAGACCTAAGCAAGCTTTTTTAAAGAATATAAAAGTTTAATAAATATTTATTTATTTTTAGTTCCTCAATCATTGACACACACACACACACACACACACACACACACACACACACACACACACACACACACACACACACACACACACAGTGTCACACACACACACAGTGTCACACACACACACATACACACACAGTGTCACACACAGTGTCACACACAGTGTCACACACACACACAGTGACACAGTGACACACACACACAGTGTCACACACACACAGTGTCACACACACACACACACACATTTCAGAGCCGGTAGCGGCGCGAAAAGATGATTTTCTTCATCTTCGCCGCCGTCTGTCGGCTCCCCTCTCCCTGCCGTGCACGCGCGCGGCCCTTCTATAGAAAGGCTAAAATTCCGCGCGCGCGGCCTAACACACGCACGGCACTATAGAACGTGCCTTAAACACTTTTCCCTCGCTGCCCCTTAACTGTGGAACTCCCTCAAATTGAGTACGCGCCAAGCACCTTCTCTCCCCACTTTTAAGTTAAACCTTAAAACTCATCTCTTAAATGAAGCATCCCAATAGCCCGGATTACTTGCTACTAGCCCAGTCACTCCATCAACCATTGTGGCCAAGCCATTTACGGCACTTCTCCACCATCAAGGCCAGGCACTGCCATCTACTGCACTTATTCCCTCACCTGTCACTGTAAGTCTCCCCCAACATACCGCTTAGATTGTAAGCTCTTTGGGGCAGGGGTTCCCTTTCCTATTGTCTGCCTTTGCGGTGCTTATTGTATTATAATTCCCTGCACTGTATTGTCTCTTTGTACAGCGCTGAGTATACAGTGGGTGCCATAGAAATAAACAAACACACACACACACACTGTGCATGCATAATATCACTTTTGTACAGAAATCTACCATTTCCTTTATTCTTTGTAATAATGTGCTCATTACTATTGGCCTATATAGAATACCGCCTGCATTGGAGCCTGCATGCCTTGCATCTGTTCCTAATTATGTTATTAATCCATTTCCATTTACCAGCGGGCTGCCAGCTTTGCTATATGTGTGAAAAATGACCTCTATTATGCACAGTTTACAAAGTATGTGGCCATTTTTCAACCATCATCTGTTAGTCTAACGCCTGGGACATGGTCAGCGCACCGCGCTGACCCGTGCTGCTGCTCGGCACTGAGCCCCTGCAGCCGCAATGAGAGCGGCTTTGGCAGGGGCTCGCGCACGCGTCAGCGCGCTTGGGGAAGCGTAAGTCTAACGGCGTTTTGAAATTTCCCCGCTTGCCGGAGCGCAGGGCCGGTCACGTGAGCGGTTCACCCAATGAGGGCGAACCAGCTCCGTGACGTCACTGGCCCGCCCCCTGACGCCGCGCTGTGTAAGGCCAGGGAAAGCACCGCTTTTCCTGAGCCTCAGCGCGCCTCAGCACGTTTGAGAGGCACTATGTCCCAGGCCTAATAGTAGATGTAACCCCCTGCCCGGCCCTGAGGGAGTTCACATAGATGTCCATTGCTGACTACTCGGGGTTCGTTACCTTGTCCATGGTGCTGATCCGTGCAGGTTGCGTATATATACCGATGGGAATGATGGGCGCCAGGAACTTCGTAGCTATTAAACAGCACAGTCTTTATTCATACATTAGATAGATACAACTGTTCCTCAGACACATCACTAAGGGGGCACATTACTTTAACGTGAGGTCGGTTCCTTTCATTTAGGTCAGAGCTACCCATACTTCTAGTGAGAGTTTTAATCCCTGGCCTTCCAGGGCCCGAGCTGGGGATTCCCTCCCTCCCCAGGGCCCGAGCTGGGGATTCCCTCCCTCCCCAGGGCCCGAGCTGGGGATTCCCTCCCTCCCTGTGGTAGGATAGGGGGTCATTAACGCTGCTTTCTATCCTGCTCACCTCACATGCAGTGCTCTGGTACTGAGGTATGGGGTTGCCAGGCGTCTTCTCCAAAAATACTGGACACAATGGTGAATGGTGCGACGCCCTCGGGATACCCTCCCCCCCCCCATTCACCTCTCAACTCCATGCTGTTTCCTTCTCTCCTTGGCTGCACCCCAGGCTCCTCATACCTCCTCCTGATTGGCTGCATTATCCAGCAGCAGCCAATGAGGGTGGCGGAAGCTGCCCAGCCCCCTAGCAGCAGCAGCAGCAGCCCTACTCCCTCCAGGGAGTCAATACTGGATGGACACATACATGTCCAGAGAGGTAACACCGGACACATACATGTCCAGAGAGGTAGCACCGGACACATACATGTCCAGAGAGGTAACACCGGACACATACATGTCCAGAGAGGTAACACCGGACACATACATGTCCAGAGAGGTAACACTGGACACATACATGTCCAGAGAGGTAAACCCGGACACATACATGTCCAGAGAGGTAAACCCGGACACATACATGTCCAGAGAGGTAACACCGGACACATACATGTCCAGAGAGGTAACACCGGACACGTACATGTACCGAGAGGTAACACCGGACACGTACATGTCCAGAGAGGTAACACCGGACACGTACATGTCCAGAGAGGTAACACCGGACACATACATGTCCAGAGAGGTAACACCGGACACATACATGTTCAGAGAGGTAGTACAAGGCACATACATGTCTAGTATTACCTGTCATATTATACTGGACAGTGTCCAAATACAGGAAAGTCCGGTTCAATACTGGACACCTGGCAACCCTACGTAGCAGGGGATGATCCTTGACGTGCGCACTGCACTTTAGTCTCTCAAGATCCTCCTCAGAGTACAGTGTCATACTCTTCTGATTATCCTGACGTTAGATTAGTCCCAGTGTTATAGATAGGGCAGCCCCTAAAGAACACTGATCTCCTTTTTTGAAGCCTGTACTTTTCCAGCTTCCTTACCTACGGGCCTGACTTTACAGGACACTTCCCTGCTCTGGAAACCCAATAAAGGGGACTCCTACCCCAACGTAACTATTTACAACTGACACCCCTCCCTGGTCTCTCCTCCGAGGAGCTGAGGGCTGGAATGATCCTGCTCTCCTATTTGTCACCTCCCTTCCACTCGCTGTCACTAGGCAGAAAAAGGGGCGGAGCTATTCCTCTCCCTGCGCGCGCACACACACAAACAAACTAACTGGACAGGTGCTCAATATTTAAGTGCTTTATCCCATTACATCCATATGGTAACTCTAAAGGGGGCGGTTACAAAGGTATACTTTGTACTGCTCCTTCTCCATTATTTGTTACTCCAGGGGTTCTCGAGCCACCTGTGCTAAAGTTGGGATATCATGAAAACCTGACCTGTTGGTGGGTCTTGAGGACTGGAGTTGAGAACTCCTGTGTCACACTATCACACGGACATTTTGGTAATCCCTGACTTTTGTATATGTTTACAATCATATCAATCCCCTAAAGCAGGGGTGCACAATCTTTTTCCCCTGCAGCCCCCTGCCGGCTCTCCCTCCCCTCCTCGCCCTCCGCCATCCCCTCCTTACCTTGGCTCTGGCGTCACGACGCCATGGTGACACAGCATCACGTGACTCCGCGGCGTCATTTGACGCGTCTCCAGAAGCCGTCTGAGCCAAGGTAAGTGAAGTTACAGAGGCCTTCGCCGCTCCCCCAGCATTTAGTTTAAATGCCTCCGGGAAGCGCGCAGGCGTCTGTAAACCCTGCGCCTCCCGCACAGAATCTCGCGCCCCCCAGCTTGCGCACCCCTGCCCTAAGGAGGTTCGGAACGGTCTTTCACAGCCTCACAATGATGACGGGTTCATTGTTTTACAGGCACTGCCATTGCGAGAAAGAGATACAGACATTAAAAACCGAGGCTTCCATATATAACACTGACATTTACTATGTTACAATCAAAACAGCAAACACAGGTCATATTTATTCTACAGCCTTGAAGAGACACATCAGAGACTATATATATATATATATATATATATATATATATATATACATACATACACACACACATGGTACAATATCCCCCTATATACAGTATAACAAGATAATAGATATTTTCACTGGATTCATTTAGAATAGTTGCACAATAATATTAAATTGTATTGTGATTTATTAGACTCGGTGCAGCGACGTGTTATTTTGTGTTATCGACGTGTGGAGTTAATCTGACATTTCTCACCCGTTTTCCTGTATCAGAAAACCCACCTTAGGTCGAAGACAAACATAAGGAACGTCACTAACAAAAGACAAAAAGCCCAGTGCCACATCCAACGTGACAAATTCTATAGTTAAATACTTATCTGTATATCTTCTCATAAGCAATGGGACATTTATTCCTTGGCCAAAGTATTTTAAGATTGCAACCACATCATGGTATACTGTATGAGGTGACAGTCCTAGTAGCACTCCTCTTGACACATACATACATACATACGAGAGAGAGATAGAGAGAGAGGGATGGAGAAAGGGAGAGGGATTTGGGGGTCGGAGCTTACAGGGGCTGTGTGTGTTTGTGAACTTCAATAACTAGCTATTTACAGCTGAAGCAGATGCAAACACTCAGAAAAATAAGTTTTTATTTGCATAAAAATGCACATTTCAGGCGCTTGATATTTGGCCTGATTCATCCTTCCGAGGTCACTAACCCGAGTCACCAGTGATCGGTGACACATTGTACTCGCCCTCCGCCTCTGTGCTTCACTTACATGTTTAAATATTAGGCAATGTACTTACCCATGAGTCCAAAAAATAAGATTTAGTCCTTTGGCTCTGCCCCCGTCCCCTCTCACTTCAGTGCAATTTGGATTCCGGCTGCAAATAAATGTATTACACTGTGTTTCATGGTAAAGATCAGTAAATGAAAACCCCGCGTGTGAGCACATTCACATGTCTCAGACAGGTCTGTAACCCTGCCCTTCCCCATTATCTCTTAGCACACAGTGCTTCCATGCAGCCAGGGTTTCTGGGTAATGACATGCAAATGAGCACACAGTGTCACTTTTTACCTCTTATCCATTTTAACATGGTGCCCCTATAGTGCATGGCCAGTAAACCTACTTAGAGACGGCTATTACACCCTGCGCTTATTTGCACGTCATTTCCCAGAATCCCTGGCTGCAGTGGACGCGCTGTATGCTAAGAGATAATGGGGGAAGGGCAGGGTTGCAGGCCTGTCCGAGACGTGCAAATGCACCACCAGAGGGTTTTTTATTTGCTGTACACCGTACGTGGTGGGGGGGTTTTGTCACTTTTTTACCCACCATAAGTTATATAAGGTATGGTAAAGATCCAAAGACAGTTGATCCTTCCTCAGCGTGTAAAGGGTTACACTCAATGTCTAGGCGTGTAAATGACCCAGCTGGGTGTACAAGCCTCTTAGGTTAATTAATAAAAACACACTTGGCCCAGCCCTTCCCAAACATTCCAGCGATCTCTGTCCCGGTATCTCAGGCATTCCAACAGCATTTTGGGATTGATAAGGAGAGCTATGCAAAGAGCAGCCCTAAGCTACAGTATCTGGCACAGATCTGCTGTTATCAGCATATTCATGGCATGAACACCCCATCCCCGGAGCAATCGCTCAGACGTACCATTGTCACTTATACATACCTGGCTTAACGTAGGAAGACAAGAGATTAGTGCAGGAAAATAGTGCCTCTTCTTCAGATACAAGTCAGCAGCCTTCAGTCTGGAGATGGACTGTGGTGGTTCCTGAAGGTTTGCTCTGCACGTGGCTCCTGTGTTTTCCCTATCCAGTCTTCTCTGAGTTGCCTATGGCGGTGGTGCTCAACTCCAAGACCCCCCAACAGGTCAGGCCACTGACTGAGCCACCTGTGCTGAAGCTGGGATATCCTTAAAACCTGACCTGTTGGGGGATCTTGAGGAGTGGTGTTGAGCGCCCCTGTTCCACGGTATCACCAGCTGTGCGTATGAAACGTGTGAGACCCCCATCTCCTGCAGTCTGTGTAAACCTCTGTTCCCAAAGCCTAGAACCTGACGTCAGACACAAGGCGTTATGGAGCCGAGGTGAGCGTATGGAAGAGCTTCCCAGCATGAGGCTGTAATCATTAACTATTCATTATGAATAAATGATGTGTATCTAAATTAAACGATTGAAATGATCATTACGGTCTGATTGTTATGTAGTGTTCATGGTCCACTCGGTTTACATTTTTATATATATATATATATATATATATAGAATCCAATGCACAGCTGGCACACCATATGCAAGTAAATAAGTTTTGGTGCTTATCCCATAAAGCAATAACAGACCATACGATACCGGTTGCAACACGACATCAAGGGACAGCACGCAGGTAAGTAAATCAAAAATGTTCTATATTTGATAGAAGACACAAAAACCGACGTTTCGGTCCCCCAGTGGGACCTTTCTCAAGGTAGTATGCAGCACATACTACATACACATATATATATATATATATATATATATATATATATATATATATATATATATACACACATATATATATATATAGATATATAGATATATATATATATATGTATACACACACACACAAGGCTTCAGACACTCCTACAAACTAGATATAACAGATAGGGAAGGTGGCAGTTTAATTGTAAGACTTTGATATACCCTGCATGTTTGGAGGGCACAGCATAAGTGTGTGTGTGAATAGCAAGGTTAGCTGGGGATGTCTCCTCGCTGAAATAACTGGAATTCCTCCGAGACATGGCTCCTGTTAACTCTCTCTCCGTTTACATACCTGGGGGCTCTGGGTTACCCTCAGGGTGTTTCTCTGGCAGACGCTTGGAAGGGAGAAAAGATGAAAAAAAGTGAAACAATTCCAGGTGCTGAGAATTTCTGCGCGCAATATCTTATCTCAGGGGTTCTCAACTCCAGGCCTCAGCACCCCTCAACAGGTCAGGGTTTAAGGATTCCCCTGCTTCAGCACTAGGGTTGCCAGGTGGCTTGTCCAAAAATACTGGACAAAATGGTAAATAAATGGTAAAAAATACCCCCATGCCCCTCGAATACATATAAAATATACTACCACCTCCCCAATACATATACAAAATATCCCTCTGCCCCTCGAATACATATAAAAATACCCCCATGCCCCCGAATATATATAAAAATACCCCCACCTCCCCAATACATATAAAAAATACCCCCCTGCCGCTCGAATACATATAAAAATACCCCCATGCCCCCGAATATATATAAAAATACCCCCACCTCCCCAATACATATACAAAATACCCCTGCCTCCCCAAATTCAGACTTACCTTGGGTATGATGTCAGGTCGGGCACGGTGGCTGGGGGGGGCATTGGCTGCAGAGGGGACGGGGGTCAGTGGATGCGGATGGGGGGCAGTGGATGTGGGGGGGGGGGCGACGGCCGGTCAGAGCAGTTGCCGCCATGCCCGGCTCTCCCCCGCTCCAGGCTTCTCTCTCCCTGTCTGTCACACGCCGAGGTGTCTGATGCTGACGCGTGCCGGGCCTTCCTCTCACGCCGGCGCTTACCGGAAGCTGAGCCCAGCTGACTTTCGGCGCTGACATCAGAGGACTCGGTGCGCATCAGCATCACAGCACCACGGCGTGGGACAGACGGGGAGAGAGAAGCCTGCAGCGGGGTAGAGCCAGGCATGGCGGCAACTGCTCTGACCGGCCGCCGGCCCCCGCGGCCACCCTGCGTTCAGAGAGAGGTAATATCGGACACATACATATCCGGTATTACCTTTAATTTTATACCGGACTCAGGGGCAAAATACCGGGCTGTCCGGTTCAAAACCGGACACCTGGCAACCCTATTCAGCACAGGTGGCTCAATCAGTGCCTCAGTCGAAGAGCCTGCTTCAGCACAGGTGGCTCAATCAGTGACTCAGTTGAAGAGCCTGCTTCAGCACAGGTGGCTCAATCAGTGGCTCAGTTGAAGACTGAGCCACCTGTACTTATGCAGGGATATCCTGAAAACCTGACCTGTTGGGGGGGCTTGAGGACTGACGTTGAGCCCCCCTGTATTAAAGCACAATAATACATTTCCCCCTTTATTTCTTCTTATTTTTACATGTAAAGCCTGTGACAATGTATCATTCTACATTCTACATTCTTACCTAAAATGGTAATCGTTTGGTGTTCCTGTTATAAATCTAGAAAAAGGCTGATTGTGTGGCTAACATAATGGCCGCCTTTCAGTTTCAATCAATCCTTCAGTCAGTCTAACTCAACAGCTACAATATATCTGAAAATTATCTATATTATAGAATATTATCTGAATATTACTATGGTAACTACTATTGTTAAAACACACAGCACTTCCACTGAGCAAGGGATTCTGGGAAATGACATGCAAATGAGCACACAGTGCCACCTTTCGCTTCAAAACCATTTAACATGGTCCCCTATAAGCTTAAGCTTGCTGCATGGTCACAGCTTTGAGCACAGCCTAGGGTAAGATGCATAGCCAGTAAACCCACCCACAGATAGCCGTTTCGACCTTAATGGGTCTCCTCAGTGTGGGGTTGGTTATACTGGCTTTGCAAAATGAAGCTTAGGATAGGTTTCACCACACTTAGTTAAGTTATGGTGGGTAAAAAAAAGTGACAAAACCCCTCCACAGCAAAGCATATAGCAAATGGAAATATTACTGTGTGTTCATTTGCATGTCTTAGACAGGTCTGCAACCCCGCCTTTTACCATTATCACCCAGCACACAGCACTTCCACTGCAGCAAGGGATTCTGGGAAATGACATGCAAATGAGCACACAGTGCCACCTTTTGCTTCAAAACCATTTAACATGGTCCCCTATATATATATCATCACCCCTGCATTTGAAATTGTATGTACGTTTATACAATAACGCACTGTAACGGAAAACCCTGCACTGGAACATTGTAAGATTCTCTTTCGCAA
The DNA here is from genome assembly GCF_040206685.1 of Ascaphus truei. Taxonomy (NCBI): domain Eukaryota; kingdom Metazoa; phylum Chordata; class Amphibia; order Anura; family Ascaphidae; genus Ascaphus; species Ascaphus truei. The sequence goes on from NC_134499.1 coordinate 16,821,576, forward strand.
ACATCCTCTAGCCAAGCTGTACTATGTATTTGTATTTGCATCTTCTGCCTTTTCAGCATCTACACACAAAACATGACATTGTGCCTGAGAGTAAGTGGACAACGTCTGTGTTATTAGAACAGCAATTTGCTGGTTGTGTCACTAGGTGGCAGTATTGTACACATGCTGCATGGTTACATGGGCCATGCATCCTGTCCAGTGCCAGGAGAGGTGCTAGTGTCATATAGGAAGCCTGAGTGTCCCAATCCAACGCATTGACTGGAACTGGGGCATAGAGAGCTGAGCAGAAAGCTAGTCCCAGAGAGCTAAGCGTGCCTGTTATGGGAGTTACACAACAACACACACCAAGTAATCCATGTGGATCCATGCAGCCATGTTGTATGTATGTCTTTATTTATATAGCGCCATTAGTGTACATAGCGCTTCACAGCAGTAATACACGTGACAATCATATAAATAACACATAATGGGAAGAAGGGCTTCAGACATAAAAGTAACATTCAGGAAAAGGTGTCCCTGCCCCGAAGAGCTTACAATCTAATTGTGGGCTTCCTGCAGCCATATTGCGGGCTCCAGTTATAGTTTGACAAAGTAACTAAGCAGACCTGAGCCGTGAGTCACAGTGCAGCAAATATCAGGAAAATACCTTTCTCCTACCCACTCTCGGGAGCCACTCTCATGAGCCACTCTCGGGAGCCACTCTCATGAGCCACTCTCGGGAGCCACTCTCGGTAGCCAGTCTCGGGAGCCAGTCTCGGGAGCCAGTCTCGGGAAGCCAGTCTCGGGAGCCAGTCTCGGGAGCCACTCTCGGTAGCCAGTCTCGGGAGCCACTCTCGGTAGCCAGTCTCGGGAGCCACTCTCGGTAACCAGTCTCGGGAGCCACTCTCGGTAGCCAGTCTCGGTAGCCAGTCTCGGGAGCCAGTCTCGGTAGCCAGTCTCGGGAGCCAGTCTCGGGAGCCAGTCTCGGGAAGCCAGTCTCGGGAGCCAGTCTCGGGAGCCACTCTCGGTAGCCAGTCTCGGGAGCCACTCTCGGTAGCCAGTCTCGGGAGCCAGTCTCGGGAGCCAGTCTCGGGAGCCAGTCTCGGGAGCCAGTCTCGGGAGCCAGTCTCTGGAGCCAGTCTCGGGAGCCAGTCTCGGGAAGCCAGGTTTTTCAAAAAATGCATTTCCATTGTAAACTGTTAAATGGAAATCAACAGACGTTGGCACCAGGGGAATTTCCAGCCACCGGTCCAATTATTTGCTTTGTATTTCTGGGCTTCACCGTGGCACAGAATCTACTGCAGCTTAATCTGATGCTCCAGGTTATAAAGTCACACTGAAGCAGAATCTTTCTTTTTATATATATAGAATAGCTGATATACCCGGCGTTTCCACGGGATTTAAATTTCCCGCACCCCCTCTGTCTCCGCCCCCCTCTCTCTCTGTGCTCGCCCTCTCTTTCTCCCCATTCACCTCTCTCTCCCCCTACCTTTCTGTTTCTCCCCCGTTCACCCTAGCATCTCACATCAGTCTCCCCCCCTGCATCTCACATCAGTCTCCCCCCTGCATCTCACATCACTCTCCCCCCCTGCACCTCACATCAGTCTCCCCCCCCCATGCAACTCACATCACTCCCCCCCCTGCACGCCACATCACTCTCCTCTGCCCCTGCAGTTCACATCACTCTCCTCCCCCCTGCAGCTCACATCATTCTCCCCCCCTCCCTGCACCTCACATCACTCTCCCCCCCCCCTGCAGCTCACATCACTCTCCCCTCCCCTACAGCTCACATCACGGAGCGTCGGTTAAAGTGGCGGCCGGGTGTAGGGTGTCAGGCGGGGGGGCGGGTGGAGGTGAGTACCGGCGGTTGAGGTGAGGCGGTGGCCGGGTGTAGGGTGTCAGGCAGGGGGGCGGGTGTAGGGTATCAGGCGGGTGTAGGGTGTCAGGCGGGGGGGGGGGGTTACCAAGCGCCGGGATGAAACGGGAACGATCTTGAACACCGCACCCTCTGATGGAATCAACCAATGGCTCCTGGAACGTGTGGTTCTCCCTCACGTAGGTGGGATCTCACGGAGTGGCACTATTTGTCGACCTTGGTATAGGCGTCTCGTCAGGTATTCTTTGGGCTCCCGATATATCGTTCCCGTTCCACCCCGGCGCTGGGTAACCCGTGTCATAGCACATGGAATGCCTGTTATATTTGTATCTGATGTACGCAGATTTATCCCCCTTTTAATACACTTTATATTTTTTTAACCTACGCCACTATGTGCGTTGTGCGCTGTTTTTCTTGTCATTTATCTCTGGTAGTTTAAGGGTGCCGAGCCACCCCAATATCAACAGCTGCAAACGCCTCAATACTCACCCATTCATACCAGAGGTTATGTAAGTTATACACGTATTCAGGTGTTGTTGTTGATTGAATCTAGTGTGGGGTAGTGGGTACGCATTTAATATTCACACGGAATGTTGTCTAGTAGCGCACTTTGTTTCTCTTTGTGTTGTTAGGAGGAGAAGGTTGTGTTGTTAGGAGGAGAAGGTTGTGTTGTGGCTAAGAAGAAGCCAGTGTAAAGCGCTATCACTTTTGAAATGCTCATCTTTCAGATTATCCCCCTGAAACATGAAATATTGCAGTCCTTGGAATCAAAACCCAGCGTAGCGTGACCTCGAGCTGGTCATTTTATCTCGGTCTTATAAAAACTGTGGCCATCATAACAAATGAATAGATCTATGCTTGTGTTTTATGGTAGGATGTGTTGGTTACCTCCACATTACTAACCAGCAGATTAGCGGAGCCATTATGGGACATCTTAACGGAGTAGGTCAGTGTGCAGTCTTTGGACTTAGTTGCCTCTCCAGTACGCATAGTGGCCCATATTCACTAAAGGATGCTACACTTTCGCACGCCCTAACTCCCATTAAAATGAGAGTTAAGACAAACTAAAGATTAGTACCCTTTAGTGAGTATGGGCCAGTGTGTGTAAGCTAGAGGCTGAACCAGTGGTTAAGGACAGTAACAGGATCTAGACAGGCAGTAGCACGCAAGTATCCATAGAGGTCATTCAACTGTGCCACCTGTTTGGGAACGTCACGGTTTCCGTAGCGTGTGCACTGTGACGAGGGAGGCAAGCGTAGGGCTTTGCAGAGGAAGCAGTCATACTATATTACTTGTAGTGAGTGAGGGATCCAGGTCAGGGAAAGATTTGGTAACCTGCCTGTTGGGACATCATGGATAGGTGTGGAAGGGTGGGTCGCCGTGCTGGTCCTTTCTTCCATGTAGTAATAAAGGAGGGAGAGGGAGTAGGTGATATGATGCGTTTTATTGGATCAACAAGTAGTTGATCTGTTACAAGCTTTCGAACATCTCACTCTCAGGATCCTTCATCGGGTAACCCCGACCAAGGACCCAGAGAGGTTCGAAAGCTTGTAACTAGACATGAGCGAATTTTTGGGGCGGATCTGGATCCGCCGCGGATCCGCCCGTTCCTTTGGTCCGCGGATGTCCGTGAAACAATCCCAAAAAGGGCGATTCGTCTTTTTCTGATTTTTTGGGGACTACCGATAATCCAATCTGCGGATTCCGCTATCCGTTGGTAGATTTTAAGGATCCAATCCACGGATTCAATTGGATTCTTAAAATCCACCAACGGATTGTACCCAATGACAGTTTTTTATTAATCCGCACGGATTGAAACTGGAACAATACGCGGAACGGATTTTGCACCGCGGAACGGATTTTGCACCGCGGAACAGATTTTGCTCCGCGGAACGGATTTTGCACCGCGGAACGGATTTTGAATGGAAAGCTTGGGGAAATTCCGCGAAACGGATGTTGACAGTTTCACCTCATCGCTACTTGTAACAGATTAACTACTTGTTGGTCCAATAAAAAGGTCTCACACCCCTTACTCCCTGTCCCTTCTTCATTACAGGCATACCCCGCATTAACGTACGCAATGGGACCGGAGCATGTATGTAAAGCGAAAATGTACTTAAAGTGAAGCACTACATTTTTTCCACTTATTGATGCATGTACTGTACTGCAATCGTCATACACGGGCATAACTGATGTAATTAACGCATTTGTAACGGGCTCTATAGTCTCCCCACTTGCGCACAGCTTCGGTACAGGTAGGGAGCCGGTATTGCTGTTCAGGACGTGCTGACAGGCGCATGCGTGAACTGCCGTTTGCCTATTGGGCGACATGTACTTACTCGCGAGTGTACTTAAAGTGAGTGTCCTTAAAGCGGGGTATGCCTGTACTACACGGATAGGTTTTGAAATTACATCAGTACCATCTGTGAGTTGGAAATGTTTATTTCCGTTAAGGTGAGAAGGATCTGTGTGAGAAGTGGCCCAGAGCTGATGATTTCCCCATCTGAGAACTGGAGATGAAACAATGAAATCCCAATAAACCACCAGAACAGAAGAGCACGCCGAAAAGCTGGTCCAGGTTTATATTAAACATTACCACTAGAAATGGGAGCAGAAGCAGTTTGGGCGCCCATGTCAGGTACAGTCTGACCTTTGGCGGGTTACTTCTGTATGCAAAGAATTCAACTGTAAGCTTTCTCACACAATAATTCATTGTGCCTGCATTGTTATGCAAATTTCCCTGCACACTGGGCATTCTTTACCTAAATAATAGTTGTATTATTATACGAAATACTACATTGCATGAAATGGTGCAGTAACTGATACAACGTTAGTTATCCACAGCGGAGTAAGAGCAAGAGGGATAGAACGGCCTCTTTTCTAATATATATTGAAGCCCTGATGTGCGAGTGGTAGGGATAGCGATGAGATCAAATTCTTCCCCGTGTCCATCAGTTTGCAGTTTGCCTTGTACAACCGTTCCCAAAGGTGCTGTGGTTAATAGAAGATAAACAGGCGAGCTGTCCCACACTCCCTGCCTCATTCCCCTTATCTCACACGCTCTGCATTCCTGTTCTGCTTTGGGATTCATCGTGTACCTTCTGTTCCGAGGCCTTTTTTGCCCGTGCTGTCTCAATCACGGTTTACATTTCGTTGCACGCTTCTTCCATCGCGCGTTTTAACCCCTGCAGTGCCTGAGGGGCTGGGGATGTATTGGCCCTTCTCACGCTAAAAGAGATTAGCCATTATAGCGGAAAAGCAGTCTGCAGGCGCCGTTCGTTACGCTGGAGCAGGGGTGGCCAACTCCAGTCCTCAAGGGCCACCAGGTCAGGTTTTCAGGATATCCCTGCTTCAGCACAGGTGGGGCAGTCATTGACTGAGCCACTTGTGCTGAAGCAGAGAGATCCCAAACACCTGACCTGTTGGTGGCCCTTGAGGACTGGAGCTGGCCGCCGCCGCTGCACTGGAGGGGTGCGGCACTGACTACGTAGCAATATGAAGTTATCATCCAAGCGCATAACATTGGGGTGAACATGGTCTCCAGACCCTACATCTCATCTTCACTTTAACCTCTTGGTTGCTGGGACCCATCACACAGAGGACGTGTACCGCATGTAAGTGTCATTTATATGCATACTGAACAAAATAAAATGGTTTGTGGACATGGTACATTTGACGGGGCCTTTATTTGTCCTGCAGCCATTATTCTATGAGAGTGTATTAAACACATGGCTGACACTGTACAGGCAGTCCTCGGTTATCCGACACAATGCGTTACTCAAAATGGCGTTGTAAAGCGAAACGTTGTAAAGTGAAACACGTTTTCCCATAGGAACACTGTTTAAATGAAAGGTTCTGTTCCTGAAGGCATTTTTAACACTAAAATACACCAAATATTTTATGCAGGCAATAAGATATGCAGCACACACATAAATTATATAGTGTATATACTGTATTATATCTATAATATAACATAATAAAGAATATATTATATAGTATAATATTATATAGTATAATATTATATATATACGCTCTTACGGCGCTTTGCAACGTTGTTTATGTGAATGTGTATATATATATACACACATACACAACGTTGCAAAGTGTCGTGAGAGCGTTGGATAAGCCATTTTGGTGTTGTAAAAATGAACATAGGTATGCATTGCATAGCGTTGGATAAGCCATTCGTTGTAAAGCGAAGCGTTGTAAAACGAGGACTGCCTGTATATAAGGAGGACTGCCTGTATATAAGGAGGACTGCCTGTATATAAGGAGGACTGCCTGTATATAAGGAGGACTGTCTGTACAGACATTGAGAGGAATAACGGTGTTGGTACTGAGGACCACTGACTGCTTATAAACCTCTGCCCACTTATTCATGTCAGGATTTCTGCGCATCTCATGCTATGCCGTGCATTACACGGGCTCAAAAGTGACGGGCATTCACTTATTGGAACACAAACTTTGAGCCCATCAGATGAGGTAATATGGCCAAACAAACCTACACATAGACCATGTCTCGCCCAGACATGGAGGAACATTGCATTGCAACATTGTAGCAGAGAGGATACACGATCCCTCTTGTTCTTTTAGGCCTGGGACATGGTGCAGGGAGCGGCGCTGGGCAGCGCTGACGCTCACCTGCTCACGCAGGAGATTTTTCTTGTCCCTGCATGAGCGTCAGCGAGCGTGCTTGTGTGCCGGGTGGGAGCCGGACGGGAGGCGGGCATGGAGGCGGGGCTAGGGCGCAACGTCACGGACTGCCATTGGCTTCTGGCAGTCACGTGACCGGCCCTGCGCTTGCATGAGCGGCAAAATGTAAACTTGCCTGTCTCCTGCATTTACGCACGCCTCCGCACGCCTGCGGAAGCGCCGTCCAAAGCCGCGCTGATAGGGATAATGTTTCCCCTCAGCGCGCCTCAGCACGGTCTTTTTGACCATGTCCGAGGCCTTAGCCTGAATCTCTGACAGATGGGTCCACTCCAGCGGCTTGGAGTACACAGTGCCACTACTTTTCCTTGGCTGCACTGTGGCTGGTGGATAAGGAGAGGTGTAAGGGGGCCCGGTCGTTCATTGGCTGGGTTCCTGCCGGGCGCTGATCTGCTCGGGCACACTTGGAGGCGTCTGAACAAGTCAGAGAATTCCATCAGCATTCCAGTCAGAGGGGAGGTCAGGCCCCAACAAAGCACAAGACTTAATCCAGCGCACAGGGGGCGGGACGCATGCCAGAGGCTGGGGGTGGGCTTTCCCCACTTCAACAACCATCCTGACAATGGGACCTTAGAATCCAGCATTGTGGAGCCTGGCGCATGTGGGGGCAGCAGACTCTTGACATGCAAGGGGGAGAAGGGATGCTAACGGCAGGTTAGAGTCTACTGCAGGGGGTGGGCAACTCCAGCCGTCAAGGGCCACCAACAGGTTAAAGGATATCCCTGCTTCAGCACAGGTGGTGCAGTCGAAGACTGAGCCACTGATTGAGCCACCTTGGCTGGAGCAGGGATATCCTGAAAACCTGACCTGTTGGTGGCCCTTGAGGACTGGAGTTGCCCACCCCTGGTCTGCAGGCTGTATGACTCCTCAGTACAGAATCCTGAAACAAGTGATCTGAGTCCAAATGTTGGGGCGATGTTCGGGTAAACGCCACTTTTGCATGTTACCATCACAAGCTGGCGTTATATTTAACACAATGCCGTGTCCCGGGAGACAACATGACTTACAGGTACAGTATTGGCCATTAAAGTTATGCGGTGAGGCAAAGCATGACATTAAGTTAGGTTACCGTCATTTTACGTCACTTACCAGAGCTATGTATACCGGGGCTTTGGGTGTCACTCAGCTGCCATTGAATAAACCAGGGGTTTAAACCAAATCACATGCTGTGTTTTTTCATATTTATATTTTTTTATTGAGTTTTATTGAGTCATTTATCTTTGGGATCCCATGTTTAAATGGATTAGAAGCAAAAAGTGACACTGTGCTCATGTGCATGTCATTACCCAGAATCCCTAGCTGCAGTGGAAGCACTGCATGCTGGGAGATAATGGGGAAAGCAGCGCTGCAGACCTGCCTGAGACATGTGAATGTGCTCACAAGGTATAGTTGTCTTTGCTGGGAACTGGACTGTGGAGGGTTTTCGCCACTTTTTTTTACCCACCATAATTTATTTAGTTTATCTTTGAAACTGTAATTTATCCCACCTCCCTGCTCCCCCAGGGGATCTGTATTTTTGATACATTGGTTCCCCTGGATTTCCCCTTGTTTTCCGAATGAATGAAACATTTCTAACTAAATTACAACAAGCCTATTATTTTAATGGCACTTTTGGAAACGGTTCTATTGGCCCTGGAGATAATTGGATTCCTTTTAGGCTCTGTAACCTCCAATAAAAGAGAAATATATATATATATATATATATATATATATATATATATAGATGTTATTGTACCCGATGTGAAGCAGCAACATATATAAATAACTGGCATGCTGATCTAACGAGAGGTATAACCCCCTACAGGGAATTCACCTTTCATATATGGATTTTCTTACCTTTTAATGATATTTTTTCCCCTCATACCGCGCTAAGAGTGTACACAGCGCTGTACATACTGGAAAAGGAGGAGGGAACTCTCAATGTATTACTTCCTGGTAAAACATTTTTATAAATAAAAAATAAAAAGTATGTAGCCTGTTTCCAGCCACAATGAGTTTCTGCTCCATGTAGACAGGGCCGGATTACCCACAAGGTGCACTACACACGTGTCTAGGGGCCCCCCGAGGTTAGGGGGCCCGAGCTATGGCTCCCCAACTCCCTATGCAGCAGCCCGGCGGCGGGTCACTATCTGCCCTACTCTTACTGTCGGCACCGCCGGGATCCGACTTCCCCCCCCCCGCCCCGGAGCGAGCCGCGACGCTGCAGGAGGAGGGCTACCTCGAGAAAAGCCCCCCCAAGTCTTGGGGCCTAGGGGCCCCAGAGGGTCTTAATCCACCACTGCCCGTAGAGCTTACAATCTAGTTTTGGTGCCTGAGGCACAGGGGGATAAAGTGACTCACCCCAAGGTCACAAAGAACCGACATTGGGATTGGAACGGGTCTCGCCTGCTTCATTACTGGGTCTTAAAAGTTACTTTGCGGGGAACATTTCCCACGACCCTTTCTGAACTTGCAGAAGTGTACAGAGGAGGGGTGCTACTCACTACCACTACTCCAGCGGTTCAGCCTTTGGCAGTAATGTATCTTTACATGCGCTCCCCTGCATAGCTTGCTGATAACGGATACTGTTTAGGAAAGCTTCCCGACTGCAAAACTGGGACAAAACCAGTACAAACACTGGACCCGATTTATCTCCCTAAAGCAATGTGAAAGAAAGCAATGGGAATATTGTTCTTCGATCCGTTGGGAACAGTTTGCACCTGATCTGCAGACACACAGCTTCCATTGTGTAAAGTGTGGTTCCAACATCCTTTCGCCCACATGAATGACTAGTACAGGAGTGGCCAACTCCAGCCCTCAAGGGCCACCAACAGGTCAGGTTTTCAGGATATCCCTGCTTCAGCACAGGTAGGGTTGCCAGGTGGCTTCTTCAAAAATACTGGACTCAATGGTGAAAGGTGCGTCAGGTCACTATGTCCAGGGAGGAAATTACAGTACCTCTCATTTTTTACTGGACAATGTGTCCAAATACAGGACAGTCCAGTGCAATACTGGACACCTGGCAACCCTAAGCACAGGTGAGTCAGTCAGTGGCTCAGTCAATAACAGCCCCATCTGTGCTGAAGCAGGGATATTCTGAGAACACCGCCAGATGGTCAACCCTGTTCTAATGCCACCTTTCCACTGCAGTCATAGCGGTGTTAATGGGAACAGACTGGAGTTGGAGGCCTGCAGTTATACACAGCATCGCATGACGTTGCTCCTTGTTCATTATCCGGAGCGTGTGTTCCCAACACAGAATGCTGCTTTGCCCCCGCTGCTGGGAGGGCCAGTGGCACATCGCTCCGAGAGGCAATATAGGAGTTATGTATCCAATGGCACGTACTGCACCTTCCTCCAGCGTGTTGAATATGTGAACAGAACACACCGCTAACACTTAGTTGTTTTAGGAAGATATAGTTGCAATTAAGTAAATTCAATGGGTGCAACCTATGTACTCAAAACAGTAACTTTGGACATATAAATGAAAAACGGACATAGTCAGTGATCAGTGATCATTCATTTTTATTCACTATCACCTTTGCACTGATTTGTTCACCTTTGTGTATGCACTAGAAAATGACAACAATTATTATTGTAAGTGCACCAAAATGTGCTTTCTTTGAATGATCACTGATTATGTCAGTTTTTCATTTCTATGTCCAACGTTCCTCCGGCATGCGTTGCATAAACGGGTAAATAAAAGTGCTGGGGTTGTACCTGACGGCTCAGATGCACCATCGTTTTGTGGAGTTTACGTATTGCCTCAACAAATGTGGCCATTGGGTTGGAGTAGGCCTGGTCATGAAGGCCGACTCTGTGAGCGCTTTGTCAATGGTGAAAGCACTCTCACAATATACCTACCACAGGGGAACAGAGATGTCCAGCTCGGAGCTTTCAATGAGCCCTTTGTTTGCAAGTCTCGGCATTATGTGTTCAGTAGATGTGGAGAGCTCGGAACAAAGGGCGCTATTCAGTCGGATCAAGGTTTTTCATGAAAGGTTTCCAGCGCAGACAGAATAATACCCGCAGCTCTCCCCCGCACCTTGTCTTCCAAAGCTAATCACGGCAGGAGGATAGCACAACTCTGCAGCTCTGATAACTTACTGGGGCTGATTTTCTCACTGCAGACACTGGCCAGGACTCTGTTTGCACTTCCACCTTTAATCAACGCTATATGTGTCAGTCACTCCAAATGCAGCGTTCAACCTACTGCCAGATGTGCAGACTTATCCCGCAGGTGTCCTCTTCCCACCTGTTTCTACACCCCAATTTTAGGCTTCCTCTAAACACCCCAAATTGCATTTAGTCGTTCTTGTGATTACAAAAATACTTTTTGACACAAATGCCTGTCTCTTTAAAGCTGTAGACCAAGCAATATCCTACATGTGTATTTTTTTAAATATAAATCAGTTCTGTACTATGAGAAAATACTTGTAGAATTGTTTTGTTTTTTTAAACAACTGAATGACATTTTTAATGTATTATAATGTAACAAGCATTTTTTGTGTTTCTATAGCAACCATTTACAAAGTCACCTCCCCTTCCTCTTCTGAAACAGGCTCTGCACACCCCTTTTTGAGCCCCGCCCTCTCTCTAGCAGTGCACCAATTGTATCTAGTGACTGCCTGGTCACATGATCTTCCCCCACAGAACTTTGCATCTTGGGTCCTCTTCTGCTGCACTGACAGCCATTTAGTGAACCCCCGAGCCGAATCTTCGCCGATCGATCAGAGGAGAACGGATTGATCGGTAATATCGCTAGTTACTTATCATTGTGTGGATCGTATTGATGCAAATATTCAAGGGGAAATAAAATACAAAAAGAAAAGACGGCAGCTTGTACTGCTGTTTTAAAATAAAAATTTGACTTTTTTGGCACCGTTACATAAGAGCGGAATCGGACAAGTGGTGGCGGCCGTCTTGCCGTGACCAAGTCTCGGCTGGCGTCTGCCCACAGAGGGACGCTTTGCCGTAGCCGCTCCGCCGCTGGACACTCAGCCGCCGGCCACTTCCCCAATAAGGGTAGTTAATTCAAGGGGTTTTAGCGGTTAGGGTGAAGGGGTTAAGTTTTTTAGGGCAAGGGGTAGCGTTAGTATTAAGAGTTAAGATTAGGGGTTTTTAGGGTAACCGGTAAAGTGTGTGGTTTACCTCGACTGCGAGATGGGCAGGCGGCGGGGTAAGTGGCGGGTAAACGCCAGCGCAGATTTGGTCTCAGCAAAATGACCACGACCAAATATCCGAGACCGCACGTAAGTGTTGTCACCGCTGCAAAATAAAGCAATAGCATGATTTGGGGGGGGGGAGCAGATTTAAGGTGGTGACTTCCTCTCTCTGGTCTCATTCTAGTGTTACCAAGACATATTGGTAACTAAGGCTACGGGCCCTCTGTCTGCGCTGAACGCGCCTGCAGCTCTGATCCCCGGTCTGCAGTGAGCTGCAGGGGGAAAGACGAGGGCGCGTGATGGGGAGCGCGGCCATGACGTCACCCGGCAGGTTCGTCCTCATTGGCTGAACTGCCAGGGGCGTGGCCACCACGCTCATCGTCAGTATTGAGCTCGATTTTCCTGTCTTCGGGAAAAACTGGCTGCGCAGCGCGGCGCACACCCCTTGTAGGGGGCCCGGCCCCATTGAGGGGCGGCTCTTGTCCCTGCGGCGCCCGCCATAGCGGGCACTGCAGCAGGCAGCGTGGACCTGGCCTAAGGCAGTTGAGATAGGCTTGCGCCCCAGAGCGCTACGTGGCATGTTCTGTATCCACCAAAGCGACCAATTGGGCCACGTACCACTGAAATTCCTCAACGGTGAAGTCTGGTCGAAAACCTCCCAATCGGATACGGAATAAATCCCTTAATCTGGTGTTATCATCTTCATCTTGCTATTTTAGGAATATATTATTTATTACCTTCTCCCCTGACCTATACAGATGCCACATTTAAACATGGTTCAGATCGGTTAAGGAACAGGCCCGTGGTGTGCCCGTGGTGTGCCCGCGGAGTGACTAACGCCTGCGTGACGGCATCTTTCCACTGCCTCTTATTGTCACATCGGGGACAAGGTTCCCATGTCACGGACCAAACATTGGAGGAGAGAACCAGGAATAATTGCAACAATGGATCCCCGCAGGGCTGAGTATTGCTGCCGATTTAGATAATAGTACTTTAAACGACAAGAGCCCAAATCGTTCAGCTCCGACACCCACTTTCCGATACCCAACATGAATATTGTTATTCTGTTGTGTGCGGCGTTGGCGTGTTGTGATACTCGGGTGCAGAAGGGCACGTTCATGTACGATCCAGCCTCCGATGGTAACATCATCTGGAAACATGTTTGTGTTTTACGTGATGTGTTTGGGTGGATCCCCTCTGACTCATTTTAACCCGGTAATTTCTCTGCAATGTCTTACTCAGAACAGAGGAAATAGGTGGTACGGGGCTCACAGCAGTTTTGCAAGGTCTCGAACCTCACACGGTTCTTTTTCATGTAGCACTTACCTGTGGCGTGGAGCCCGGTCTGGCGGCAGACACCGGTAGTTGTCATGTACTTCCGAGTTAGACCTCTGGGGCGGGGTCCCCCACTGCCCTCTGATGCCACCAGCACTGCAGCCGCCATCCCCCCACCGCTGCCATCTTTCCCCTTCTCCTGTTGCTGCCGGATAGACTTTTGTGCGCCCCTGAAATACGGGACAATTATGTGGCAGACCGTGCAGGGACACTGGGACAATTCATTGAGAAAAGGAACTATCCCGTATATACGGGACGTCTGGCGACCCTAATCATACTAGCAATTTATTTTCACATAAATGGACCAATGCAGTAAAATTATTTATTTACACTAAAACACGGTGTTTGGCGCCCTACATTATTTCTGTTTCACCAACCTCTCTGCAGCCATCAGAACCGGCCCACTCTGCAATGGGCCCATTATTCCGGGAGGGTTCTTGTTTAGCACAGATGTGTCACTGCACTGGCTCGTTTCCTTGCTTGTTTACTGATAAGCAGTTACCCTGGCAACTGGGCAGCTCCGTAACTGGGCAGTCCCGTAACTGGGCACCGTAACTGGGCAGTCCCGTAACTGGGCAGCTCCGTAACTGGGCAGCTCCGTAACTGGGCAGTCCCGTAACTGGGCAGTCCCGTAACTGGGCAGTCCCGTAACTGGGCGGCCCCGTAACTGGGCGGCCCCGTAACTGGGCGGTCCCGTAACTGGGCAGCTCCGTAACTGGGCAGTCCCGTAACTGGGCAGTCCCGTAACTGGGCAGTCCCGTAACTGGGCAGTCCCGTAACTGGGCAGTCCCGTAACTGGGCAGCCCCGTAACAGGGCAGTCCCGTAACTGGGCAGTCCCGTAACTGGGCAGTCCCGTAACTGGGCAGTCCCGTAACTGGGCAGTCCCGTAACTGGGCAGTCCCGTAACTGGGCAGTCCCGTAACTGGGCAGTCCCGTAACTGGGCAGTCCCGTAACTGGGCAGTCCCGTAACTGGGCAGTCCCGTAACTGGGCAGCCTCGTAACTGGGCAGTCCCGTAACAGCGCAGTCCCGTAACTGGGCAGTCCCGTAACTGGGCAGCCTCGTAACTGGGCAGTCCCGTAACTGGGCAGTCCCGTAACAGCGCAGTCCCGTAACTGGGCAGTCCCGTAACTGGGCAGTCCCGTAACTGCGAGTCCCGTAACTGGGCAGTCCCGTAACTGGGCAGTCCCGTAACAGCGCAGTCCCGTAACAGCGCAGTCCCGTAACTGGGCAGTCCCGTAACTGGGCAGTCCCGTAACTGGGCAGCCTCGTAACTGGGCAGTCCCGTAACTGGGCAGCCTCGTAACTGGGCAGCCCCGTAACAGCGCAGTCCCGTAACTGGGCAGCCTCGTAACTGGGCAGCCTCGTAACTGGGCAGTCCCGTAACTGGGCAGCCCCGTAACTGGGCAGTCCCGTAACTGGGCAGCCCCGTAACAGGGCAGTCCCGTAACTGGGCAGTCCCGTAACTGGGCAGCCTCGTAACTGGGCAGTCCCGTAACTGGGCAGTCCCGTAACTGGGCAGCCTCGTAACTGGGCAGTCCCGTAACTGGGCAGCCCCGTAACTGGGCGGTCCCGTAACTGGGCGGTCCCGTAACTGGGCGGTCCCGTAACTGGGCGGTCCCGTAACTGGGCGGTCCCGTAACTGGGCAGCCCCCGTAACTGGGCAGTCCCGTAACTGGGCAGCCTCGTAACTGGGCAGTCCCGTAACTGGGCAGTCCCGTAACTGGGCAGCCCCGTAACTGGGCAGTCCCGTAACTGGGCAGCCCCGTAACTGGGCAGTCCCGTAACTGGGAGGTCCCGTAACTGGGCAGTCCCGTAACTGGGCAGCCCCGTAACTGGGCAGTCCCGTAACTGGGCAGTCCCGTAACTGGGCGGCCCCGTAACAGGGCGGTCCCGTAACTGGGCAGCCTCGTAACTGGGCAGCTCCGTAACTGGGCGGTCCCGTAACTGGGCAGTCCCGTAACTGGGCGGTCCCGTAACTGGGCAGTCCCGTAACTGGGCAGCCCCGTAACTGGGCAGTCCCGTAACTGGGCAGCCCCGTAACTGGGCAGTCCCGTAACTGGGCAGCCCCGTAACAGGGCGGTCCCGTAACTGGGCAGCCTCGTAACTGGGCAGCCCCGTAACAGGGCGGTCCCGTAACTGGGCAGCCTCGTAACTGGGCAGCTCCGTAACTGGGCGGTCCCGTAACTGGGCAGTCCCGTAACTGGGCAGCCCCGTAACTGGGCAGTCCCGTAACTGGGCAGCCCCGTAACTGGGCAGTCCCGTAACTGGGCAGTCCCGTAACTGGGCAGCTCCGTAACTGGGCAGTCCCGTAACTGGGCAGCTCCGTAACTGGGCAGTCCCGTAACTGGGCAGTCCCGTAACTGGGCAGTCCCGTAACTGGGCAGTCCCGTAACTGGGCAGTCCCGTAACTGGGCACCGTAACTGGGCAGTCCCGTAACTGGGCAGTCCCGTAACTGGGCACCGTAACTGGGCAGTCCCGTAACAGGGCGGTCCCGTAACTGGGCGGTCCCGTAACTGGGCAGTCCCGTAACTGGGCGGTCCCGTAACTGGGCAGTCCCGTAACTGGGCAGTCCCGTAACTGGGCAGCCCCGTAACTGGGCAGTCCCGTAACTGGGCGGTCCCGTAACTGGGCAGTCCCGTAACTGGGCAGTCCCGTAACTGGGCAGCTCCGTAACTGGGCATTCCCGTAACTGGGCAGTCCCGTAACTGGGCAGTCCCGTAACTGGGCAGCCTCGTAACTGGGCAGTCCCGTAACTGGGCAGTCCCGTAACTGGGCAGTCCCGTAACTGGGCAGCCTGGTAACTGGGCAGTCCCGTAACTGGGCAGTCCCGTAACTGGGCAGCCTCGTAACTGGGCAGCCCCGTAACTGGGCAGTCCCGTAACTGGGCAGTCCCGTAACTGGGCAGTCCCGTAACTGGGCAGTCCCGTAACTGGGCAGCCCCGTAACTGGGCAGTCCCGTAACTGGGCAGCCTCGTAACTGGGCAGTCTCGTAACTGGGCAGTCCCGTAACTGGGCAGTCCCGTAACTGGGCAGCCTCGTAACTGGGCACCGTAACTGGGCAGCCCCGTAACTGGGCAGCCCCGTAACTGGGCAGTCCCGTAACTGGGCAGTCCCGTAACTGGGCAGTCCCGTAACTGGGCAGTCCCGTAACTGGGCAGTCCCGTAACTGGGCAGCCCCGTAACTGGGCAGTCCCGTAACTGGGCAGCCTCGTAACTGGGCAGTCTCGTAACTGGGCAGTCCCGTAACTGGGCAGCCTTGTAACTGGGCAGTCCCGTAACTGGGCAGCCCCGTAACTGGGCAGTCCCGTAACTGGGCAGTCCCGTAACTGGGCAGTCCCGTAACTGGGCACCGTAACTGGGCAGCCCCGTAACTGGGCAGCCCCGTAACTGGGCAGCCTCGTAACTGGGCAGTCCCGTAACTGGGCAGCCCCGTAACTGGGCAGTCCCGTAACTGGGCAGCCCCGTAACTGGGCAGCTCCGTAACTGGGCAGTCCCGTAACTGGGCAGTCCCGTAACTGGGCAGTCCCGTAACTGGGCAGCCCCGTAACTGGGCAGTCCCGTAACTGGGCAGTCCCGTAACTGGGCACCGTAACTGGGCAGTCCCGTAACTGGGCAGCCTCGTAACTGGGCAGCCTCGTAACTGGGCAGCCTCGTAACTGGGCACCGTAACTGGGCAGTCCCGTAACTGGGCAGTCCCGTAACTGGGCGGTCCCGTAACTGGGCGGTCCCGTAACTGGGCGGTCCCGTAACTGGGCGGTCCCGTAACTGGGCAGTCCCGTAACTGGGCAGTCCCGTAACTGGGCGGTCCCGTAACTGGGCGGTCCCGTAACTGGGCGGTCCCGTAACTGGGCGGTCCCGTAACAGTCCAATTTCTTGGTATTCCAAACATTTGTTAATTTGTTAATCCCCGAGGGTAGCAATTTATAGAAACGTGGAGGTCGGAGGTGAGCGCGCATTGATATAAGTAGTGAGTACGTTGGCCTCCCTGCAAGGCGAGGTATAGGATTCCCCAGGGGGTATTGCAATTTTAACCCGTGTGTTAGTCATACAACCTATCTTGTTTATAGAGTGATTTACTGTGTCCTCATTTGCATATCCTTTCCCAAAATCCCTGGCTGCAGTGGAAGCACTGTATGTAAAGAGATAATGGGGAAGCGCAGGGCTGCAGACCTGTCTGAGACATGTGAAGGCGCTCACGGGTGATATTTATATTTAGAGTGATTTAAATTGACTGGGGGGGCCGCCCTACGTAATGTCTGGTTACGTCACCCTGTTCTCCCACGCTTCATCACCTGAGGGGCAAGTCCTGCCATGCAACACCAGGTGTTCACTCTATCTTTCTCACAAAGCCAAGGTGTGTGTAAAATAAGCGCTCTATCCAGCCGGCTATCCAACAGCCCTGCAAATAGACGGCATACAATAGCCGCAGATAAGAGAGACACCACTGTACGTTCTCAATTGTGTCCAGAGCAGTAGTAGAAGGTT
The DNA here is from genome assembly GCF_040206685.1 of Ascaphus truei. NCBI lineage: Eukaryota > Metazoa > Chordata > Amphibia > Anura > Ascaphidae > Ascaphus > Ascaphus truei. The sequence continues at coordinate 16,839,109 of NC_134499.1, forward strand.
CTAAATCACGGGTGGCCAACTCCAGCCCTCCAAGGCCACCAACGGCTCATGTTTTCAGGATATCCTTGCTTCAGCACGGTCGTTGACCGAGTCGCCGATTGAGCCACCTGTGCCGAAGCAGGGATATCCTGAAAACCTGAGCTGTTGGGCTTGCGGACTGGAGTTGGCCACTCCTGGTCCAAATGAAGCACTTAATCCCTTAACTAGCGGTGGCTGGGTAAGTCTCTGTAGGCTCCGGCAGCCAGAGAAGGTCACACATCCTGGACCACTGGGGCATTATCATTCAGAATTCCTGTTGGTGAGGATCCATTGATGTCTCTGAGGTTAGTATGCTGGGAAGGTATATTTTGTGGCATGTGACATTGACACTAATATCAGGGAGTGCGGCTTTAATACGGAGGGGACTCTCATTCACTAAATGAATCAAATACCTTTGAACAAGATGAACCAGAAATAGAATTGAGAAACCAGCGACGAGATATACTGAGGAATGCTTCGCACACCGCGGACTGAAAATGAACCATGAATTTCAGAAAATGAGTTTCCTTACACTGATAACAAGATATTCTCATTGTGCTTATTAACATGTCAGTGCGTGCAGTGCTGTACATGAAACCTATACAGGCACAACGACTCTTCTCAAAGAGTTTAACATCTTCACATTCCCTCCCCCCCCCCTTAGGAAGCGTGGATTATGTTCCAGAGGTCGCATATCTCTCCCACTTCATAGGTCAACGCCGTCATTTAACAGTATTAAAGATTTTGAGATGCCTGGGTGGCGGTTTCTCTCCCTCGCTAATAGCTCGTCCTCTGTTATTCCGTAATATAACTCCTCTCCGCCACGTCTCGCTTCAAACCAAAGAAGTCCGCAGTGGTAATATTTAACACTTTCTCTGCCAGGGAGTCTGCACCCAGAATCCCTTGCAGGCCCCTATTCCATATGCTTGCACAGAAAGATTTCCGCCATCAAGTGAATGAAGCTTCAAATGACCGGAGCACAGGAATCACCCCCTCCCCCCCCCCCCCCCCCTTCTCGTTTTCTTTTCTTGACAGACTCGGAAAAGGGGGTCCCCTGTAGTTGAACCGCTCTATTCTTATCTCTGGATACCTCCCAGTTTTTCATATGTTTACCTTTTTTATTGTTAAGTGCTTCTGGTACCGTTTAGGAATGGAATATGGCTGCCATCCAAGCCTCACTCCCTTCAATAGGAAGCTGCGCCATCATCATCCATGACATGGCAGCTTTCTATTGGATGACCCCTGCAGCCATTTTGTTTTGTTTTTTACCTTTTATTTTACAGGCACATAAAAAAGTAAATATCTCGGGAACAGGGTGGGCGCAGAGCGTAGGAATAATGCAGTGCTGGTCCGAGGGATCCACAGGTTCTAATCCTGTAAATAAATTACATTCCAAAAATGGAGGGGGGGAGGGGGGCGCTAGTTTAGGAATCAAGGATCAACAGATCCTGTGCCTCTCCTATTTCCTAACCCTGCTATGCCTTCCATTCCAGTGGTTAAGTGTATTATATTTAAAATATCTGATGCAATAAAGACGAACAAAACCAAACCAAGGCCCTCTTGATATGATGAGATAACGCCTAGAGAAATAGTTTCTGCTGGTAACGTCCCCTAAACACAGCCATGGTGCCAGCTAGGGTTGCTTCTCCAAAAGTACTGGACACAATGGTGAAAGGTGCGACACGCTTGAGACACACACGCTCCTCTGACCTCTCTCCGCTCCATGTTGGTTCCTCCTCTCCTTGGCTCCACCCCCAGGCTCCTGACACCTCCTCCTGATTGGCTGCATTACCCAGCAGCCAATCAGGATGGAGGAAGCTACCCAGCCTCCTACTAACAGCCCTGCTCTCTCGGTGCTCTGGGAAATCCTGTTCCCCCCCCCCCCCCCCCCCCAAGCAGGTAAAATTACTTTGTCCAGAGAGGTAATACCGGTACACACACATGTCCATAGAGGTAATACGGTATACACATACATGTCCAGAGAGGTAATACCGGTATACACACACATGTCCAGAGAGGTAATACCGGTATACACACACATGTCCAGAGAGGTAATACCGGTATACACACACGTCCAGAGAGGTAATACCGGTATACACACACACGTCCAGAGAGGTAATACCGGTATACACACACATGTCCAGAGAGGTAATACCGGTATACACATACACAAGTCCAGAGAGGTAATACCGGTATACACACACACACATGTCCAGAGAGGTAATACCGGTATACATACACACACATGTCCAGAGAGGTAATACCGGTATACACACACATGTCCAGAGAGGTAATACCGGTATACACACACACACATGTCCAGAGAGGTAATACCGGTATACACATACACGTCCAGAGATGTAATACCGGTATACACACACATGTCCAGAGAGGTAATACCGGTATACACACACACACATGTCCAGAGAGGTAATACCGGTATACACACACACACATGTCCAGAGAGGTAATACCGGTATACACACACACACATGTCCAGAGAGGTAATACAGATAAACACATACATGTCCAGTATTACCTCTCATATTTTTACAGGACAGTGTCCAAATACAGGACAGTCCGGTTCAATACTGGACACCTGACAACCCTAGTGCCAGCACGTTGTATCTGTAGGAATATAACGTGAAATAATGGCCGGCTCACTCATTGCGAGAGACTTGCCTGAGCGGCTTTGGCTCTGCTGCGATGCCAGAACCTGATTTATCCAGGTACAAAGCTTTTTCCCAGGTGAGGTAGCAGCTATAAAACTAGTACTGGAACACGGTGACAGTTATACGCGTGTTGGGGCAGGAGAATTCCACAGTGTATAACAACCTTTATAAAACAATAAATTCCCCCAAACACGATCACGGCTCCAGGGCAGAGCAGCGACCCTATGGCAGTGCCAGGGAAGGGACATTAAGAGATGTGACACTTTCCTGATACAAAGGCAGCCCCAGCATCCATTTCTCGCCCTATATTACACTTAGCCATGACAAACCAAATGCAGCAAGTGACAGGCGTCCCAGTTAGGGAGCCAGTATTCACAGGAGCTCCCTGCTTCAAGCATCATCTCCCCTGTTAATCCTTCTATCATTTCTCTTGCCATGCCTTTCACTTCTCATCTATCTTTACCTCCCTCTTTCCAGACTCTGGCTTCTGGTGAAATTGAACAGAAGAAGACAATGTGTGTTAAAGGGACAGGATACCCAAGGGGGACCAAACAGATCAGGCTTAACGCCCTTTAATATGCCTCTTAAATATCGACGTAACTTAGCTTTCCATAGGCAAGGAACGTAATTCTGTGAAGAAAAATAAAAATAAAAAACACAACCGTATACAAGTTACTCATGGCTGCGAGAGAGCTCCCCTCCTCTCCCCAAATATCCAGGACCCAGATAAACACAAACAAATCACAGAAACCAGGTCTGGAGGTACAAGGCCTGTGGCTTTCTATTTAAGCATTAAATAATATGGTAAATGCCACACCCTCTCAGTGTGCTCGCTCAACGGGTGAAAGGTCAAAGGTCCTCAAGTCAGGCCCATGTAACCTGGCCGTTAACGCAAGAGGGCTCCCGGAGGTCACGTATAAATGGCCCCCGCCCACTCGCTGCTCTATGCCCCACCGGGCTTTACCCGGCACGGAGTCCCACCTGGCAAGGACAAGCACCTAGTCCCCATCGGGGCTATTTAACCCCCTTTAAACTAGACCCGTACCACCAGATACGCAACCCATCCCGCAACGCATTATTAAACAAATCCGAACTGATGTCCGACAAGTAAACCCGTCGAACCGAAATAAACCGCTAGACGTGGAATCAAAAACCGTATGGTTGACCACCCAGCCCTCGCACTGCGCTAAAAACTTCCCTGTCTGGTCGGCGCGTACCGAGTACAGGCACCTCCACCATCCTAGGGGTGTTTTGTGGGTGCGTCTCGTTTCGGTTCCCACATAAGATATATCTTCCTCCTCATCCGTATCCTCATAGGACGTGAGGGGCCACTCTTTCGTGTGGCCGGGTTCAGTACAGGAACACCACATTTTGCCCTCCATTTTGGCAGTATCAGGTGTATTCTTCCCCCTGACCTCGGGAGGCGCTTTTATAGCGATTTTCTCTTCATGTGCTAGAACCCAAGCTGGTAACCCTACAGGTGAGCAGACTTTGCTTGCAAAGTTCGTAGCTCTCACAGGTGTCTCTGTAGACTTTTTCTTTCTCTGAGGGACCATTTTAAAAACCCAAGAGTTCTTTTCCCCGCACAAGTGGTGGGGTAGACTCTGGTCACAGCGTCAGTACCTTGTGTGGGTCACCGTCTGTCACGGTCCCCCCAGTCAGACTGTGGCGTTGTGGCTTTCTCCAGTGCAGTGTAGCTTTCCTGCCGGGATGTGTAGCCCTTTAATTCTGGTCATTGCTGCAGGTGATTCTTTTGTGCTTGGTTTTGTTGCTCAGACTGTTTGCAGGAACTGTAAGCAGGCAAAAGCACAAAAAATTCCCAAGCGGTCTCCGGGGCCTGTTTGAAATTTGAGGGCCACTTCTAATATGATATGTAAGAGACATGTGAGGTACAACCAGGGAGAGAGATTTGGGGTCACATAAATAAACATCCTGTCCCTATGTAAGAGCTAACTCACTTCCCCGGTCCCTATCTGCAGGGCTGGGAGGATAAGGCTGAGTCCATAGACGGACAGGCCGTGCTGAGGCGTGCGGACGCTCCGCGCTGAGCCCCTGCATCCTCAATGAGGATGCCTTGAGAGGGGGCTCACGCGAGCGTCCGCAGGCGTGCTGACGAGTTGGAGGTTTCAGCCGAGCGCCAAGCTGTTTTTCAGCGCGCTGTCGGCTGAAAACCTCCAATCACAGCACAGCAGCGTCAACGTCACGGCGCCGTGACGTCGGCGCCGTGACATTGACATCAGTGCGTCGCGGGCGATTGGCCCAGCGACGTCACTGCCCCGCCTCTAACCACCTCCCCCCGGCTCCCTTCGCGCATGCTGGCTCGCCTGCAAGTCCGTGCAAACGCGCTGACTGAAGCAGGCGAGCCTCAGCGTTAGCGCGCCTCCGCTCTCCCCACACCTCTATGGCCCGGGCCTAAGCCTCTTTCCAACCTATGACCCCAAAGTCCAAAGAGGTACCTGTCAGCAGGCGGGCCCTTTATGTCAGTCTCTGGGTTGGTGTCCGTTGAGGGGCCATCCCTGGCGGGTTCCAGGGTCCGCTGTGCCCTGGAATAGAGGAGGTCTGGTTCATGGTGTCATACGGGCAGCACAGTCCCTCTGTGCTCAAGAGATCCCCTGCCTTTCAAGCAGGAGGTTTTTCTACCTGTCTGATGAGCCAGGTGGAGACTGGTTAATTGTCTCTAGCCGCAATTAAACATCTCCCTGCTGGATTACTCAGACCAACACAGGCTTTCTATTGAACCCCTTTTAGATAGGGGTTCAGACCCTGCTACAGCCCACCAATAGGTTTTAAGGATAGGTTTTAAGACTGAGCCACTGATTGAGCCACCTTGGCTGAAGCAGGGATATCCTGAAAACCTGACCTGTTGGTGGCCCTTGAGGACTGGAGCTGCCCACCCCTGGTCTGCAGGCTGTATGACTCCTCAGTACAGAATCCTGAACCAAGTGATCTGAGTCCAAATGTTGGGGCGATGTTCGGATAAACGCCTCTTTTGCATGTTACCATCACAAGCTGGCGTTATAGTTAACACAATGCCGTGTCCCGGGAGACAACATGACTTACAGGTACAGTATTGGCCATTAAAGTTATGCGGTAAGGTATAGCATGACATTACATAGTTACATAGTTACTTAGTAGATGAGGCCGAAAATACATGCGTCCATCAGGTTAAACCTAAGCTAAATTTTGACAACAGATACTTTATCCTATATCCGTACTTACAGTATATTGATCTAGAGGAAGGCAAACAAAAAACCCCAGAGTCATATCATCCAATGATATCTCATAAGGGGAAAATAAATTCCTTCCTGACTCCAAATAACCACAATAAAAATAATTCCCGGGATGAACAGCCTTCCCATGTTTACTTTTTTGGTATATCCCTGTATACCTTTCCTTTCTAAAAAGATGTCCAACCTTTCTGATCAAATCTAATGTATCTGCCATCACAGTCTCCATGGGTAATGAATCCCACATTGTAACTGCCCTTACTGTAAATACCCCTTTCCTTTGTTGCTGGTGAAATCTCCTTTCCTCCAACCTTAAGGGATGTCCTTTGTACTGCCCGTGGGATGAATAGATCTTTTGAAAGCTTCTTGTTCTGTACCCGAATATATTTATATATAGTTATCATATCCCCTCTTAGATACCTCTTTTCTAATGTATACAGATCTATTTTAGCTAGCCTCTCCTCATAAATCAGATTGATCATCCCCTTTATTAATTTGGGGCCTCTTCTCTGCACTTTTTCTTGTCCATAATGTCTTTTCTAAGGAGTGGTGCCCAAAATAGTACTTCATATTCAAGGTGTGGTCTTACTAATGCTTTGTAAAGGGGCATAATTATGTTTACTTCCCTTCCATCCATTGCACGTTTAATGCAATATAAGATCTTGTTTGCCTTTGCAGCTACTGCATGACTTTGGGCACTATTGCTAAGTTTGATGTCTACAAGCACTCCTAAATCCTTCTTCATCAAGGATTCTCCCAATTTATCCCCATTTAATTTGTATGTCGCCTTTTTATTCTTGTTTCCCAAATGCATAACCTTACATTTATCTGTATTAAACCTCACCTGCCATTTACCTGCCCACGTTTCTAGTTTCTCCAAGTCCTTCTGGAGAGAAGTTACATCCTGCTCTGATTCTACAACCTTACACAATTTAGCGTCATCAGCAAAGATGGAGACTTTGCTCTCGATGCCAACCTCAAGTTCATTAATAAACAAGTTAAAAAGCAGGGGTCCCAGTACCGATCCCTGAGGTACTCCACTCACGACTTTAGCCCAACATGAAAAGGTTCCATTTATGACAACCTTCTGTTGTCTGTCCTTCAACCAGTTTTCAATCCAGGTGCATATATTTTTACTGATTCCAATGTGATTTATTTTGTACACCAACCTATTGTGTGAAACCGTATCCAAAGCCTTAGCAAAATGTAAGTAGACCACATCAACTGCATTACCCTGGTCTAAATCCCTACTTGCCTCCTCAAAGAAACAAATAAGGTTACTTTGGCATGATCTATCCTTCATAAATCCATGCTGACTATTACTAATAATTTTGTTTTCCATTAGGTATTCCTGAATATTATCCTGTATTAAACCTTCAATTAGCTTCCCCACTTTTGAAGTCAGGCTTACAGGTCTTTAATTCCCTGGTTGTGATCTCACTCCCTTTTGAAATGTAGGCACCACATCTGCTTTACGCCAATCTTGTGGTACTGAGCCTGTGGAAATAGAGTCCTTCAATATTAAATTAATGGTTTAATATTCCTGAATTTAACTCAACAACTCTTGAATGTATGCCATCGGGTCCATGTGCCTTATTTACTTTCATTGTATTAAGCCGCCTATGAACATCTTCCTCAGTTAACCAATTGTTTGTTAATATAGAGGTTATGGCTTTCTTCTGTGGCACTATTATTGCAATTGATTCTTTCCTGGTAAATACACAGGCAAAGAATTTGTATAATACCTCTGCCTTTTCCTTATCTCCAATAATCTGCCTACCCATCTTACACTGAAAGGGTCCTATATTTTCTTTTCTATTTTTTGTTATTAAGGTACTTAAATAACTTTTTAGGGTTGACCTTACTTTCTATTGCAATCCTTTTTTCATTATCCATTTTTGCTATTTGATTGCCCTTTTCAGCTTGTGTTACATCTACTATATATTTGTGAAAGCACTGTATGTCTGCGTCCCAAGGGCCAATCGCATAGAACCTTTGGCCTGTCACTCCGGCTCAGGCCATGCCCGCCCCCGCACACCTCTCATTGGCCTGCGTCCAACACCAATGCCACACTGTCCCACCCCTCACTGACTCTCATTGGCCTGCGTCCAACACCAATGCCACACTGTCCCACCCCTCACTGAGCTACCACTTCCACACTGTCCCACCCCTCACTGAGCTTTGGGAACGCTTTGCATGCCACACTTCACAGCTCTCAAAACCCTCACCATCTGCTAACACACAACTGCCGAATCAGGTACAGAATCAGCACGATCACCTACACACAACGCACGATAACACCAAACACTGCACACTGCCTCTTCAAAACACCACCCTCGACCCCCCCCCCCGGTCCACGCCACAGATCTCCCTCCCGCTACCGCAGACCCTCTACGGGCCGCGGCCTACACTACAACACCATCGCCACCGGCCCACACGCCACACAACCCCACTCCCGCTACGTCAGACACTCTACGGGCCGCGGACCGGGCCGCACGCCACAGATCTCCCTCCCGCAACCGCACACCCTCTACGGGCCGCGGCCTACACTAAAACACCATCGGCACCGGACCACACGCCACACATCTCCCTCCCGCTACCGCAGACCCTCTACGGGCCGCGGCCTACACTACAACACCATCGCCACCGGCCCACACGCCACACATCTCCCTCCCGCTACGTCAGACACTCTACGGCCGCGGACCGGGCCGCACGCCACAGATCTCCCTCCCGCAACCGCACACCCTCTACGGGCCGCGGCCTACACTAAAACACCATCGGCACCGGACCACACGCCACACATCTCCCTCCCGCTACCTCAAACACTGTATGGGCCGCGGACCGGCCCGCACGCCACAGATCTCCCGCCAAACACCATCGGCACCGGCCCACACGCTCCTCCTCCGGAGACCGCACGCCAGATCTCCCGCCAAACACCATCCGCACCGGCCCACACGCTCCTCCTCCGCAGGACACTGCACGCCAGATCTCCCGCCAAACACCATCCGCACCGGCACGCACGGTCCTCCTCCGGAGACCACGGCACGCCACAGATCTCCCGCCAAACAAACGCCCCCAACAAACAAACACACACTATGCTAGGTACTCACTTCGGCACCGGCCCGCACGGAGCTCTTCCGAAGGCCAGCGAACACCACAGATCTCCCGCCAAACACCATCGGCACCGGCACACACGCTCCTCCTCCGGAGGACACCGCACGCCACACATCTCCCGCCAAACACCATCCGCACCGGCACGCACGCTCCTCCTCTGGAGGCCACCGCACGCCACAGATCTCCCGCTACCACACCCCCTCCGCTGACAAAACACCTACCACTGGAACTCAGCTGTTCGTTCAAATAAAATATATTTTGCTAACAATGCCAATTTAACCGTCTGTCTCATTTCTTGCACAAACACTAATCACACCACCACTCACCCACACAACACGCAACTAACATACACTTCGCAAATTTGCCCTCATATACATGTGCTTTCTACTGCTGTTGCTTTACAAACACAATTTTAACTAATATTACATAACATTCACATGACATTACAACTTTCACATAAAACATTTACACGTACTTATTCACACTTCACATCCCGGGCAACGCTGGGTATCTCAGCTAGTTCCTTATAATTCTGATACGACGCCTCCGTCCCTTCTGACATGAAGAATCTAAACACCTGCCTCTTCTTTTCCATTTCCTCCCATTCCTGTTTATTTAGCTACATTGGTTTTGACTGATAACTGTGCTTTTCTAACAATGTTTTAAAGACTGTCCAATTATCTTCCACATGTTTCCCTGCAAAATCATCATCCCACTGTATTACTTGTAGATTAGTCCTCAGTTTTTTTCAAATCTGCCTTTCTAAAATGTAAAGTCTTTGTTGAACCCAAGTAATCTGTTTTTTGATAATGAGACGTTATGATCACCGTTTCCCAAATGTTCCCGGACTTAAATACAGTATATGTTATTAGGTCTACATTGTTTGATATCACCAAATCCAGTATTGCCCCTCTCCTGGTTGGTTCCTCAATAATTTGGGCCATTTAATTGTCTCGAAACACCCCGAAAAACCGGTTTCTTTTTGTTGTAATGCTAATCTCATTGCCCCAGTCTATGTCTGGATAATTAAAATCACCCATAATGCAAACATGACTTAGTTTTGATGCCTTCTCTGTTTGAAAAAGTATTTTGACTTCCTCAATCTCACAGATATTTGGTGGTTTATATAATATCCCTAGAAATATTTTCTTTGCACTTTTACCTCCACTGCTAATTTCTATCCACAAGGTCTCTATATTTTCATTATTCCCTTCATAAACATCTTCCCTTATACAGTAATAGGTTTTAGATCCGGTTTAACATATAAGCATACCCCACCTCCTCTTCTATTTGTTCGGTCCTTCCGAAAAAGGGAATAACCCTCTAAATGAACTGTCCAGTCATGAGTTTCATCCCACCATGTTTCAGTAATGCCTATTAACTCAAGCTCCCCCATTTTATCTGTCAGGCTTCTTGCATTAGCAAGCATGCATTTAAGGGTTTTTTCCCCAGTCTGTGCTATTATCTTATCTGCTCCTGCCTTTCTACTCCAATTGTATTTAGACTTTAGAATGTTTCTAGTACAGTACTATCTGTATATAATATGGGTGTCTCCCTGCTTGCCAAACTCCCACTTGCCCTGAATTCTACCTCCGTGATCCCTTACTATTTCCTCATCCCTATCTATTCTATTTAGTCTGTTATCTTTTTCTTGTCTCTCCCCCTTCATCCTAGTTTAAAATCTCCTCCAACCTTTTTAACATTCTCCCCCCTAGCACAGAAGATCCCTCTTCATTAAGGTGCAATCTGTCCCTACCATAAAGATTGCACCTCCCAGAAAAGGAGTCCCAGTGCTCTAAAAAAAAAAAAAAGCCCTCTTTCTTACACCACTTTCTTAGCCATGTATCAACCTCCCTAATCTCTGCCTGTCTCCCTGCGGTAGCGCATGGCACTGGTAGTATTTCAGAAAATACTACCTTGGAGGTCCTTGCCATAAGCTTGCAGCCTAGATCCCTGTAATTACTTTTTAGGACCCTCCATCTTTCCCTAACTTTGTCTTTGGTGCCAACGTGTATCAAAACCACTGGGTCAGTCCCAGCGCCTCCCAACAATTGGTCTACTCTACCTGATCCACAATGTGCTGAACTCGAACACCCAGGAGACAACAAACCGTTCGGTTCATGCGGTCACAGCAACAGATTGTCCTATCTACCTTCCTAATAATGGAGTCCCCTACCACAATATTTCTTGGTATCTGAGCATCCTGAGTCATCTCTGTGCTAGAGGAACTATTCCCCTGGTTGCTAGAGGAATCAATCTCCCCCAGCATTGCCATTTCTGCCCTGACACCCCCAATATCTTCACTAAATATGACAAATCTATTGGGATGGGTCAGCTCAGAACTGACCTGCCTCTTCCTCTTCCCCTTCTAACTGTTACCCAGCTACCTACCTGTTCCTGTTCATTTTGATACATGGACCCCTTATAATGTTAGCATTTTGCCCTGTGAACATGTCCAGCATTTAAAAAACAAAAACAAAAGTGAATGTTAAAAATCATGGCTTCTTAACCCCTAGCTTCTGAAGTTACCGTGACAACCTATAGAGTGCACTGGATTCTGGGAAGCACTCCATTTTAATCTGGCAGACACTTAATATTTGAAACGCTTACTGTACATCTCCTGAACCAAGCATCAGATTGAACAAATAAAAACAGCATTGGAAGGGAAAGAATAGATAAATAAGTAAAATGCAATTAGTGGGGACTGCTGCTTCAACATATCACTTGAGGCTGTTACCATTTTCTGGCTGTTGTCCAGCCCCAGCGACACCACGCATTGCTCTTTAAGGCCTTGTCCAGGGTGGCGCTGAGCGGGCGGGCGCACTCACGCTGGCCGCAATTAAACACATTGCGGCAATGTGTGTGGCCAGCGTGAGCGGGCGGGCGCCCCTGCTCAGCGCTTAGATGCTTGCCGAGACAGCAAATTTGAATTTGCGGCTCGCAAGCGCGTCACGTGAGTGGGTCGCCCAATGAGGACGAACCAGCTTCCGTGACGTCGTGGCCGCGCTCCATGGCGCGCGCGCACCTAGCCGGCCACGAATTCCCCCGGCCGAGCAGGGCGCAGCGCCAGAGCGCCAGCACGCCTTTTCCCAAAACCTGGCCGAGGCCTTACCCTGCCGGTTTTTATTACCCCAGATTACATGCAAATCACCATATCCGGGATAACAAACACGACACACAACCGTGTCTGGTCTCTCTTTCTGGCAGTGAAAGGGTTACGCAAATGTGTCCCTCCATGTCCCCCATTACCTCACTGCTTTTAGTCTCTCGTTTATCTCCCTACCCTACTCTATTAAAGCCCCACCCTGAGGGAAAATAACCACCCACCCCCCCCTCCATGTCCCTGAGCCTCCTGCGCTTGAGGAGTTCTCCCTGGCACCATTTTGCAGCGGAGTGCAGAGAGAACGCCTCGGATCGGAGCGACGAGAGATGGATGGTCCCATTGCCAGAGCGCTGATTAATGAGTAATGCTCAAAGTGCCCCCCTCATTGGCAACACAGCACTTAATTATAATGGAGCATTAATTAACGTGCTAAATGGCAATGGAATTCCAATGAAAACAAGCTACAGCGGCATTAATACCACTTTAGCTTGCCATTGTGAGGGCTATTGCTCGCAGCATATGAAGGATACACTGTGCAATTATTCCTTTTACACAGAACCGTGTGCGCTGAGCTGTATCTCCGCCAGTTTCATGGTTTAAGGAGCAGGACTGGCGGGTAGGGTTGCCAGGTGGCTTCTCCAAAAATACTGGACTCAATGGTGAAAGGTGCGTCAGGTCACTATGTCCAGGGAGGTAACACACACATGTCCAGTATTACAGTACCTCTCATTTTTTACTGGACAGAGTATCCAAATACAGGACAGTCCAGTGCAATACCGGACACCTGGCAACCCTACTGGCGGGTCTTGGAAAAAACACCGTGAAAATACAAATCGAAATCTAAAACCGCCGTTTATATTAAAGCTATGGTCACCATTAAAAAAAAAATGTACTTGGACCAAGCAAGTCCCGAGGAGCTGACCCGCGGACATCGGATAAGTAGTTGTCGTTTTTGTGTGCTGGTGTGTGACAAATGTGGCAGCGGGGTCACCACCAGAAGCTGCAACGTCACCTCCCCTTTCCACTGGCCGCCCGTGGAAAGCTGACCCCACTAGAGAAAAACGAGGGTAGCTTGGGAACAAGCGGTCTTCGGAGGTTAGGGAACCAAGAATTAACACAAGGAACCTCTCTCCATCCCCAGCTTTGGTATATATAAAAAAAAAAAGAATATAAAGGATCCCTCAGCCGCCCTACAAAGGTTACCCCCCCCCCCCCCCCTCCAAATATTAATGGCGATCCATTGCTTGGGGGGTTCCTATGACAGTCCACTGTTATTCACTCAATGACATTTTCGGGCAACATAATGTTCCATGGTGTGGATAACATGAAAAGAGCAAAAGGAGGTATTTGCAGAGAAGATAATAGCTCGTGGAGCATGAGGGGTGAACATGACAGCATGCCTCTCCCCAAACCCACAACTCTGGGGGTACGAGCAAAATCAGAAGTATGTGAGGCCGTCGTTGCGCTGGTAATCCATAATATAAACGTTTCTGTTGTGTGCTGTGTGTAAGAACTGGAGAGGAACCCCCGCTGTAGCTATAGAATAGGGGGTGTAATAAGAACGTGAGGGTGCTTTGGGGTGGATGAACTAACAACAAACTGGAGGAGAAAAAGAACCCAACAGTGTGCTGTGTGTGCGTGTATATATATATATATATAGCAACTGTAAATATTACTGTATGTTCATTTGCATGTCTTAGACAGGTCTGCAACCCTGTCTTTCTCCATTAACACCCAGCACACAGCACTTCCACTGCAGCAAGGGATTCTGGGAAATGACATGCAAATGAGCACACAGTGCCACCTTTTATCTCAAGCTCACATTACATGAACAACCCTTAGCCAATGCATGCTGCTTTAGACACAGCTTTTAAGGGAGATGCAAAGTCAGTTAACCCACTCACAGACATGTTTCAACCTTGATGGGTATCATCAGTGTGAGGTTGGTTGCTGGCATTTGCTGAAATGAGATTAAGAGTCGTTAATCACCACACTTATTAAGGTTATGGTGGGTAAAAAAAGTGACAAAAACCCTCCACAGTAAAGCATAAAGCAACTTTAAATATCACTGTATATTCATTTGCATGTCTTAGACAGGTCTGCAACCCTGTCTTTCCCCATTGTCACCCAGCAAACAGCACTTCCTGCATGCAAATGAACATACAGTGATATTTACAGTTGCTTTATGCTTTACTGTGGAGGGTTTTTGTCACTTTTTTTACCCACCATAACCTTAATATATATATATATATATATAGAGAGCCTTAATGCTACATGTTTCAGGCCTGTCTGGCCCTAAGGTAAAGGTCTGCTTACATCCTATAGATCAGGGGTGGCCAACTCCAGTCCTCAAGCCACTGATTGACTGAGCCACTGATTGGGCCACCTGTGCTGAAGTAGGCATATCCTGAAAACCTGACCTGTTGATGGCCCTTGAGGACAGGAGTTGGCCTCCCATGCTATAGCTAATACTGGGTTATTGGGGACAAGGAGGGGTGCGGTGATTTTGTTGTTTTTGCTTATCCCAAAGATTGTAGGATATCGTGAATAGCCTGTGTATCCCTGGGGATCCGGTCACCACTGTTATAATTAACATTTGTTATCAACAGTGTTCCTGTTGGTACTAATACCATGTTTGGCTCTCGTGTGTGGAGGCAGCTGTGCAAACCAATCTCCAGATTGCCAGGAGTGTGCTACAGATGCGGCTTTATGAATGTCCTTGAAGTGTAATAGGAAAGTATTTTGGAAACGGAAAGTTTGCTACAGAAATAAACACCCGGTGTAATGGCACCTATCTTCCAGTGATTTCTGAATGAGTTCCTACGTGCTGCTAACATACAGGGTGTCCATACATTATTCACCCTATTATAAGCACAAACATTGCTTTCTCCTTCAGTGTTGTCATTGTGCCCCTTAGAGGAGGGTCTGCGAAATAAAGACAACAATTTCTTGAGTGGTGTTATTAATTACCGCAAACTGTTTTAAGATAGCTCCTATAATAATACATTTATTAAGGCTTATAATGGGGTGAATGAATATATACACACGCATACATATACTATTTATATATATATATATATATACATATATATATATATATATATATTTATATATATACACATACTATACATATACTATATATACATACACAATATATATATAATATATATATATACACACAATATAAATATATATATATATATATATACACACACACACAATATAAATATATATATATATATATATATATATATATATATATATATATATATATATATACACACACACACACTATATATATATATATATATATATATATATATATATATATATATATACATAATATATATTATATATATATATATACACACACACACAATATATATATATATATATATATATATAAAACAGGACAGGCAATCCAAAAGTGAAATTTATTCGTCAACGTATTGGCTCCCGGCGGAGCCTTCATGAAGAGCTTCGTTGGGAGCTGAAACACTGAAGAATACATTTCACCTTTTGATCTTGGAGTGCCTGTCCTGTTTTCTCATATCAGATGTGCTGCCTCGCTGACACCTGGACTGTCTGCACCCTATATACTGTATCACCTTTATCTACACATACGTGAGTGCCCGGGTTTCTGGACTGAGGTATATTGATATAAAATTTTTTTCATGTAGCGCTTCTCTCCCGGTGCAATTCAAAGCGCTTCACATAGGGATGTTACACATGCAGCGCCTGCCCAGGTGAGCTTACAATCTATATTTTCTGTGCTTGAGGCACAGGGAGAGAATGTGACCTGCCCAGAGTCACAAGGAGCTGATAGCAGGATTTGAACCAGGTTCCCCTGCCCCGCACTCAGTATTTTTTGTCTCATTGTTAACACCGGGACGCTCCTTCTGCCCTTCAACATTGCTCCACTGAAATATATGAACCCTCCCCCAACATCTGATTGCTGTCCTGTATGACTGTGTCCATGGAGGAGGGACACAGGACCTTGGGCCGTGATTGTATCCTGCCAGCGTGTTATCTGCATTGGGAGAGCGGATCAATATCCCATTGGATCATAGCGAAGCCGCGAAAGCTGCAGCCGCCTCGTAAGGGAATGCTACCCAAGACATGTCAAGTTGTTTGTCTCCTAACGTGCCAGCATTTCCAAATTGCAGGAATCATTTTCTGCCTCACTGGCTCACGGATGTGGAAATGTCCATTTAGATGTAATTAAAGCTCCTGTCACTCAAACATAAAAATGAAATGTAGCTCTTTCTGTTTTTAGCTATAGTTAAGCATTTCAAATCTTAAGCAAAGGCCCCAAACATCGCCATGGAAACCTCCACAGAGGATCGTGATTTAAAGAAAAGTCAAGCGCTTGGGAGAAAATCGCTATTTAAATAAAGTTATTATTATTCAACTGTCTTCTCGCGTATGATTTAAAGCACATAGTAACGGATTTGTTTTCTGCATTACAATCCACAACATTGGAGCATCACTGAGTAGATTGTGCTTGTTTCTGCAAGTATGGCTGGGGACATGGTACCGCGAACAGACCGGCAGTGTTCGAGCCCATGCGGCGTGCGGGCGCAGGAGGGGGCGTGCGTTGCCCAAGAAATCAGTTCAAACTGATTTCTTGGCAGAACAGGCCGGTCACGTGAGCGGTTTGCCCAATGAGGGCGAACCAGCGCCGTGACATCACCGGCACGCCACTAGAAACGTCCATGGACAGCGCGCGTACCATTGCCGAAAAACGCACCCGCTTCACGCGGGTGACGTCACGGCCGCGCACGCCTCCGCACGGGCGAAGGCGCCATGGCACCAGCCTAAGGGATTTGAGAAGAGGCAGATACTCTGAAGCAATCACGGAGGTGTCTATATCTGGGCTTTGGGGCCCGCGTGCTAATGCAAATATAGTTTCAATGGTGGCTAAATATGGGAGAAAGACTAGGAAAACAGGACACGATTCCAAGGAGTTTTAGCACCCTTTTGTAAGAGCCACTGCACCGCTTACTTTGCCGCTTAGGATGCCCCGATGACATTGTCCACATGAGGGTAACATGTAGCACTCTCTGGGGGGCATATTCGGCACGTGCAGTGCCTGGATATTGGGCTGCTTGACTTGATGGGCTGTCACTGAACTGATGGGCCGTCTGTTTTCTGTACTGGTGACCTTACATGTTCTTAGTGAATTCCCCTTCATGCGGCACTGTGTTGTTACGGTCACCGTGTAATGTAATAAGCTGCTGAAACTGACACGTCCCTGACTCTCTTTTACTTATAGTAAATAGAAATACCACTTGTGAGTTCACTCACCTGTCTCAGACAGGCACGCCTTTCCCCATTATCGCTTAGCATACAGTGCTTCTACTGCAGCCAGGGATTCTGGGTAATGTCATGCAAATGAGCACTAACAGCGAGTCACTCTTTACTTCTTATCCATATTAAGCGTAGGCCTGCCACATTAAGCTGCGCTTATAGCGCCTTGCAACGGCGACGGCAACGTGACGTCGCTCCAAAACAAATCAATTGACTCAGTCGCAAGCGCTTATAGTAAGCGCGACAGCGACTAAAAATTTGGAAGCCGGGTAAATTTGATTTTTTAGAGACAGTCGCCACACGTCAAATTGTGCGGCCCGCCCTTTTTAGTGACGTCACTGGCCTTGTCACCAGCGACGTTGCTAAAAATCCAAATTACAACTTTCGCTGGTGGCGACGGGTGATGTCATCGGTCGCGTGGCCGTCGCCAGCACTATAAGCGCGGCCTAACACAGCGTTTCCTCCCAGCCTGGGTTAAAGAAGTGCATTGAAATTCGGGGATTACTAAAGTTTCCTGTGGAACTTTTCCCGATTTATTGTGTTATCGCCATGTAATTGTTGCAGTAAAACAGGAAAATAATAAATACATTAAAAATAAAAGTGCTTAGAGCACTTTATCCTAGGGGGCTAATTGTTCCCCTTTGATTCAAGAAAAAAAAAACCCCCACAGTGAAAGGTAAGTTATAAACATTTTGATATATACAGTAGTCCTGCTCATTTATTTCCCGTGAAACGAAAACAAACAAATCCTCAATGAATAACAGCGATGCGATATTCTTTCTTTTTTAGGCTGAGTCCCCTGTGCCGCTGACCGCGCTCATGCTTGAGAGCGGTGACGTCACCAATTCTCCCAGCATGAGCCCTCGGCTGTCCGGCATATATTTTTTTTTAAGCGCGAGCGAGGGGGCCGTGGCCGAGCAGTGACTGGCGCTGATTGGTTTGCGGAGGTCATGTGACCCTTCAGCGTGAATGAAAGACAATTTTAGCTGTCTCCGCAAGCGCCTAGCGCCCGCGAGCATATGGGCACGGGCGCGGCGGGCGCCACGTGAGCGTGGCCGGACAGATTTGAATGCATTGTGCTGGCCGTGGGTATGATGGTTAATGAATCAGAGATGTGTCCTAATGGGGGACACAGTCGCATGGCTGACTACAGCCTTTCTCCCCACTCACATTAGCAATTTTGCTTGTCCAGGATGGTGACGGGGGCTTGTTGGCCTTCATCCTTTCGTGGCCTTACTATGGAGGACTGACGGATACCTTTAACGGAGGCGCGGGACACTTATATGGTGATATTATCTCTGATTCATTAACCATCATACCCATGATTGTCTTCCGTTTTCAAACGGTCTGTCTATCAGTATATCTCCCACGTGTGTGTGTGTGGGGTGTCCTCTGAACCAAGCTTCCCTTTGCCTAACTTCACTAATCCTGGTCTATTTAGCACTTTGACACATCACAATATTATTTAATTATCTTTGTGTGTTTTTTGCTATATGTGTGTGGATTGTTGTTGCTCTCATCCCTGTATGTGGGGGCAGTTTACCTGTCACACGTTATTATAGGGTTAGCACATGTGTATACACATATCTTTAGTGCTTTGATTACCCTTTGTGTGACCCTGCCTGCCCTCACCTGTTTATTATTTTATTTCACAACATTCATATTGCTTTGTACAATATTTATTTTTGCGGGACATTTCTTTTTTTATTTAAGAATGTCTGTATATCAGGTCTTCCTCGCTGGCACATACATGCTTATATTATAACAAATGATTTCCAGCTGATTTTCGATATACCTGTTACCTTTAAGGGATTTTGTGTGGGACCGGACGGTCATCAAATTCAGTGGGATCTCTTGATTCCCTCTGTCTTTCTTTAGATCCTCCTCCTCTGCCCCCTTTTTTCTTTGTCATCTGGGCATCCCCTTTTTTTGAGGTTTTTGTACATTTAGCATATGTTTGGGATTTGAGTTTGACTGTGTTTTCCCTGTCTGGTATTGCTTTTATATGTATGTCTTTTTTTACTATGTGTCATGTGTTTTTCTAGTCCATGATTAATAAACCCTTTTGTACTAATATTCATATTTTTTCGTGATCAGAGTGCTTCTTTTGGGATTTCTGTCTTTCCTGTGTGTTTATTTATTTATATTTATATATATATATATATATATATATATATATATATATATATATATATATAAGACACACAGATGAAAAGAACATAGACAATCCCCTTAGTAGCACTCTAAATTACACCTAAACTAATCTATAAGATAAAGATGGTTAAAAAGAAACAGATGCTCCGCCAATTCAGAAAAAATGAACAAGATTTTATTAATTAAACAACAAGACACACTAACTTAAAAACATAAAAATACTAAAGACAGCCTATGAAAATATATATGTATCAAAAATATAAAGAGAGGACTACTAATCAAACACTTTCAGTATTACAAAGAGAAAAAAAAAACTAAAATGTGTCTAAATAAAGTTTAAATAATGACAACAAAGTAGTTTAGTCTAACATAATAGGCAATACAAAATATATTCCCACTGACATATGCATGAAAGAATAATAAATCATTGCGTTGGAAAAAGTATATAGTCAATGACCCAGTATATAGCCAGGAAAAATTAGTATGTATACCAAAAACAGAGGGGGAAAAAAGAAATAAAGCAACCAGGGAAAAATAATATAACAATAATAATAGTTATACCCTGAACAGCATTTCCCCAAAATGAAATCAATGAGAACTGATGCAGCAAATAAAGAAAAATATGTCTAATAAAGACATATTAGCAAACAGAGTCATACATATTGAAAACAGCACAAAGTGCACTGCACTGCAAGGACAGGTAATGCCCAAACAGTAAGAGGAGGGTAATACTCAGCTGCAGCTAGATTGTGTAGAGTTTGTGTCCATATTGATTGTACAGGATGTGTTTCCAAAGTCTGCTTATAACAGGAACAAAAAATAAAGTCCAAAATGCTGCATCAGATCCATCATAAGTCCCTCAGAATAGAAGATTACATAAAGGCTGTAGTAAAGTAAACACTCATCAGGTCCTATTTAATTTATATACTGACTTTAATTGGGGTATATATTTTATTTTACCCTTATAGTTAGTTTTATTAAAGGGCTTGAGTTAACCTTATATATTATGTGTTCAGCAACTTCTCCTTTTGTGTGTTCTATATATATATATATATATATATATATATGCAAATATAGCTGTATGCTCATCTGCATGTCTTAGGCAGGTCTGCAACCCCGCCTTTCCCCATTATCACCCAGCATACAGCACTTCCACTGCAGCAAGGGATTCTGGGAAATGACATGCAAATGAGCACACATTGCAGACCTGCCTAAGACATGCAGATGAGCATACAGCTATATTTGCATATTTGCTTTCCTGTGGAGGGTTTTTGTCACTTTTTTTACTCACCATAACTTAACTCAGTATTATGTTTTATATATATATATATATATATATATATATATATATATATATATATATATATATATATGTATATATGTATATATGTATATATGTATATATATATATATATATATATATATATATATGTAGAGGTATCAGTACCGTGTTAGCCGAGCTTCAATAATCAAAAAATAAATAGATGATACCGTTCTGTGGCTAACGAAATGCTTTTATTTGTGCGAGCTTTCGAGATACACTGATCTCTTCTTCCGGCGATGTTACAATGAATGAAGCAAGGATAACTTAAAAACAGTGTCTTTTGGAATGTTATCTGTGCTTGTCCTTCCCCCGTGTGGATGTGTTTTATGGCTAGAGGTGTCAAAGGGTAACTGAAAGCAAGTGAAGAAAGAGTGTGTATGTGTGTCAGTGTGAATAAAAATGAATGGAGAGCCCACAGTATAAACAGTGCTCTACACAAGGTGTGTGTGGAGTGAGAGGGATATAAATGGTGTGGGTGGGTGTGGAAATGTGAGAGTTTGTAGCACAACTAAAAGTGTGTGTGGATACTATGTGGTCCCTATTGGTGTATATGGATGGAAAAATAAGGAGTATTAGTATGTGTGAGAGACAGCTGTGTGTGCATACATATAGCACAGTATGTACAGACATGGCCTTTAGCGCTGATGGGAAGAGAGTTTGCTAGTGTCAGTAATGACTCATAAAATTTCGATCTCTGTTTAGGCCACTGCTAAGTGTCCCGAACAGTTGCATAAATTTGTATTCATGCAACCGTCTCTCCTTCGGGGTTTTAAGATTACCTTTGAGTATGGCAACCCTCAGATCGTTCATCTTATGGCCAGAGTCAGAGAAATGTTCGCCAACAGGACTGTCTCTTGTTCCGCGTGTGATGCTGTGGCGATGCAGGTTCATTCTCTTGTTTAGCCCCTGTCCTGTCTCACCTATGTAGTAGCAGCCCCCTGGGCATTTCATGCACATGATGAGGTACACGACATTGCTGGAGGAACAGGTGAACCCTCCTCTGATTTTGTATTCCCGATTCTTGTGTGGTATTTGTATTGTGTCCGCTGTGTAGAGCATTGCGCAGGTTTTGCATCTTGGGTCCTGGCATGGTTTTGACCCGCATTCAGTTGTACTGCTGAATACTTTACTCCTCACCATAATATTCTTGAGATTATGGGGTTGTCTGTATGATAATAAGGGTGCTTCAGGGAAGACCTGTTGCAGTCTTGTATCTTCCTGGAGGATGGGTTGTAGTTTCCTGGCGATCTTGCGTAGGGCTCCTAGGTGTGGGTTATATGTGACCACCAAAGGAACCCTGTCGCTTGTCTCCTTCTGTTTGTATTCAAGGAGATCACTTCTTGGTATTCTGGTGGCTTTGTGAATTTGCTGGTCTACAATTCTGTGGTTATATCCACGGTTTATAAAGTCTGATCTCAAGGCTTTAATCCGCTGGTCTCTGTCTGCTGTGTCGGAGCATATCCGGTTGTATCGTATGGCTTGACTGTAGATGGTTGCATGTTTGGTGTGTGTCGGGTGGAAGCTGTTGTCCCTCAAATAGCTGGCTCTGTCTGTAGGTTTGCGGTATACAGAAGTCTGTAGTTGGTTGTTCTTTATAGTAATGGTGGTGTCTAGAAAATGTACTTCATCCAGGGAATGGGTGAGTTTGAGGTTGATGGTCGGGTGGAAAGTATTGAAGTTGTCATAGAACTGTAGGAGGTCCTGTTCGCCAGAGGTCCAAATCAGGAGGATGTCATCGATGTAGCGAAGGTATGTAAGGGGTTTCAAGTGACAGGTGGACAGAAAGTCACTTTCCAGTTTTGCGCAGAACAGATTGGCATACTGTGGCGCCACAGTATGCCAATCTGTTCTGCGCAAAACTGGAAAGTGACTTTCTGTCCACCTGTCACTTGAAACCCCTTACATACCTTCGCTACATCGATGACATCCTCCTGATTTGGACCTCTGGCGAACAGGACCTCCTACAGTTCTATGACAACTTCAATACTTTCCACCCGACCATCAACCTCAAACTCACCCATTCCCTGGATGAAGTACATTTTCTAGACACCACCATTACTATAAAGAACAACCAACTACAGACTTCTGTATACCGCAAACCTACAGACAGAGCCAGCTATTTGAGGGACAACAGCTTCCACCCGACACACACCAAACATGCAACCATCTACAGTCAAGCCATACGATACAACCGGATATGCTCCGACACAGCAGACAGAGACCAGCGGATTAAAGCCTTGAGATCAGACTTTATAAACCGTGGATATAACCACAGAATTGTAGACCAGCAAATTCACAAAGCCACCAGAATACCAAGAAGTGATCTCCTTGAATACAAACAGAAGGAGACAAGCGACAGGGTTCCTTTGGTGGTCACATATAACCCACACCTAGGAGCCCTACGCAAGATCGCCAGGAAACTACAACCCATCCTCCAGGAAGATACAAGACTGCAACAGGTCTTCCCTGAAGCACCCTTATTATCATACAGACAACCCCATAATCTCAAGAATATTATGGTGAGGAGTAAAGTATTCAGCAGTACAACTGAATGCGGGACAAAACCATGCCAGGACCCAAGATGCAAAACCTGCGCAATGCTCTACACAGCGGACACAATACAAATACCACACAAGAATCGGGAATACAAAATCAGAGGAGGGTTCACCTGTTCCTCCAGCAATGTCGTGTACCTCATCATGTGCATGAAATGCCCAGGGGGCTGCTACTACATAGGTGAGACAGGACAGGGGCTAAACAAGAGAATGAACCTGCATCGCCACAGCATCACACGCGGAACAAGAGACAGTCCTGTTGGCGAACATTTCTCTGACTCTGGCCATAAGATGAACGATCTGAGGGTTGCCATACTCAAAGGTAATCTTAAAACCCCGAAGGAGAGACGGTTGCATGAATACAAATTTATGCAACTGTTCGGGACACTTAGCAGTGGCCTAAACAGAGATCGAAATTTTATGAGTCATTACTGACACTAGCAAACTCTCTTCCCATCAGCGCTAAAGGCCATGTCTGTACATACTGTGCTATATGTATGCACACACAGCTGTCTCTCACACATACTAATACTCCTTATTTTTCCATCCATATACACCAATAGGGACCACATAGTATCCACACACACTTTTAGTTGTGCTACAAACTCTCACATTTCCACACCCACCCACACCATTTATATCCCTCTCACTCCACACACACCTTGTGTAGAGCACTGTTTATACTGTGGGCTCTCCATTCATTTTTATTCACACTGACACACATACACACTCTTTCTTCACTTGCTTTCAGTTACCCTTTGACACCTCTAGCCATAAAACACATCCACACGGGGGAAGGACAAGCACAGATAACATTCCAAAAGACACTGTTTTTAAGTTATCCTTGCTTCATTCATTGTAACATCGCCGGAAGAAGAGATCAGTGTATCTCGAAAGCTCGCACAAATAAAAACATTTCGTTAGCCACAGAACGGTATCATCTATTTATTTTTTGATTATATATATATATATATATATATATATATATATATATATATATCTGTATATATATACACCATAATACTGAGTTAAGTTATGGTGAGTAAAAAAAGTGACAAAAACCCTCCACAGGAAAGCAAATATGCAAATACAACTGTATGCTCATCTGCATGTCTTAGGCAGGTCTGCAACCCCGCCTTTCCCCATCATCACCCAGCATACAGCACTTCCACTGCAGCAAGGGATTCTGGGAAATGACATGCAAATGAGCACACAGTGTCACTTTTTGCCTCAAAAACCATTTTTAACATGGTTCCCTATAGGCTTAAGCTTGCTGCATGGTCACAGCTTTGAGCACAGCCAGGGTTAAGGTGCATACCCAGAAAACCACCCACAGACAGCTGTTTCGACCTTGATGGGTCTCATCAGTGTGGGGTTGATTTTAACTGGGTATGCATGAGAGGCTATGGGATAGGCTATACCATAATACTGAGTTAAGTTATGGTGAGTAAAAAAAGTGACAAAAACCCTCCACAGGAAAGCAAATATGCAAATACAACTGTATGCTCATCTGCATGTCTTAGGCAGGTCTGCAACCCCGCCTTTCCCCATCATCACCCAGCATACAGCACTTCCACTGCAGCAAGGGATTCTGGGAAATGACATGCAAATGAGCACACAGTGTCACTTTTTGCCTCAAAAACCATTTTTAACATGGTTCCCTATAGGCTTAAGCTTGCTGCATGGTCACAGCTTTGAGCACAGCCAGGGTTAAGGTGCATACCCAGAAAACCACCCACAGACAGCTGTTTCGACCTTGATGGGTCTCAAGTGACACTGTGACACTGTGTGCTCATTTGCATGTCATTTCCCAGAATCCCTTGCTGCAGTGGAAGTGCTGTATGCTGGGTGATGATGGAGAAAGGCGGGGTTGCTGACCTGCCTAAGACATGCAGATGAGCATACAGTTGTATTTGCATATATATATATATATATATATATATATATATATATATATATATACACATATATACATCAAATGGAAATATTACTGTGTGCTCATTTGCATGTCTTAGACAGGTCTGCAACAATATATATATATATATATATAGATATATATATATATATATGTAGCCCTCTTACCCCCACCCTAAGTGAGATTGAGGTGGGTAGGTGTATCTGACTACTTATCAGTGTGCTGCTGTACCTGTTTGGCATCCAGGAGGGCTGAGCTTCCGCCACGGGGAACCTGGGGTATATATTTACACTCGGTGCAGCGCCTCCACTGATGAGGGATCCCAGCGGGGTGGGAGTGCGCCCTCACCAGAACAACCATACAGTAAATACACACAATGGGAATAAACAGTATTTACTGAGCATGAACGATAACTTCAGTGAAACTCTCTTTGCATAACATCAATACATCATTACACCATAGGAATAACATTGCATCACCCTGAATGCATACCATCCCCTCATCCCACATGTCCATCATCACATCACCCTCAGTCCCTTTGATAATAATGTGCTTGGGCACTTATCCCTTGAGTGCCACAACAATAAGGTGAGTGTGAGGGATAGCGCCTCCCTGTGTTGGGGCCCGGTGGTGCACTTATTATACTACCTCCCTGATCAGGATAATCCTTGGAACTCAGCAACACCGCACAGTGATCCCACGCCGCAATGCGCTGCTCTCTGCGTACCATAGCCGGGGACCCGCGCTGGTAAGGGGGCCAGGGCTATACATATATAACCAGAAAATACAATCCCGGCGCTCCTCCCAAATTGGCTGGCAATTTACTAGCGACATTTCTACATTTAGAACCTAAGTTTCATAACAAAGGAATCACAAAGCTGCATCTTTTGATCAAAAACCTGATTCGAGCCGGGTAACCCCGTGCAGGTAAACTCCAAATATAGCCGGTACCTGCACTCAGGGACTACAATTTCTTATTGTGCTATGCACTAAACTTGGTGATATATGTGACGGGGTTAGCCGGCTTAAATCATGTTTTTGATCAAAAGATGCAGCTAAAAGACTCCTTTGTTATGAGACTTAAATGTAGAAATGTCGCTAGTAAATTGCCAGCCAATTTGGGAGGTGTGTGTGTGTGTGTGTGTGTGTGTGTGTGTGTGTGTGTGTGTGTGTGTGTGTGTGTGTGTGTGTGTGTGTGTGTGTGTGTGTGTGTGTGTGTGTGTGTGTGGTATACTAGTATATATATATAATCCCTGTTACACATCCCGAAGCAGACTGAGTTTGTGTGCAGGAGGAAGCTTGCATTGTAGCTCCCTTTGCTTTGCCTGCGCTGGGTATATAGTATTGAGGGGATCCTGTGTTACTGGGGGATACTTCACTACCTCGGCTTACACCAGAGGCTTTCCTTTCTAAGCCAGTAAATCACAAGGTTTGGTTTAAATTAACCCTTCGTCACATTTAACCTGACCTCGGAACCACTGCCCCATAAACAAAACGGAGACAATTTCAAGGTAATTAACCCTTTGCCTCCGACAGCTCAACCTTGGCAGTGTGGCTTCATGAAGCAGCAAAGATTGATTTCATGGAGCTTAGATATAACCCCCCCCCCCCCAGCCAGCCCAACACTGGGGCTTGAGCTGCACGGTTTCCATGACAACAGGATACATCTCTTCTTGGATAACCTGATGGTATTGTGGTCCAATGTGCCAGGAGGTCAAGTGACCTCTGATATCTTGATGATGCATGGTGATCCATCGGTCACTGTTACGGACGATGATGAAAAAAGGAATGAAGGAAACTTCTAAAGAGACGGACCGACAATACAATATCAGGCATTGTTCCACATCAGAGGCCTGTGGCTCTAATCCCTGCATTCTGATTGGTTCTTTGTAAGTCTCAAATAAATGGCTTGCAAAATGAACTACTTTTCTCACAGAGGACTCTGCCTTCCACACACGCGAGCAATGAATGAGGTGCGTTCTCATTGGGAAGTATTTCCACACACTCCCCTGGGAATAAAGATGGATATATTTTTGCAATCTCTTTCGCTTTAGAAAACCTTTAAGTTACCCCAACACACAGAGCTAGGTCATACTGTATCTGCCGTCTCATTCTGCGCGGCATCATTTCCCACTGGCTAGAGTCCAGGTGTCCAGTATTGAATCGGACTGTCCTGTATTTGGACACATTGTCCAGTAAATAATGGGAGGTAATACTGGACAGGTATGTGTATACCGGTGTTACCTCTCTAGACATAGTGATCTGACCGGCTTGGGGCGGCTGCGGGATTTCCCCCGTGCAGGGAGAGAGCAGGGCCAATCAGCCAATCAGGAAGAGGTGTCAGGAGCCTGAGGCCGGGCCAAGGAGAGGACGAAACAGCATGGAGCGGAGAAGTGTGGGTGTCTCTCTCAAGGGTGTGTGTGTCTCGAGTACGTTGCACCTTTCACCATTATGTCCAGTATTTTTGAAGAAGTCTTCTGACAACCCTACTCACTGCCCTCTTCTCTACAGAAGTTATCACTAGGAGGGTCCATCCCCATAGGGTGGGTGCTTGCTGGTTTCTTTAGGGGTGTCCTTCAAAGATCAAAGAGTAACCCTTTTCTGCACAGTAGAACATTGGCTGCAGTCTGTCCCACTTTTGGCCTCATACTGCTTGCAAAAGTGACTCTGCTTCAATCGCAGTGTCCCCGTTAGGTGAGCTGTCATCGCACGGATTGTCCTTGGTGTATGTATATCTCCCATCTGTCACATGATGCGTCCCCACCGGGCAAGTCACAGCACACGGCTCAAGTCACAGCACACGGCTCAAGTCACAGCACACGGCTCAAGTCACAGCACACGGCTCAAGTCACAGCACACGGCTGAAGTCACCGCACACGGCTCAAGTCACCGCACACGGCTGAAGTCACCGCACACGGCTGAAGTCACCGCACACGGCTACAGTTACCGCACACGGCTACAGTCACCGCACACGGCTGAAGTCACCGCACACGGCTGAAGTCACCGCACACGGCTGAAGTCACCGCACACGGCTGAAGTCACCGCACACGGCTGAAGTCACAGCACACGGCTGAAGTCACCGCACACGGCTGAACTCACCGCACACGGCTGAAGTCACCGCACACGGCTGAAGTCACCGCACACGGCTGAAGTCACCGCACACGGCTGAAGTCACAGCACACGGCTGAAGTCACCGCACACGGCTGAAGTCACCGCACACGGCTGAAGTCACCGCACACGGCTGAAATCACCGCACACGCTTGTTGGAATATAAAAAGAACACACAAAGACAGAGGAGGAAGAAACATATTTTCTCTCTACAAATGCGCACCAAAATATATTTCCCCGTCTCCATGTGACCCTCTCTTTGATACCATTACTTGATATATAAATACAGCGATGCCATAAATAAACCTATACATACTTACAGTGCTACTGTCTCCCCATCTTTAAAAAGATTTCATGGACGTTTTAATAACCACTCTCTGTACAAGCACGTCTGCCAGGACCGCAGCCACTTACATATACACTAATATATAAATAAAATAACAAATCCCTATGTTGTGATGCAGTTTCCCACAAAATCAGCCTGAGACAGTAGGGGGGAGAGCACATGCCGCCCAGATCTAAACCCGAGCACTGCCCTAGTCTGTTCCCATGACCTTGAAGTCTGAAGTTGAGTTTATCAACCGGTAGCTGGGAGGGACAAGATTAGCCGGAACACTGGGGCCGTCCCAATCACCCTGAGATTCAGGCTGCATCTGCCTGGAAGATTAACTCCTCAGAATGTTCCTGGTGATGCATTAACCCAACTTCCAAAGTGCTCTCCCACCGCTATAAACACGCTCTCCCACGCGCGGGGTCCGAGGAAATATTTCATGTTTCCAAATGACCTTCACTTTTTTGGTACTAATGTATCTCAGCACAAAATACTCCTCTGGTTTTCTGCTTTGGAAAAATATATATTGAATTGTTTTTTCCCCTATGGGGTAGCTCAGGGGAAAGGAATTTACTTACCTTACTTTCATTACCTCAAGGGCGCAGGTGTATTTTGGTTTTCTAACCACTCGCTAAATCCAAGAGCGGAGAGGGTTTACAAAACCTATCATTATTTTCCTTTGTTTTGTGATTATGCCTTGTATTGAATCTGAGTCACTCACCTAGTAATTTTACTCACTCCATCAATGAGCATTATTCCTATGATATATTTATGGGTAAGAAGCAATAATTCCAGGACTGTTGGAGCACCCAGGCTTTCTGTATATTGAATCTGGTTTTGGTGCTGACGCTTAGGGACGGTTGTAGCCCCGGCCCCTCAGTGAGATGTGGCGTGATCCGCTCCTAATGAAGGCCGCATTTATTCCATGATATGTTGGACTGCATTATAAATAGTAACTTCCTTCCGAGCAGCATTGCAGGCGTATACCACAATGATTCTGCGCCTAACCTTTTCACTGGAAGGCGATAGGTTAATATCGGTGGGGTTTTGTAACCGGTAATATATTTCCTTCAATTACATATCATGCTATGCAAGTGGTCTTACCATTAGTGCACTCATAGGGCCCAAGGCAGCGTCCATAGTGTGAGCGACCGCGCGGCGTGAACAAGAGGCCGCCCACTATGAGGCAGGCCATAGAGCCCGCGACTTAAGCGCTACGGCGCAGCAGGGTTTTCAAGAGACAAGGGAATTTGTTTTTGTCGCACGACGGCCGGGTCCTGTGAGCGGTTGAGCCAATGAGGGTGAACCAGCCTGGTGATGTCACGGACACGCCTCCCCGTTGCTGTGGATTTCAGGCCACAGATCGCGCGCCCACTGTATCCGAGGCCGTATTCCGTAAGGTGCGGTCGCGCAGATGATGTTCTATTCCATGAAAAGACCTACTACAGTCAATGGGACTTTTCATGCAACAGCACGCCATCTGCGCTATCACACCTTACAGCACGCCATCTGCGCTATCACACCTTACAGCACGCCATCTGCGCTATCACACCTTACAGCACGCCATCTGCGCTATCACACCTTACAGCACGCCATCTGCGCTATCACACCTTACAGCACGCCATCTGCGCTATCACACCTTACAGCACGCCATCTGCGCTATCACACCTTACAGCACGCCATCTGCGCTATCACACCTTACAGCACGCCATCTGCGCTATCACACCTTACAGCACGCCATCTGCGCTATCACACCTTACAGCACGCCATCTGCGCTATCACACTTTACAGCACGCCATCTGCGCTATCACACCTTACAGCACGCCATCTGCGCTATCACACCTTACAGCACGCCATCTGCGCTATCACACCTTACAGCACGCCATCTGCGCTATCACACTTTACAGCACGCCATCTGCGCTATCACACTTTACAGCACGCCATCTGCGCTATCACACTTTACAGCACGCCATCTGCGCTATCACACTTTACAGCACGTCATCTGGGCTATCACACTTTACAGCACGCCATCTGCGCTATCACACCTTACAGCACGCCATCTGCGCTATCACACCTTACAGCACGCCATCTGCGCTATCACACCTTACAGCACGCCATCTGCGCTATCACACCTTACAGCACGCCATCTGCGCTATCACACTTTACAGCACGCCATCTGCGCTATCACACCTTACAGCACGCCATCTGCGCTATCACACCTTACAGCACGCCATCTGCGCTATCACACCTTACAGCACGCCATCTGCGCTATCACACCTTACAGCACGCCATCTGGGCTATCACACTTTACAGCACGCCATCTGGGCTATCACACTTTACAGCACGCCATCTGCGCTATCACACCTTACAGCACGCCATCTGGGCTATCACACTTTACAGCACGCCATCTGGGCTATCACACTTTACAGCACGCCATCTGCGCTATCACACTTTACAGCACGCCATCTGGGCTATCACACTTTACAGCACGCCATCTGGGCTATCACACTTTACAGCACGCCATCTGCGCTATCGCACTTTACAGCACGCCATCTGCGCTATCACACTTTACAGCACGCCATCTGCGCTATCACACTTTACAGCACGCCATCTGCGCTATCACACCCTACAGCACGCCATCTGCGCTATCACACCTTACAGCACGCCATCTGGGCTATCACACCTTACAGCACGCCATCTGCGCTATCACACCTTACAGCACGCCACCTGCGCTATCACACTTTACAGCACGCCATCTGCGCTATCACACTTTACAGCACGCCATCTTCGCTATCACACCTTACAGCACGCCATCTGTGCTATCACACCTTACAGCACGCCATCTTCGCTATCACACTTTACAGCACGCCATCTTCGCTATCGCACTTTACAGCACGCCATCTGCGCTATCGCACTTTACAGCACGCCATCTTCGCTATCGCACTTTACAGCACGTCATCTTTGCTATCACACCTTACAGCATGCCATCTTCGCTATCACACTTTACAGCACGCCATCTGCGCTATCACACTTTACAGCACGCCATCTGCGCTATCACACTTTACAGCACGCCATCTGCGCTATCACACTTTACAGCACGCCATCTGCGCTATCACACTTTACAGCACGCCATCTGGGCTATCACACTTTACAGCACGCCATCTGCGCTATCACACTTTACAGCACGCCATCTGCGCTATCGCACTTTACAGCACGCCATCTTCGCTATCACACCTTACAGCACGCCATCTTCGCTATCGCACTTTACAGCACGCCATCTGCGCTATCACACTTTACAGCACGCCATCTGCGCTATCACACTTTACAGCACGCCATCTGGGCTATCACACTTTACAGCACGCCATCTTCGCTATCGCACTTTACAGCACGCCATCTGCGCTATCGCACTTTACAGCACGCCATCTTCGCTATCACACCTTACAGCACGCCATCTTCGCTATCGCACTTTACAGCACGCCATCTTCGCTATCGCACTTTACAGCACGCCATCTGCGCTATCACACTTTACAGCACGCCATCTTCGCTATCGCACTTTACAGCACGCCATCTTCGCTATCGCACTTTACAGCACGCCACCTGCGCTATCACACTTTACAGCACGCCATCTGGGCTATCACACTTTACAGCACGCCATCTTCGCTATCGCACTTTACAGCACGCCATCTTCGCTATCGCACTTTACAGCACGCCACCTGCGCTATCACACTTTACAGCACGCCATCTGGGCTATCAC
This sequence comes from Ascaphus truei, assembly GCF_040206685.1. Classification (NCBI taxonomy): domain Eukaryota; kingdom Metazoa; phylum Chordata; class Amphibia; order Anura; family Ascaphidae; genus Ascaphus; species Ascaphus truei. The sequence continues at coordinate 16,871,694 of NC_134499.1, forward strand.
ACCTTACAGCACGCCATCTGGGCTATCGCACTTTACAGCACGCCATCTGCGCTATCACACTTTACAGCACGCCACCTGCGCTATCACACTTTACAGCACGCCACCTGCGCTATCACACTTTACAGCACGCCATCTGCGCTATCACACTTTACAGCACGTCATCTGGGCTATCACACTTTACAGCACGTCATCTGGGCTATCACACCTTACAGCACGTCATCTGCGCTATCACACCTTACAGCACGCCATCTGCGCTATCACACCTTACAGCACGTCATCTGCGCTATCACACCTTACAGCACGCCATCTGCGCTATCACACTTTACAGCACGCCATCTGCGCTATCACACCTTACAGCACGCCATCTGCGCTATCACACCTTACAGCACGTCATCTGCGCTATCACACCTTACAGCACGCCATCTGCGCTATCACACTTTACAGCACGCCATCTGCGCTATCACACCTTACAGCACGTCATCTGCGCTATCACACTTTACAGCACGCCATCTTCGCTATCACACCTTACAGCACGCCATCTGCGCTATCACACTTTACAGCACGCCATCTGCGCTATCACACTTTACAGCACGCCATCTGCGCTATCACACTTTACAGCACGCCACCTGCGCTATCACACTTTACAGCACGCCATCTGCGCTATCACACTTTACAGCACGCCATCTGCGCTATCACACTTTACAGCACGCCATCTGCGCTATCGCACTTTACAGCACGCCATCTGGGCTATCACACTTTACAGCACGCCATCTGCGCTATCACACCTTACAGCACGTCATCTGCGCTATCACACCTTACAGCACGCCATCTGCGCTATCACACTTTACAGCACGCCATCTGCGCTATCACACCTTACAGCACGTCATCTGCGCTATCACACTTTACAGCACGCCATCTTCGCTATCACACCTTACAGCACGCCATCTGCGCTATCACACTTTACAGCACGCCATCTGCGCTATCACACTTTACAGCACGCCATCTGCGCTATCACACTTTACAGCACGCCACCTGCGCTATCACACTTTACAGCACGCCATCTGGGCTATCACACTTTACAGCACGCCATCTGCGCTATCACACTTTACAGCACGTCATCTGCGCTATCACACTTTACAGCACGTCATCTGGGCTATCACACTTTACAGCACGCCATCTGCGCTATCACACTTTACAGCACGCCATCTGCGCTATCACACCTTACAGCACGTCATCTGCGCTATCACACTTTACAGCACGTCATCTTCGCTATCACACCTTACAGCACGTCATCTGCGCTATCACACTTTACAGCACGCCATCTGCGCTATCGCACTTTACAGCACGTCATCTGGGCTATCACACTTTACAGCACGCCATCTTCGCTATCACACCTTACAGCACGCCATCTGCGCTATCGCACTTTACAGCACGCCATCTTCGCTATCGCACTTTACAGCACGCCATCTGCGCTATCACACTTTACAGCACGCCATCTGCGCTATCACACTTTACAGCACGCCATCTGCGCTATCACACTTTACAGCACGCCATCTGGGCTATCACACTTTACAGCACGCCATCTTCGCTATCGCACTTTACAGCACGCCATCTGCGCTATCACACTTTACAGCACGCCATCTGGGCTATCACACTTTACAGCAGGGGAGTGCAAACTTTTGGAGCTGTGCCCCCCCCCCCCCTGCCTGCTCCCCCTCGCTTTTGCGCCCCCCTCACCTTGCTCGGCGCCGTCAAAAGACGCCGCGGGGTCACGTGACGTCACAGGACCCCGTTACCATGGAGACGACCGTGTGACGTCACTCCGCATGACACCACGGCGTCATTTGACGCCGCGTTGCCATGGCGACGCGTCACACCAACTCGTCTCAATCCCAGCAAGTTTGTTGCAGAGGCCTCACGCGATCCCCCGGCATTTAATTTTAATGCCTCGGGGGAGGGCGCAGGGTCCCTGCAAGCGCCCACGCCCCCCCCAAAAAAAATCCCGCGCCCCCCACTCTGCGCATTGCTGCTTTACAGAATAAAGGTCCATAGCTGTCATTTTAACGCAAATATAATTAACTCCTTCTGTGCTGGAGAGGCTAGCAATAGGTGTCTGGTCTTTTCGGGTGACAGAGGGGCCTTCAGCATAGAGATTTGTGTTACTGCATTAATGCTGCGATCAGAAGCACCCAACGAGAAAGAAAGACAAACGTTAGCATTACAGGCAAGGGATTAAACGATGTTCAGGGAGAGTTGGGGGTACAGTAGTGACGGAGTTAATCCCTGCCGTGCTCCGCACAATTCCAGTGACCTGCACTGGTTTCCTTTGTGGGCGACTTCCCCAGGTTTTGATTACACAGATAATCTCTTCCTGGCTTCTCAGGTGATTCCGGGCTTCACCTGGAGAGACTTGTGCTGACAGGAGCACATTCCCGGCATTGCATGAGCTCAGCCGCACATCCCCAGACACAAAACTGCAGGGGCTCATTCATCAGGGTGTCTGGAGAGACGCAGATGGGAAAATGGTGTCATTTACGGCTCTTGTTCCCTGCAGGCTGTTTGTGCAGGACAATGGCACTTTATGTCACTAATATGTATATACAGTCATGGGAAAAAGAAAGTACACCCTCTTTGAATTCTATGGTTTTACATAGGACATAATAATCATCTGTTCTTTAGCAGATCTTAAAATTAGGTAAATGCAACCTCAGATGAACAACAACACATGACATATTACACTGTGTCATGATTTATTTAACAAAAATAAAGCCAAAAAGGAGAAGCCATGTGTGAAAAACTAAATACACCCTTACTGCTTCCATAGAAATGAAGATGCTAAGTAGCAGACAGGTGCTGCTAAGCAAATGCCCTTGATTAATTGATCATCAGCAAGTGTGACCACCTCTATAAAAGCCGAAGTTTTAGCAGTTTGCTGGTCTGGAGCACTCAGGTGTGTGTTAACACAATGCCAAGGAGGAAAGACATCAGCAATGATCTTAGAGAAGCAATTGTTGCTGCCCATCAATGTGGGAAGGGTTATAAGGCCATTTCCGAACAATTTAAAGTCCATCATTCTACAGTGAGAAAGATTAATCAAAAGTGGAAAACATTCAAGACAATTGCCAATCTTCCCAGGAGTGGACGTCCCAGCAAATTCAACCCAAAGTCAGACCGTGCAATGCTCAGAGAAATTGCAAAAAAAACATGAGTTACATCTCAGACTCTACAGGCCTCAGTAAGCATGTTAAATGTTCATGACAGTACAATTAGAAAAAGACTGAACAAGTGTGGTTTGTTTGGAAGGGTTGCCAGGAGAAAGCCTCTTCTCTCTAAAAAGAACATGGCAGCACGGCTTAGGTTTGCAAAGTTGCATCTGAACAAACCACAAGACTTCTGGAACAATGTCCTTTGGACTGTCGAGACCAAAGGGGAGATGTTTGGCCATAATGCAGAGCGCCACGTTTGGCGAAAACCAAACACAGCATATCAGCACAAACGCCTCATACCAACTGTCAAGCATGGTGGTGGAGGGGTGATGATTTGGGCTTGTTATGCAGCCACAGGACCTGGGAACCTTGCAGTCATTGAGTCGACCATCAACTCCTCTGTATACCAAAGTATTCTAGAGTCAAATGTGAAGCCAGCTGTCCGACAGCTAAAGCTTGGCCGAAATTGGGTCATGCAACAGGACAATGATCCCAAGCACACCAGCAAATCTACAACAGAATGGCTGAAAAAGAAAAGAATCAAGGTGTTGCAATGGCCCAGTCAAAGTCCAGACATCAACCCGATTGAAATGCTGTGGCTGAGCTTAAGAGAGCTGTGCATAAACAAATGCCCACAAACCTCAATGAACTGAAGCAATGTTGTAAAGAAGAGTGGGCCAAAATTCCTCCACAACGATGTGAGAGACTGATAAAGTCATACAGAAAACGATTACTTCAAGTTATTGCTGCTAAAGGTGGTTCTACAAGCTATTGACTCATAAGGTATACTTAGTTTTTCACACATGGCTTCTCCATTTTGGCTTTATTTTTGTTAAATAAATCATGACACGGTGTAATATGTAATGTGTTGTTGTTTATCTGAGGTTGTATTTACATAATTTTAAGACCTGCTAAGGAACAAATGATTGTTATTATGTAATGATATGTAAAACCATGGAATTCAAAGATGGTGTACTTTCTTTTTCACACAACTGTATATATATATATATATATCTTTATTTATATAGCCCAATCCATGTACGTTGTGCGTCACAGCAGTAACACACGTGACATAATAATATAACACGTAATGGGAATAAGCGCTTGAGACATAAATATAACAACATTAGGAAAAGGAGTCCCTGCACCGAAGAGCTTACAATCTAAGTCGTAAGTGGGGAGAACTTACAGAAACAGGAGGGTGGGTAAGTGCGTCTGCAAGGAGCCATGGTCGATGTATGAGGTGTATAGTATCAGCCAGCGGGGCTACTCATGAGCTTTGTTAAAGAGGTGTGTTTTAAGAAAGGTCTATAAAGGTGGATAGAGAGGGTGTCAGCTGGATATTGAGGGGAAGTGCATTCCAGAGGTGTGGGGCAGTGAGGGAGAGAGGTTATACTGCAGGTGGGAGAGGGCTTTATTTTATTCAGTGTCTCAAAAAAGCTTGCAGCCTAGTTTGTTCAATGGCAGGGTTTAGTTGTATGAAGGTATGGTATAGTGCTGCAGGTCTTTACAAACTCAAGATAGGGGGGCTTTATTCCAGCTGTAGAAGACTCCCGCTGTTACCTGTAATAAGGTAATAATAATAATATTAGGGTTCGTTATTGACCTCTCTTCCTGGAGACATGCACTGTCGGGATCCCACACCAGTGGACGCTGCATGGATGACGTTTACACGAAGGATGTATATAAAAATATAAAACGAAAGATATGGTATTGTAGAGTGGTGTGTTTGACATCTGGTAGAACTGGTTCTGTAACCAGTGTCCCATATGTAGATTTCCCTGCAGGGAGCACACAACATGAAGGCTTTTGAATATAAAGTGTCACTGACACAAAACGAGCAATACAAACATGCAGAGGAATTAATCATGTTGGGCCATATTTACTAAGTGGGGCCAGAATGTGTCTTGTATAATAGCACTGATTAGTAAATAAGCTCCCTGATGCCAATGATATCCTACTTTGCACGTCCTTCTGTGTTCCACCACTCAAACACAAGGGCGCACTGGCTGTGGCGAGCGATCGCTGTCTGTGAATGTTTGCGTTTCACATTGCAAAATACTTATTTGCCCGTCACAAAAAAATATTTTTGCGATTGATCAAAGTCCCGGGCACACAAGCAAAACATTTCCATTACATGCTGAGTCAATACACGCTGTTTATTCCGCTTCAACATTTACTCGTTCCTACATTTGGAATCCAAAACTTCTCAATAACAGCATTCATGTATCATTGTTCTGTACGGGATCCCTCGATATACGGGACAGGTACGTTCCTGAAAAGTTGTCAACAAAGCAAAATTCGGGTCTATCGAACCCGTAGGCTTTCATTATATAATTGATCTCCAGTTATTTTATATAACTATTTTTATATGTAGTTTTTATATAAATCTGTGCTTTTAAAAAATGGTTTGCTGCCTTATAAAGTCTGGTTTTATTATGTCTTGTGGCTGAATAATATAATAAAGCAGCAAACCTTTTTAAAGCACATATTTATAGGGAAATCGATAATTGTATGATAAAATATTAATAATAATTGTCAAAATGAAGTGCCTGGGGTGGAACCACTTTAGTATGAAAAGCGCCCGCAAATGACCTTGAACAGTATGAATGGCTCTAGGACAAATGGTGGACCGTGCATTGTGCGATTCCCCCACCCGAAAAATGTATAGTTTAAAGCAGAGCAGCGTAAACTTTTGGAGCTGCGCCCCCTGCCTGCTCCCCCCAGTGCTCGCGCCCCCCTTACCTTTTTTTGCGGGCGTCAAATGACGTGACATCACATGACCCCGCCCTGGCGACACGTCACCCCAAGCCTCTGAATCTCAGTAAGTTGATGTTGCAGAGGCCTCACGCGATCCCCACAGCATTTCATTTAAATACCTTGGGGAAGAGCGCGGGACCTCTGCAACCGCCTGCGGGCCCAACCCCCCCTTTCCTCCCCCCGAAAAACCTCGCACACCCAGTTTGCGCTCCCCTGGTTTAGAGATTCCAAATTCCGTCAATGTGAATGTAACGTTCTGTACATTGACTTTCTTCCCTAGTTTATGAGTTCCGTTACAGCGAAGTTCTGTACAGTATATCGAGTTGCCGTATATCAAGGGATGCTTTTGCTATAAAAGGTATCACAACTTTAATCATATCCAAGAACTGTTATGGTGCTGGGAATAGCCACCGGGGGACAGCTTGTCTGTCCACTTTCCCGGCTTTATTCCAGGGGCCCTAACCCGCCAGGTTCGTTGTGAACAATTTTATAATATCTGTACTCCATCTCTGCTCGGATCCGGACTTTAATGGCGGGGCTGTGATTGGAATTGGAGTTATATCATATGTTTGGTTTAAAAGATTGCAATGTAATCTCGCCGGGTTAATTTGGCTGTCAGAAGCCCTCCTGACTCTTACCTTACTGCGGCAAAGAAGCAATACGGTTTTTATTCTAGAACAGGGGTAGCCAACTCCAGTCTGCAAGGGATAACAACAGGTCAGGTTTTCAGGATATCCCTGCTTCAGCACTGGTGGCTCAGACTCAGACTGAGCCACCAGTGCTGAAGCAGGGATATCCTGAAAACCTGACCCTGTTTGTAGCTGTAAAGGTCTGGAGTTGGCTACTCCTGTTCTAGACCCCAAACATTTATTTTTTAAGCCTATTTACCCAAATAATGATTCCAATTAAGATAATAGGGCTTTCTTAATGTGATTGATAGTTCTTGAAACCCCTTTTTTTCTGCTGTGACTCTTTCCATGTATCCCACTTTTTTTTGTAGGTTTTTCCCCGGAGCGTGTAATATGGGCGTCATTTTCCTGCTTGTAGTGAATTACATACACGTTATATGGTTTCTAAAGAGATATATGAATAAACTGTGGGACAAACATTCTGAAGCTGGGTTTCATTTCCGCGTTGAGACCGTATCTTGGAATGTAAGCTCTTTGGAGCAAAATTCGCTGTACAGTGCTGTGCACATTATCAGCGTTAATATTACATAACTATGGCTTTACGGGGACGCTGTGTGTACTGTTTTCTGCGTGAATCTGTGAATGTCTTGGGCTGTTAATTTTTAAGTGAAGCATTCATTTAAAAATATATACTTTGTTTGATATATAAGTAAAATAATGGCAGATTTAAGTGTGTTTAGTTTGTGGTGTGTCCGGTAGCTACAATGCGTCAAGTAAGAGGGTGGTTTGTTAAGAGGGCAATATATTATTCATAACAATAACGTATCTGTTATCATTAATGTCTAAATAGCTTCTCTTTACTGAGACAAGGCTTCATTAGGCTGTATACTCGTACTAACGGCAGGCCAGCCTGGCGACAGAGCAGGGCGTGAGCTCGAGCCGTAATTAGACTTTCTATCTCGGTCTCTTCCTGAGTCTCTGTCACTCTAAAACCAGCACGTTCCCTCCCGCCGGCCGCCACCTCCTGTCCTGGGGCATTTTTAGTGTGTTAGGATTTATTTAGCTTTCTTGTTGTTGCAATGAGAGGGCAAGGATTGTGTCAATCAGTGGAAAGTGCAGCCTGTGAAGAAAACAACCACCGGTGTTTGGGTGCGGAGGAGATGATGGCCGTCTTTCTAATGTGTGTATGTCTATCTTTATTTATATAGGGCCATCTATGTACCGTACATCAGGACTGGCCAACTCCAGGCCTCAAAGGCCACCAACAGGTCTGGTTTAAGGATATCCCTGCTTCAGCACAGGTGGCTCAGTCGGAATGGCTGAGCCACTGATTTAGCCACCTGTGCTGAATCAGGGATATTCCTAATACCTGGCCTGTTGGTGGCCTTTGAGGCCTAGAGTTGGCCAGTCCTGATGTGCATAGCGTTTCACAGCAGTGATACCTGTGGCTAACAATGTAACACATGATGGGAATAAACTTGAGACATAAAAGTAACATTTAGGAAAAGGAGTCCCTGCCCCGAAGAGCTTACACTCTAAGTGGTGCGTAGGGAGAACTTACAGAGACAGTAGGAGGGTGTTCTGGTAAGTGCGTCTGCAGTGGGCCAAGGTCGATGTATGAGGGGTAAAATATCAGCCACGGAGCTACTCCCAGCAGGTGTGTATTTAAGAAAGGTCTTAAAGGTGGATAGAGAGGGTGCTAGTCTGGTATTGAGGGGAAGGGCATTCCAGAGGTGTGAGGCAGTCAGTGAGAAAGGGTTTTAGGCGGGAGAGGGCTTTAGATACAAAGGGGGTAGAGAGAAGACATCCTTGAGCAGAACGCAAGAATCGGGATGGTGTATAGTGAGAAATTAGGGCTTGGATATAAGGAGGGGCAGAAGGGTGTCTTGTGAGAAATTAGGGCTTGGACATAAAGAAGGGCAGAGGAGAGTATAATGAGAGATTAGGGTGAGATGTAAAGAGGGGCAGGGTGTTTATAGTGAGAGATTAGGGTGAGATGTAAGAAGGGAGGAAGGGTGTATAGTGAAAGATTAGGGTGAGATGTAAGGAGGGTCAGGGGGGTATATAGTTAGATATTAGGGTGATATGTAAGGAAGACCAGGAATTGTATAGTGAGATATTAGGGTGAGATGTAAGGAGGGGCAGAGGGGTGTATAGTGAGAGATTAGGGTGATATGTAAGGAGGGGCAGGCGGTGTATAGTGAGATATTAGGGTGAGATGTAAGGAAGAGCAGAAGGGTGTATAGTGAGATATTGGGTGAGATGTAAGGAGGGGCAGAAGGGTGTATAGCCTTAAAAGTGAGGAGGAGACTTTTACGTTGATGCTCTGGGATACCTTTCTGTGAAATGTTGTGATGTATTAATCTCTAATATCCTGCATTAAATCCCAGCTGTGCACCTGTGTGGTGAAGAGATTTCAAAGAGATGCATCTTTCTTACAACCACAGAGTTGAATTACCCTACTCAAATAACCCTCTCCCCTCTCAACCCGCTCCCTGCCTGTCCCTCTCCTTCGCCCCTCTCTCTACCTCTGACTTTCACTCATTTGACCCCTATTCCATATGAGAAGCGGAGACACTCATAGTTAGGCTCCCATCTCAGAGAAAGTTGCCTTAGGCCTCAATTATACACAGAGCTGCATGGCGGAAGCGCTATCCTCTGACGTCATCCAGCGTGGCCGCCGAGCGGCATCTTGGTTATACCGGGGTGGCAGAGCAGAGGAGGCGTGGCCGCGAGCGGTTCGCCCTCATTGGCTGAACCGCTCACGTGACACGGCCGTCGCCAGAGAAAAACACATCTGGAAGTCTCTTCCCCAGCCGTCCGCTTTGCAGTATGGCGCGCCGCGACCGTCACCATCGCTACGAGCACTTGAAATCGTAGTTATGGTAGTTGTTTTGGCGCCGCGCTGCTCCACGCGCGTTTTTTGGTATAATCACAGCCTTAGGCATCGTTAGCAGCATTTTACCCACTTGAATCCCCAAGGGCAAAGGAGGGAAGAAAGTTGGGAAGAAGCCTGAAATGAGCTCACTACGGAGGTGGCGATTACTTCTTGGGATCTCGGCGCCTCAGGGGAAGCTCGCCGGCTTTCTAACACCTCCACGGCTGGTGGAAGAGGCGCATTGCGGGGAACAGGTCACATCCGCGTTTCCAGCTCGCTAAATCCTACCCGGACATTATAAGCCGTGAAGGAGAAGAGATTGGGGCATAAATAAAGGTCTGTGAGATGAAACAGGAGGAGAAGGACCGCGAAAGAGGCGTGCTGGAGGGCATAGGCTGCTTAGTAATATGGGGGGGTTAATGTAATAGTATATATTTATGTGTCCCTTCCTTTCCTACAGCCCAGACACCGCTGCAGTGTGCTTGAAGGGACATGAGTTTTTACAAGTTGGAAACTCTGAATTACATAGTTACAAAAATACTAAAGACACTACGCTAGTGGTGTTCAACCTGTTTTTGGTTAAGGAACCCTATAATTATATTGTGAAATTCTGCGAAACCCCAAACTTCTCCAATAGCGCGCCTGAGACCAGATGCATTGTAAGGTACCCCAACCCTCTCTAATAGCGCGTCTGAGATCAGTTGCATTGTAAGGAACCCCAACCCTCTCTAATAGAACGTCTGAGACCAGATGCATTGTAAGGAACCCCAACCCTCTCTAATAGCGTGTCTGAGATCAGATGCATTGTAAGGAACCCCAAACCTCTCTAACAGCGCGTCTGAGATCAGATGCATTGTAAGGAACCCCAACCCTCTCTAACAGCGTGTCTGAGATCAGATGCATTGTAAGGAACCCCAACCCTCTCTAATAGCGCGTCTGAGATCAGATGCATTGTAAGGATCCCCAACCGTCTCTAATAGCGCGTCTGAGATCAGATGCATTGTAAGGAACCCCAACCCTCTCTAATAGCTTGTCTCAGATCAGATGCATGGTAAGGAACAACCCTCTCTAATAGCGTGTCTGAGATCGGATAATTCTTCTGTATTTGTTACAATTTTCAGTTAACCTGGAAATTGCAGGGAACCTGTAAGAGATGTGTGCAGAAGTACATTTAATGGAGACTGATTAGGGTGAAATTCACATAAGGCTTTATTGCCTTTTCCTTTAAACAACAAAGCAAAAAAAAATATACATAAAACAACAAACACCTATCTCACTAAGAAACACCTATCTCACTAAGAAACACCTATCTCACTAACAAACACCTATCTCACTAACAAACACCCATCTCACTAACAAACACCCATCTCACTAACAAACACCCATCTCACTAACAAACACCTATCTCACTAAGAAACACCTATCTCACTAAGAAACACCTATCTCACTAAGAAACACCTCTCACTAACAAACACCTATCTCACTAACAAACACCTATCTCACTAACAAACACCTATCTCACTAACAAACACCTATCTCACTAAGAAACACCTCTCACTAACAAACACCTATCTCACTAAGAAACACCCATCTCACTAAGAAACACCCATCTCACTAAGAAACACCCATCTCACTAACAAACACCTATTTCACTAAGAAACACCTATCTCACTAAGAAACACCTATCTCACTAACAAACACCTATTTCACTAAGAAACACCTATCTCACTAAGAAACACCTATCTCACTAAGAAACACCTATCTCACTAACAAACACCTATCTCACTGACAAACACCTATCTCACTAACAAACACCTATCTCACTAACAAACACCTATCTCACTAAGAAACACATATCTCACTAAGAAACACCTATCTCACTAAGAAACACCCATCTCACTAACAAACACCTATCTCACTAACAAACACCTATCTCACTAACAAACACCTATCTCACTAACAAACACCTATCTCACTAAGAAACACCTATCTCACTAAGAAACACCTCTCACTAACAAACACCTATCTCACTAACAAACACCTATCTCACTAAGAAACACCCATCTCACTAACAAACACCTATCTCACTAACAAACACCTATCTCACTAAGAAACACCTATCTCACTAAGAAACACCTCTCACTAACAAACACCTATCTCACTAAGAAACACCCATCTCACTAAGAAACACCCATCTCACTAACAAACACCTATCTCACTAAGAAACACCTATCTCACTAACAAACACCTATTTCACTAAGAAACACCTATCTCACTAACAAACACCTATCTCACTAACAAACACCTATCTCACTAACAAACACCTATCTCACTAACAAACACCTATCTCACTAAGAAACACCCATCTCACTAAGAAACACCCATCTCACTAAGAAACACCTATCTCACTAAGAAACACCTATCTCACTAAGAAACACATATCTCACTAAGAAACACCTATCTCACTAAGAAACACCCATCTCACTAACAAACACCCATCTCACTAACAAACACCTATCTCACTAACAAACACCTATCTCACTAACAAACACCTATCTCACTAAGAAACACCTATCTCACTAAGAAACACCTCTCACTAACAAACACCTATCTCACTAACAAACACCTATCTCACTAACAAACACCTATCTCACTAACAAACACCCATCTCACTAAGAAACACCCATCTCACTAAGAAACACCCATCTCACTAAGAAACACACATCTCACTAAGAAACACCTATTTCACTAAGAAACACCTATCTCACTAAGAAACACCTATCTCACTAACAAACACCTATTTCACTAAGAAACACCTATCTCACTAAGAAACACCTATCTCACTAACAAACACCTATCTCACTAACAAACACCTATCTCACTAAGAAACACCTATCTCACTAAGAAACACCTCTCACTAACAAACACCTATCTCACTAACAAACACCTATCTCACTAACAAACACCTATCTCACTAACAAACACCTATCTCACTAAGAAACACCCATCTCACTAAGAAACACCCATCTCACTAAGAAACACCTATCTCACTAAGAAACACCTATCTCACTAAGAAACACATATCTCACTAAGAAACACCCATCTCACTAAGAAACACCCATCTCACTAAGAAACACCCATCTCACTAAGAAACACCTATCTCACTAAGAAACACCTATCTCACTAACAAACACCTATCTCACTAACAAACACCTATCTCACTAACAAACACCTATCTCACTAAGAAACACCTATCTCACTAAGAAACACCTCTCACTAACAAACACCTATCTCACTAAGAAACACCCATCTCACTAAGAAACACCCATCTCACTAAGAAACACCCATCTCACTAACAAACACCTATTTCACTAAGAAACACCTATCTCACTAAGAAACACCTATCTCACTAACAAACACCTATTTCACTAAGAAACACCTATCTCACTAAGAAACACATATCTCACTAACAAACACCTATCTCACTAACAAACACCTATCTCACTAACAAACACCTATCTCACTAACAAACACCTATCTCACTAACAAACACCTATCTCACTAACAAACACCCATCTCACTAAGAAACACCCATCTCACTAAGAAACACCCATCTCACTAAGAAACACATATCTCACTAAGAAACACCTATCTCACTAAGAAACACATATCTCACTAAGAAACACCTATCTCACTAAGAAACACCCATCTCACTAACAAACACCCATCTCACTAACAAACACCTATCTCACTAACAAACACCTATCTCACTAACAAACACCTATCTCACTAACAAACACCTATCTCACTAAGAAACACCTATCTCACTAAGAAACACCTCTCACTAACAAACACCTATCTCACTAACAAACACCTATCTCACTAACAAACACCTATCTCACTAACAAACACCCATCTCACTAAGAAACACCCATCTCACTAAGAAACACCCATCTCACTAACAAACACCCATCTCACTAACAAACACCTATTTCACTAAGAAACACCTATCTCACTAAGAAACACCTATCTCACTAACAAACACCTATTTCACTAAGAAACACCTATCTCACTAAGAAACACCTATCTCACTAACAAACACCTATCTCACTAAGAAACACCTATCTCACTAAGAAACACCTCTCACTAACAAACACCTATCTCACTAACAAACACCTATCTCACTAACAAACACCTATCTCACTAACAAACACCTATCTCACTAAGAAACACCCATCTCACTAAGAAACACCCATCTCACTAAGAAACACCTATCTCACTAAGAAACACCTATCTCACTAAGAAACACATATCTCACTAAGAAACACCCATCTCACTAAGAAACACCCATCTCACTAAGAAACACCTATCTCACTAAGAAACACCTATCTCACTAAGAAACACATATCTCACTAAGAAACACCCATCTCACTAAGAAACACCTATCTCACTAACAAACACCTATTTCACTAACAAACACCTATCTCACTAAGAAACACCTATCTCACTAACAAACACCTATCTCACTAACAAACACCTATCTCACTAAGAAACACCTATCTCACTAACAAACACCTATCTCAAACAACTCACTCCCCAGTCCCTATCTGTAAGACTGGGGGGCAAAGCCCCTTACCAGCATACCTCCCCCAAAGTCTCAGCGGTACCTTATAGCAGGTGGCCCTTCAGGTCAGTAGTGTCCAGGTGTCTTCGTGTGCTTGAGGGTCCGGCCTCTGGCAGGTTCCTGGGTCCCCTGTGTCCAGGGAAAGAGGTCTGGTGTCTTGTTCTCAGCACAGCTCTTCTGTGTGTTCAAGACTTCATCTCCCTATGTCAGCACAGTGTGTCTGAGCTAAGGAAAATCTCTCCTGTTTCTCACATCAGGCTTTTCTAAAAGTCCTAATCAGCCAAGTGGAGTCTGGTTGATTGCCTGTGTGCAATTAACCAGCACACTGCTGGATTTAAAGGCAGTTTCCCTGTTACAGAACCCCTTTGGGGCGCCCGAGGAGCTCAAGGGCTCCTAGGGACCCCTGCTGAAGAACACTGTTCTGCACACACCTTTATGAGCTTCTAACTGCACTTTATGTGCTTCTAACTGCACTTTATGTGCTTCTAACTGCACTTTATGTGCTTCTAACTGCACTTTGTGCTTCTAACTGCACTTTATGTGCTTCTAACTGCACTTTATGTGCTTCTAACTGCACTTTATGTGCTTCTAACTGCACTTTATGTAAGACACTTGTAAGTAACTTTGATTCACGTTGTTAGTTATTTGTGTGTATAACTGACGCAGACATTGTATTCTGCCAGAGACGTTGCATCTTATTGATAGCTGCATTGTATTTTAATGTCAGCTATACTGTATTACTGCGATTGTATTTCCATTTGTGATGTCAGGTAACTTACACGGAGCTGAATATATTTTAGGCGCACTGAGTGTGACAAAGGTAATCCGCAGCTTTGCCTCTGCTTCCCAATGTGCAGCAATTACTGTGACATGTGTCTGGGGCGAGGGGAGCAGGAGCTTTGTACAAACCACTTTCGTTCATACTGTGGGATGGAGGACTCTGCTAGCACATGTCCCAGCCCAAATCTCACGGGGCGTCCAAAATCCTCCACCTTGCAGGCTCCTTGGAAACCAGGGTCAGCTTTTCATGAGCATCAGCTAATCATCGACAACATGGAGTGACACCGGCCAATGTTTGTCTTACGAGCCATGGTAGTTATTTTGGTGACTTAGGATATCAGATGACACCCTTTCTTTCCACAGGGAGACAAATATGTCATGTTGTAGCTCAGTGGGGGGGCGGGGGGTGCAAAGCATCATCAAGCTCATCTCCATCCCCCCCCCCCACTCATGTTTTCTCTTTCCTCCTGGCTGACAGCTGTGCAATGTAAGGGAATTTGTAAGCACATCCTTTAGAGAACGCTTAGTAAGACCAGTTGAAAAAGAAACAGCTGGTGCTTGGGGAGATGTGCAGCTGGAGCCCATAAAGAGATAGGCTGGGAAGCAGGGAGCCAAGGCAGCAACACGGGGAGGGGGGGGGGGTCTTTAAGGTGACCCACTCCGGGACACCGTGTCCTTGATATTTAGGCCCAAACTTGGTAAACTGACTCCGGGGCAAATAACGTGACATTACCTAAATCGTAACATTTGCCCTGAGGTTAACAGGGTAATCACTAAACAAATTACATGCAATTATAACGAGCTGATTAGCATAGGCTTAATGTCACATTATTTCATGTTAATGCTACATTATTTTCAAATAATGTGACTTTATTTAAGTCTTGGCATTACTCTCAGCCAGGCACTGGAATAGGGCTTTTGGAGCATATATATATATATATATATATATATATATATATATATATATATATATATATATATATAATTTGTGTCAAGAGGCGTGCTACAAGGATTGTGACCTAATGTATACAACAAAAGACAAAAAGCCCCAGTGCTACATCCAATAGGACAAATTATATAGTTAAATACTTATAAATATAACTTACTAGCTGAGAGACCCGGCGTTGCCCGGGATGTAATTTTGGGGGGGGCGTACAACAGGGTTAGGCTTCCCCCCCCCTTGACAGCTAGGTGGGTGACTGAGTTGACTGAGTGTGTGGGTGACTGTGTGGGTGGGTGACACTTGACTGAGTGGGTGGGTGGGTTGGTGACTGAGTGGGTGACTTTGGGTCGGTGACTGGGTGGGTGACTTTGGGTCGGTTTGACTTTGGGTCGGTAGGTGGGTGACTTTGGGTCGGTGGGTAGGTGACTTTGGGTCAGTGACTTTGGGTCGGTGGGTGGGTGACTTTGGGTCGGTGACTTTGGGTCGGTGGGTGGGTGACTTTGGGTCGGTTGGTGGGTGGGTGACTTTGGGTTGGTGGGTGGGTGACTTTGGGTCGGTGAGTGGGTGGGTGACTTTGGGTCGGTTTGACTTTGGGTCGGTGGGTGGGTGACTTTGGGTCGGTGGTTGGGTGGGTGACTTTGGGTGGGTGACTTTGGGTCGGTGGGTGGGTGAGTTGGGTCGGGGGGTGGATGACTTTGGGTCGGTGGGTGGGTGACTCTGGGTTGGTGGGTGGGTGGGTGACTTTGGGTGGGTGGGTGACTTTGGGTCGGTGGGTGGGTCGGTAACTGGGTGACTTTTTCAGGGTCGGTGACTGGGTGGGTCAGTGACTGGGGTCGGTGACTGGTGGGGTCGGTGAGTGGGTGGGTGGGGTCGGTGACTGGGTAGGTGGGTGAGTGTGAGACTGGGTGGGTGAGTGTGAGACTGGGTGGGTGAGTGTGAGACTGAATGGGTGGGTGAGTGTGAGACTGAATGGGTGGGTGAGTGGGAGACTGAATGGGTGGGTGAGTGGGAGACTGAATGGGTGGGTGAGTGGGAAACTGAATGGGTGGGTGAGTGGGAAACTGAATGGGTGGGTGAGTGGGAGACTGAGTGGGAGACTGAGTGGGAGACTGAGTGGGAGGGAGACTGACTGGGTGGGAGACTGACTGGGTGGGAGACTGAGTGGGTGGGAGACTGACTGGGTGGGAGACTGACTGGGTGGGAGACTGGGAGACTGACTGGGTGGGTGAGTGGGAGACTGACTGGGTGGGTGAGTGGGAGACTGACTGGGTGGGAGACTGACTGGGTGGGAGACTGACTGGGTGGGAGACTGACTGGGTGGGAGAGTGGGAGACTGACTGGGTGGGAGAGTGGGAGACTGACTGGGTGGGTGAGTGGGAGACTGACTGGGTGGGTGAGTGGGAGACTGACTGGGTGGGTGAGTGGGAGACTGACTCGGTGGGTGAGTGGGAGACTGACTGGGTGAGTGGGTGGGTGACTGACTGGGTGAGTGGGTGACTGACTGGGTGAGTGGGTGACTGACTGGGTGGGTGAGTGGGTGACTGACTGGGTGGGTGAGTGGGTGACTGACTGGGTGGGTGAGTGGGTGACTGACTGAATGGGTGGGTGACTGAGTGACTGGGTGGGTGACTGAGTGACTGGGTGGGTGACTGAGTGACTGGGTGGGTGACTGAGTGACTGGGTGGGTGACTGAGTGACTGGGTGGGTGACTGAGTGGGTGGGTGACTGAGTGAGTGGGTGACTGAGTGGGTGGGTGAGTGGGTGGGTGACTGAGTTGACGTGGGTGGGTGACTTGACTGAGTGGGTGGGTGACTGAGTGGGTGGGTGGGTGGGTGAAAGTGACTGGGTGGGTGGGTGGGTGACTGGGTGACTTTGGGTGACTTGGGTGGGTGGTTGACTGGGTGGGTGGTTGACTGGGTGGGTGGGTGACTGGGTGGGTGGGTTACTGAGTGGGTGGGTGACTGAGTGAGTGGGTGTGTGACTGGGTGAAAGTGACTGGGTGGGTGACTGAGTGGGTGGGTGGGTGACTGAGTCGGTGACTGAGTGAGTGAGTGGGTGGGTGACTGGGTGGGTGGGTGACTGGGTGAAAGTGACTGGGTGGGTGGGTGGGTGACTGGGTGACAGTGCGTAGGTGGGAGACGGTGGGTGACTTACCTTGACCCCGTGGCATCTGGCTGGGGCAGGAGGTGAATTCGGGAAGCTGGGGGGGGGGCAAAAGTGGCAGGAGACCCGCGCCGCGCTTCCCCTCCGTCCGGGAGCCGGCGCACGTGAGGGGGAGTCCCGCGCCTCGCTTCCCCTCTCCGGTAGCGGCGCACGTGAGGGGGAGAGCAGGAGGCCCGGCCCGCGCTTCCCCTCTCCGGTAGCAGCGCACGTGAGGGGGAGAGCAGGAGGCCCGGCCCGCGCTTCCCCTCTCCGGTAGCAGCGCACGTGAGGGGGAGAGCAAAAGGCCCGGGCCGCGCTTCCCCTCTACGGTAGCGGCGCACGTGAGGGGGAGAGCAGGAGGCCGGGTCGCGCCGCGAGGGGGGAGGAGCCTGGAGTTTGCTGCTGAGCAGGAGGGCCGCGGCGCACGGTGAGGGTGATGGTGCGGCTGGGGATGTTGCGGAGCGTGGGGATTTGGGTGAGGTGGGGGGAGAGAGTGAGGGGCACCGGGAGAGGAGGGGGGGGGTGTGAGTGGAAGGTGAGCTGCGGTCCAACTGACGGGGGAGAGTGAGGGTGTGTGTGTGTGTGTGTGTGTGTGTGAGGGGTGTGTGTGTGTGTGTGTGTGTGTGTGTGTGTGTGGTTTTTTTTGCCCGTCACTCTGCCTCAGGCCAATGAGAGGTGCGAGGGCGGGCAGGCCAAGGGACCAATGAGATTGCCGCTAGGGACGCAGACATACAGTGCTTTCAGAAATATATAGTAGATAATCATAAGCAAGGGTCAATTAGTTCAATTCTTCGTCCAAAGTATTGTAAGCCTACAACTACATCATGGTGTGACCCTACAGAAGGGCGTACTGTGCAGGCTTAAGAATACTTTGGCCAAAGAATTGAACTAAATGACCCTTGCTTATGATAAGAAAAACAGATAAGTATTTAACTATATAAATTGTCGCATTGCATGCAGCCTTGGGGCTTCTTGTCTTTTGTTGTATGACCTAAACCAGGCGTGCGCAAACTGGTGGGCGGGAGATTTGTCTGGGGTGGGGGCGCGGCCGGTTGCCCAGGTCCCGCGCTCTTCCCCCACGCATTTAAATTAAATGCCGGGGGATCGCATGAGGCCTCTGGAACAAGAAAACCTACCGGGATTCAGACATTGTGACGCTTCTCCATGACAACGAGGCGTCAAATGACGCCGCGGGGTCATGTGACGTGACATCACAGGCGTCAAATGACGCCGCGGGTCACGTGACCCCAGAGCGTCATCTGACGCGGCTGCAGGTAGGACGATTGGGGGCGCAAATCTGGAGCACAGGGGGGAGCAGCAGGAAAAGTTTGCGCTCCCCTGACCTAAACAACCCAATGATATTTTGGGCATTGGCATTAATGGTTATTTTTTCGTGAGTAAGGGACTCTCTGCATGTTATTTGCGGGTGGTATTCCCTAACGTCCTTCCTTTATAATGCTTTGCTTCTAATGTGACGTTAACATAAGTGAAAGTTATGTTACTTTATTTAGTGAAACTCACCAGCCCTTATATCCCCTGTAAACAATTTTCCAACTCTTAACTGTCCATAAAATGTCTGTGAATTGACTGTATAACCCTGTTCTTCTAATGTAACCATGTATTTGTCATCATAACTCTGTGCCCAGGACATACTTGAAAACGAGAGGTAACTCTCAACGTATTACTTCCTGGTAACACATTTTATACATAAATAAACTAAGGTTAACTTGGCGTAGTTCAGCGAGTCTATGTCTAGGTTCTGTGAGGACCACACGATTTGTAATACTGGCACACGTTGGCCAGGCCCCGGCATTCCCAAACCCTTTAATACTTGGGGAGGGCTCCATGCTACCCAATGGTTTCCCCAAAGAGCCAGCATATTGCTCTACAAAGGGTTAACTCTTTTAATGCTGGGTCCTGCAGAGGTTCATCCTTTGACCAAGTGGAGGTCCAAAAGGCATTGATTTCTTGAAGATGGTGGGGGGG
Source organism: Ascaphus truei (assembly GCF_040206685.1). Classification (NCBI taxonomy): domain Eukaryota; kingdom Metazoa; phylum Chordata; class Amphibia; order Anura; family Ascaphidae; genus Ascaphus; species Ascaphus truei. Next base: position 16,891,642 of record NC_134499.1, read on the forward strand.
GCGTGAGAGCATGTGGAGGAACGTGTTCGTTGATTGAATACAAGGATATTGTGTGTAGGATGTGTTAGAATGACACTTTGTCCTCCCAGTAAGTGGCAGTCACGCTCAGACCATTTCGGGAAGATTACGTTTATTTTTGGTAATGCTGCGTGTGAATGGGGAATCAGGATTCACAGCTCAACAAAGGGGCAATCACACAACAAAATATGTGCTTGGTCCAGATGTGTGCTCATGTGCATGTCCTTTCCCAGAATCCCTAGCTGCAGTGGAAGCACTGTATGTTAAGAGATAATGGGGAAAGGCAGGGCTGCACACCTGTGTGAGACGTGTGGATGGGCTCACACGTGGTATTTTTATTTACTGTACAGCGTACGGTGGAGGGTTTTTTGTCACTTCTTTACCCACCCTAATTTATATAATGGGGGGGATTACTGAAAGGCAAGCATGCTGAGTGAACTAAATGATCATTAATGCTAATCAGCTGCTGCTAATCACTAGGACAAGAGAGCAATGTTCTTGGACTGTCAGAGGTCAGGGACAAGTGTCAGAGGACCCTGTTTAAAAAGCATAGTGGCGTTGACATTTCAAAGGTTGGAAAACAAAAGTAGGCGACACCAAGCTGTTTAATGGCCATCTGGACTGGGGGGCGGAGTGGAGTCTTTCAAACCATTGTTTGGGAAGGCCACCAAATTAGCAGCCGAACAACAAGAGGGAGAAGGAAAAAGACAAAGAGGCCGGGGGGATGAGGGGCCACCGTGGAAGGTCTCAAAGTGGCTTGGGTGGGGGAGGGAGCAGTGGCCAGGAGGTCCTTCCAGCCCAGGAACTGTTGTATGTATGTATGTATATATGTATATCTTTATTTATGTAGCACCCACAGTGTACACAGCGTTTTACACAGCCAATACAGTGCAGGGAATTATAATACAATAAGCGCAATAATGTCAGACAATAGGAAAGGAAATCCCTGCCCCGGAGAGCTTACACTCTACTCCAGAATGTGACAATATGATGCATTATTGATTAACCTGCCCCTCTCCTCTGAGAGGCGCTGCTGTTGTGTAATGATCTGTGATTGCATCTCTGGGATTTTCCAAGCTTTTCGGACCTCACTTCGAAGCTGTGAGGGTAATAAGGCACCTTGAGGGCCTAATTACCACCAGATCATCTCCTCAGAGGGGCTGTTTATTAGAGTCATTTAAGTACAGCTCTGTCTTGGAGGAGCCCAAAGTATACCATCGGTTTGAAACAGTAAGACATAGATATTGACAGCAGATTAACTTCGTGCAACAGTATGAAAGCACTTAGTCATGTAACACCTCCTCAACTATGTATATGGCTGTTTGGGCATCCAATTCAGAAGATAAAGTAATTCTGTATTCAAATATAGCTGTAACCATTATTCTGGCTTTACTAGAGTGCTACCCAGCAGGTGCCAATACAAGTTCTCTCTTTAGGGATCTAATCAATATGATGTTAACTAGGCATCAACTCCCCCTGAAGTGCAAGGACGTTGCTGAATGGTTAACTGCTTGTTACCCTGCTTCCCATTATAAGGAACGGCGAGGTAAGAGAATGTAGTTGTTCACTCATCCCCCTAGTCGTCGTTCCTCCTCACTTTCCATGGCGTTTGGCACTTAGGGGGGGGGGATCCTGGTGATGTTGAGTAGGATATGGCTTTGCCGACAGCATGTTGTTAATATACAGAACTCTGGGCTGTATAGGAAACAATGGGACAAGTAGGAAGCTAATGAGATTTCATCGCGTATAAATAGATAAGGATGCAGCTCCATTCAAGTTCAGAGTTTGACAGCTGAGGCAAGCTGGCCATCCCACCCATTGGTCGGCAGTGAAGAGATGGCAGCCAGTGTGAGCTAAGGACCCTACAAAGGCTGTGAGGATGATTGGCTGGGTTGTGTGTTTAGCTGGTAGCAGGAAGAGGCTTGTTTCTTCCCTAGGAATTGAACCTGTCTTTGTTAGGAGTGAGAGATATCTACGTCTTGCGAAACAAGACTGGTCGTTTATTTTATCCCAGCTTTCCGCTGCATGGCTCTTTCTCCCACCTTCTCCGCGCCCTTTAACCAGCTACATCTGACGGCTTTGCTGAGGACAGGAGAAGCCGAAGGAGGCAGAGAGACATGGAAGGTAGAGTGCCCATTTCAGCTCAAACACTGTGTGTGCGTCTCGGTGTCTGTGTGTGTCTGCCGAGGCCCATCAACACATGGACACAAACCCACATATCTTGTAGACAGAGCCACATATCGTCACACAAACACTTTGCTTGTCTGACTCTGTCTATGTACAGTCTCACACATTGTATATTAATGCCCACACATAGTCACACAAACACAGCACACAGATAATCAGAGGCATGGGCAGATGGCAACTAATACATGGCTGTGACTGCACAGAAACACACAGGGACATCTGAACGTACGGGTAGAGGAGCTACAGCTTGGGGGAATGTACAGCTTTGTGCCAATATTGACAAAATGGTGCTATTTATAAGGCATCGGCCGGTGCCGACCCCACACATTCAAGTGAATAGTGAAATAACGTCTTATGGCAGAGCACCGCTTAGTATATATGGCCCGTTGTGTGCTCATAGCAGGTCAGTGTGCAGTCAGAGTCCGCGGCAGCGCTCGACTGCAAACTGGGGCACAGACATTTGTTTTGCAGCGGAAAGCTTCTCAGGCAAATGTAAAAAAAAGTGGCAGAGTGGGTAGAATTAATATTAACGCTTCCCGTCTCCACCGCAGACAGGGAAATCTTGCAGACCACCAATGTTCAGGGCGCCCCCCATAGGTTCTCAGGCTAAAGGTGAGGAGGGGCAGGACCCCCGCCTGCCGCGGGTAGTTGCACAATATTTCTACCCCTAAAACATATGAATAACGCCCTGGGAATAAGGCTGGGTGAGGGTGCGCGTGTGTCCGGGGCGGCGTTTTCTCCTGTATTCCTGCATTCATTGGGGTTGCGGGAACGTGTGTGCGGCAGGAAGGGTTACCGGGCGCCTAGCGACGTTATTGTGATTACGTTCGGACATCATTCCATTAACCCCTTCACTGCGGGGAGGTCTCCGGAATGTTCTAGATCTGCTGGGGGGGAAAAATTATGCTTGTGTTGATTAACTCCATCACTGCCGACTTGGATGCGTCCTCGCCCCCCTCCTCCCCCCCCTTCCCTTTTGAAGCTGAGAGATTAAAAAGATGCTTATTGTGTAGGCCCCATCGCCTTCAGGAAAGTAGTGTTATGGTGTCTGCATGTAAAGACGTGTAATTCTTAAGGCCTTATTGTATATATAGTCTGATTTTCGGTTCAAACATTCCCATTAAAGTCAATAAGGATTTTCAGACTAAAGTGACCCGAACGGCAGCATCGGACTAAATGGAATGACCCGCGTAATCCTCTGAAACAAGGGAAGGACACCTTTTTTTTATCTAAAAATTAATGGGTTGCTGGTTTGTTTTTTTAAATAGGTAATTTTGTCTCTAAAAATGAAGTGTGATTGTAGGCGTTGCTGAGTTATGCTTAACTGGTATTCTCCTGTACAGTGCTGTGTACACTGAGGGGTGTCATAAATCTGTCTATAAAATTGGCAAACTGCATTGCTAATGCAGCACTATGTGACTCTGCTCAAACTTTGAGAAAGTGACTTTTGCCATAAGGGAAGGTGAAAGGGGACAGGACTGTAATTTTCATTAGAAGCCTGACAGATAGCTGTAACACTGAGTTATAGCACAGCTCCAAAAATCCACATTGTTCAATGGGTTGTCACCCAGCACAGACTATAATTCACACATAGAAATGACATTAGATCAGCCAATCAGGCAGAAGTTTGCCCTGCTGCTGCCAGTTCTGTACCTATCCTGTCTGTACGGAAGGGAAGCCCGCACTGCTGCTGCCAGTTCTGTACCTATCCTGTCTGTACGGAAGGGAAGCCCGCACTGCTGCTGCCAGTTCTGTACCTATCCTGTCTGTACGGAAGGGAAGCCTGCACTGCTGCTGCCAGTTCTGTACCTATCCTGTCTGTACGGAAGGGAAGCCTGCACTGCTGCTGCCAGTTCTGTACCTATCCTGTCTGTACGGAAGGGAAGCCTGCACTGCTGCTGCCAGTTCTGTACCTATCCTGTCTGTACGGAAGGGAAGCCTGCACTGCTGCTGCCAGTTCTGTACCTATCCTGTCTGTACGGAAGGGAAGCCCGCACTGCTGCTGCCAGTTCTGTACCTATCCTGTCTGTACGGAAGGGAAGCCTGCACTGCTGCTGCCAGTTCTGTACCTATCCTGTCTGTACGGAAGGGAAGCCCGCACTGCTGCTGCCAGTTCTGTACCTATCCTGTCTGTACGGAAGGGAAGCCCGCACTGCTGCTGCCAGTTCTGTACCTATCCTGCCTGTACGGAAGGGAAGCCTGCACTGCTGCTGCCAGTTCTGTACCTATCCTGTCTGTACGGAAGGGAAGCCTGCACTGCTGCTGCCAGTTCTGTACCTATCCTGCCTGTACGGAAGGGAAACTGCTGCTGCCTCTGATGAAACTTCAAGAGGTGTCACTAACAGATATCTTTAAATACGCCAAAAACATATGTAACCCTTCTTTCCTTCAGACCATGGAATCTGTCGCTGAAGTGGGAGCCTGGAACCTATGGATAAAAAAATATATATATATCCGGTTATAATTCAATACGGGTATGTTGTGCCCAGTTGCTCCGGCCCCACGTCACGTGTATCGCATACTGATATATATATATATATATGCCGACCTGACACTGTGATCCTTAGCTGCAGGATCGCCTTACACACTACTGCACATTTATCACACAGTACAATAGGATCGCTGCGCCAATGGGTTACAAAGTGTAGCACTTTCAGGCCTCCCAGTCCTGGGGGTTCTGGCCTATATGTTGGGGGTGCCGGCACACCCGTCAGAGCTCGTTAGAAGGTGTATGTGTGTTGCAGGCCTGTGCTTCACAGTCGCTTTGCTATGTGTCTCAATCACTCCCGTCCTGACGCGCGGTCCCGCTCGGCTGGTCTCCCTCGCACGCCTGTGTCTCTCTCACGCTCTTGCACCCTGCGGTTTGGTCCTGCTCTGCTCCGCTGCACGCAATCGTCCAGCTGCGCAGCGCTCCCTCAAAAGCATCCCCCCAAACTCCTTCAGGGTCATGCAGGAACTCCCCAACTGTCATGGCCGCCCCCTCTTAACAGCTCCTCTCTCTCATAGTCCCTCCTCCACAGTCACCTGTCACGTAGCGAGGAACCTGCTAGGGGGCAGCCAGCCTGTGTTGCTTGCAGACACAGGGGGTTACACATAAGAGAAGTTTCACACAGGTCAGATCTCCCAACCGAATTTGAAAATCTCATCTAGCTGAACTGGTTTTAGGAATATGGACCCACTTGGGAACCAAGTTCTAGAGCAGCGAGGGCTGCCACCTCGGGTCTCTGTGCCGGAATTGACAGACTCTGTGTGTGTGGCCGGAGAGAGTTGAGTTTTGTGGCTCCTGATAATATTGTTCCTATTGTGCCTGTGTGTAGAAGTTTACTGTCCCACCGGCTGCACCAATTCTGAGGTTTCAGATGCGCCTGACAAAGGGAATTTATTCGCCGAAACGTTGTGCTGTTCTCTGCCTATAAAATCATAAGAATTATGGTGAAATCTGCCTAATTTGACACACGGCTCTGATGCGCGAGTACTCCTGATGTTGAAATTCATACTTTGAAGACAGCACATGGCAGGCGGTGAGTGGAAGCCGGCACCGAGTTAAATGGAGCGTGTCCAGTCAGATGGTTCAAGGGAAGAGCGCTGACGTCACTGATTGTTTCAAGTTATCAGTAAATAAGAATATCACTTGTGAGCACATTCATATGTCTCAGGCATTATCCCTTAGCATTCAGCGCTTCCATTGCAGCCAGGGATTCTGGGTAATGACATACAAATGAGCACTCAGTGTCACCTTTTGCTTCTAATCCATTTTAACATGGACCCCTATAAGTATATTCCTGCCGAATTACACTGCTTTTCAGCAGAGCCGGGGTTAAAGAAGTGCCGAGCCAGTAAACCTACCCGAAGTAATTACAGGCTTATTGATAAATTAATTTCTTCCACCTGCTTCCCTCTGTGGCTCACTGATTTCTCTCAGTAAATTTCACTGTTCCGGTCTCCTGGGACTCGTCACTTGACAAAGACTTTGTGTGGACGTCACTTGGGAAGGAAAGATTTAAATAACTCAGATTCAGTTCCATAAGGACCCACAAATTGGAGTGATCAGAGTCAGACCCGCTGACTGGCACAGACCTAATGACCGGTCTCGGGACAGAGATGGGGAACCCCTGAACTGATGATGATTACATTTCCATTACGTAGTCATAGCCAAATTCTGACATAGAAAACAAACAGGCAATGGGGGAGCAAGGGATTAGAAAAGCATATATAATCACTTTTAGAAGTTGATGGAAGTCTTGATTGATTACATGCAATGGTGGGTTATTCAGATACACATAAATACTTACACGGCCATGTGTAAGCAGACACAATGTTTGGTAACTTTCATAGGGCAAAATCTCTCTCTTCCAACAGTGACAAATGATTTGTATGGTGAATGGGTATAAAAAAGTGTACAACACTGTACTCACACGGCCCAGTGTGAGCAATTGCAGGGATTTGGTATCTTTTTAGGTTGGCATTAACCCGTCTGTATCTGGTAATCAGCACACTAGGAGCTGTATTCAGGTTCCAAACTGGTGCAGGACTATAGATTACAGGTGGACCCCTGGCCTCCTTGCTTGGTCCAGGATCAGGTGTTATGCACAGAGTCACAGCCGGTCCCGCGTCCGGGATCAGGAAGGGAAACTCTCCTGCTCGGCTGGAAATGCTGCACAGTGATCTGACTACGGAAGCCTCGGTGGGTCAGTTTCAGCAGATGATTTAGAGCAACGCGTTTCGCCGACGGATCGGCTTCCTCAGGCTCAAATGTAGACGTGTATGGGGTCTCTAAGCTTTATATAGACCCTCTGATCAGTTAAAATGCTAATAAAGATAAGCTGTGTGTCATTTAATCACTTAGGTATTGGGTGCAGCTTGGCTATGTAATTGCCAATGGCCGCATCTATACTCATGCTTAAAATCAAGTGTAATCCTATTGCAAAACATGTGTAAACTTCTAGCAAACATGTATGACTAATAAATACCTCCAAAGCTGAGAGGGGTCTTTAAACAGGGGTTATAATAGTTAGGAACCATGATTATATCTTAATTCATGATAAAACACCTCTTAACTGATGTTTCTATATAGTGCCTCCTTGGGTCCATCTCTTTGATCTTTATACATATCAATCAAAATTACAATTTTAAACAATCACCAATAAAATCTTTAAATAGTCTCTACTTAAAAACTCAGTAAGGTCTTTTCATTTATGTAGATATTTAAATACTATCCACATATTTTGGTTTATTGAGATTTATTAGACATTTATATGACAAAAATCATATTTTATTCATAAATATTTAAATTACTCCTTTCTGAAAAATGGTCTAAAACATCCTTTAAAATTTATTAATACAAACTTGCAATAAATACTTTATAAAAATACTATACAAAATTATAAATAAAAAATCACAAATAAAAAATAAGCTTAGTGTGATTCTGGTCTGTGTGCTATATAGCAAAATCATTGTTAATATATTGAAACACCACGGGGGAGACCCCACTGGTCTGAGTTACAGAGGGATAGAGACAGTCCCAGAGAACTGGAGAGGGGGAGACAGACTAAAACGCCTCCGTCAAAGGGAGACGTTTTGGATTTATCGCATAAAATCTATGTCCCCTGCTGGTCTCAATGTAGACATTGATATCGCAGCATTCAACTGAGATTATAAAAATTATCTGCGAATATCAAACCAAAAAAAAAAAAAAATTTTTACATTGGGTTCAAAAGCGATATTTATGCTGAATCTCTAAGAAAGGCACTATAAAAACTCGTATGCCATTTACTAAATATTCTGCATTTTCCATTTTTTTCAGAACATTCACACTTGTATCAATTTTATCAATTTACGATGATTTCATTTTCAATATATTAACAATGATTGTTTAAAATTGTAATTTTGATTGATATGTATAAAGATCAAAGAGATGGACCCAAGGAGGCACTATATAGAAACATCAGTTAAGAGGTGTTTTATCATGAATTAAGATATAATCATGGTTCCTAACTATTATAACCCCTGTTTAAAGACCCCTCTCAGCTTTGGAGGTATTTATTAGTCATACATGTTTGCTAGAAGTTTACACATGTTTTGCAATAGGATTACACTTGATTTTAAGCATGAGTATAGATGCGGCCATTGGCAATTACATAGCCAAGCTGCACCCAATACCTAAGTGATTAAATGACACACAGCTTATCTTTATTAGCATTTTAACTGATCAGAGGGTCTATATAAAGCTTAGAGACCCCATACACGTCTACATTTGAGCCTGAGGAAGCCGATCCGTCGGCGAAACGCGTTGCTCTAAATCATCTGCTGAAACTGACCCACCGAGGCTTCCGTAGTCAGATCACTGTGCAGCATTTCCAGCCGAGCAGGAGAGTTTCCCTTCCTGATCCCGGACGCGGGACCGGCTGTGACTCTGTGCATAACACCTGATCCTGGACCAAGCAAGGAGGCCAGGGGTCCACCTGTAATCTATAGTCCTGCACCAGTTTGGAACCTGAATACAGCTCCTAGTGTGCTGATTACCAGATACAGACGGGTTAATGCCAACCTAAAAAGATACCAAATCCCTGCAATTGCTCACACTGGGCCGTGTGAGTACAGTGTTGTACACTTTTTTATACCCATTCACCATACAAATCATTTGTCACTGTTGGAAGAGAGAGATTTTGCCCTATGAAAGTTACCAAACATTGTGTCTGCTTACACATGGCCGTGTAAGTATTTATGTGTATCTGAATAACCCACCATTGCATGTAATCAATCAAGACTTCCATCAACTTCTAAAAGTGATTATATATGCTTTTCTAATCCCTTGCTCCCCCATTGCCTGTTTGTTTTCACGTCTCTTAAAGGGCTCTGGATTAACCCTTATTTCTGGGGTGGAAGCAGAAGGGATTCTGTTGCTGGCTCAGAGAAATAGTGAGCCACAGTTGGTTTGACGGCTCTATTGTAAGCCTATCAGTGTTAAATAAACTTAAAGGTAAGCGCCTGGTCCTTTTTTACACTATTAAATTCTGACATAGGCTATAGAAATCTAACCCCAAATCCCAGTATGCATCTGTGCAAAAACCATTTACATCTCTGTTTTAGAGACTACATTGCAGGACAAGACCAGTCCTGGTCACTTACCAGCTGTGCCCATCCTTCGGAATATGCCACATATTTGAGCTGTTGCCACAACCTCCTCCCCTGCCTGCAGATCCTGCAGATCAGTGGTGGGATCCTGCGGATCAGTGGTGGGATCCTGCGGATCAGTGGTGGGATCCTGTGGATCAGTGGTGGGATCCTGTGGATCAGTGGCGGGATCCTGCATTTTCCATACTCCCAAGCTCAGACACTGCAGTGCATTCATGAATGGACCAGACTCCTCCACGTAACTACATGTACCTAAAACACACTAGCACACTCCCTGCTGGATCGGCTCTGCCAGGTTGGAAGTCCCTAACACTTTTATTCTCAGTAAGATGTGTCTGCTCACCCGTAAACACCGGCGCTCTGGTTAGATCTGGCCTGGGTACATTTAATGAATAAGTGTTCTTTCTGCAGCTGCGTGTGCATTGTTTTAGCTTATAACATGCTAGTGTAACAATGGCACATGCCCTGTTAAACCTCTGCTATTCATAAAGACTCCAGCCCCTGAAATGCTCCTTGCTATTCATTCACACGGCTCCCTTGTATTAGTCTCACTGTATGCAGTTTCAAACACGGATGTTGTAGTCAAAATATAAAACCAGTGGGGTCAGCCCCGGTCTCGCTGCATTCAACACCATGTTTATAATTGTGTCTATTACTCTGTATTTTATCACAGGGCATACATAAAAATGTCATGTACATCACCTTTCCTGATCGATCAATATACTGCAAAATTCTCCTGAAACTCTTATTTATTTACACATTGATAGCTGCCTGTTAATCCCCACCCCTGGGGACTACTAATTCTATAAGAGGTTAACAGCCTAAATGGGTTAAGTAGGTGGGCACACTCTGATATTGCCCCTCCAAACCCCCCACCATGTGATGTAGGATGACTGTGCAGAAGGGATTGCCACTCCCTTGTATGGCTTGTGACCCGTGATGTCACCATTGGGACTATAGCTCCACCCAATATTCTAGAAGCAGGTTCTTCAGAGTTCTGACTGGGGGGGGGGGTCCTCACTGTGAGTCCTGTAAATAGGGTTGTATGTATGTAGTAAGAAGTGTCCTCTCACCGTTTGGTGTTGTCAGTTAGGAAATGTGGCCATTAAGCAAGCACCAGCAGGAAGGGTCCAAGATTGTTCTCACTACTGATAAGGATGCTGCATGCTCTTGATAGGAGTTCTCGGCATAGTAACTCCTGAGTATGTTTGGAGCAGCCCGACCGGAAAGTCCCTAGTGCAATCCTGATCACACAGGTATGGAAGAAGTATGCAGTATACAGTAGCGGGTTACTAATTCAGCAGCTTGAAGTGTATTCCTGATGAGTCCCATCCGATATATTGCATTAATAAATCTTCTTATTCACGTCCCGCCTGCCCCTACCCAGCACCATGAACAGGTACGAGAGACTGAGCAATGCCATGTATATAGTCAATCTGACGTAAACTCTAAGGCTGCGTCCATAGACACTGCAGCCGTGCGGAGGCGCGCGGAGGCTGAGGGAAAGCAGGTGCTTTCCCTGTCCTTAGTACGCGCGCCGTCCGGGGGCGTGTCTATGGGCGGGCCAGTGACATCACGGGCGAACTCATTGGGCGAACCGCTCACGTGACCGCCCTATCGTGCGAGAAATCAGTTTTGACTGATTTCACGCACATCGCGCGCCCCCTCTCGTGCGCACGCACCCCCATGGTGTATAGACGCGATCACTGCCTTTAGGCTGTCTGATGCGTGCGGACGCGTTCGAGTGGTCTGCCCCTGTAAGGACGCGGCCTAAGGCTGCGCTTATAGTAATGGCAGGGAGACCAAAATCGCTGTAGTCAGTGGATTTTGTGATACACAGCGACGGCCGCATCACGTGACTGGTGGCCAGCCAATCACATCTCCCTCTTGCCTTTTGTGCCTTCCCCCTTGCTGACGTCACAATATCAAACTATTCGAGTGCAACTTTCGCTCTAGCCACGGCGGCGTGTGACCTCACGCGGGCACGAGCACGCCACCAATACTATAAGCGCAGCCTACGTAAGTAGCAGACTGGCAATTCCGGTGACAGTACAGTGAAGGGGTTAACAGTGACGGTACAGTATCGTGACTGGGGTAGTTACATGCAGTTGTGATTCACATCTCCGTTCTCAGTGACACTCAGTGACCCCGGCATATTTCCTTGGCTCCCATGTTATGCTGCATCACAGACACACTGCGCATTCCTACGGCTTTTACGGCAGCTTAAACATTAACTACAGACACAGAAACCCCCCCAGGCCGAAACTGTACCTGAGCTCGCCTGGTTCCAGAGCGGGAGTGGCCAACTCTAGTCCTCCAGGGCCACCAATAGGTCAAGTTTTAACAATATCCCTGCTTCAGCACAGGTGGCTCAATCAGTGGCTCAGTCATTGACTGAGCCAATGATTGAGCCACCTGTGCTGAAGCAGGGATCTTCTGAAAACCTGACCTGTCGGTGACCCTTGAGGACTAGAGTTCGCCACCCTTGTTCTAGAGCATTACCTTCAAATGTGAGGGTGTGTGTGTAACTACAGACTGCGTGCTGCCTCCTCCCCGGCACTGCGTGCTGCCTCCTCCCCGGCACTGCGTGCTGCCTCCTCCCCGGCACTGCGTGCTGCCTCCTCCCCGGCACTGCGTGCTGCCTCCTCCCCGGCACTGCGTGCTGCCTCCTCCCCGGCACAGCGTGCTGCCTCCTCCCTGGCACTGCGTGCTGCCTCCTCCCCGGCACTGCGTGCTGCCTCCTCCCCGGCACTGCGTGCTGCCTCCTCCCCGGCACTGCGTGCTGCCTCCTCCCCGGCACTGCGTGCTGCCTCCTCCCCGGCACTGCGTGCTGCCTCCTCCCCGGCACTGCGTGCTGCCTCCTCCCCGGCACTGCGTGCTGCCTCCTCCCCGGCACAGCGTGCTGCCTCCTCCCCGGCACTGCGTGCTGCCTCCTCCCCGGCACTGCGTGCTGCCTCCTCCCCGGCACTGCGTGCTGCCTCCTCCCCGGCACTGCGTGCTGCCTCCTCCCCGGCACTGCGTGCTGCCTCCTCCCCGGCACTGCGTGCTGCCTCCTGCCCGGCACTGCGTGCTGCCTCCTCCCCGGCACTGCGTGCTGCCTCCTCCCCGGCACTGCGTGCTGCCTCCTCCCCGGCACTGCGTGCTGCCTCCTCCCCGGCACAGCGTGCTGCCTACTCCCCGGCACTGCGTGCTGCCTACTCCCCGGCACTGCGTGCTGCCTCCTCCCTGGCACTGCGTGCTGCCTCCTCCCCGGCACTGCGTGCTGCCTCCTCCCCGGCACTGCGTGCTGCCTCCTGCCCGGCACTGCGTGCTGCCTCCTGCCCGGCACTGCGTGCTGCCTCCTCCCCGGCACTGCGTGCTGCCTCCTCCCCGGCACTGCGTGCTGCCTCCTCCCCGGCACTGCGTGCTGCCTCCTCCCCGGCACTGCGTGCTGCCTCCTCCCCGGCACTGCGTGCTGCCTCCTCCCCGGCACTGCGTGCTGCCTCCTGCCCGGCACTGCGTGCTGCCTCCTGCCCGGCACTGCGTGCTGCCTCCTCCCCGGCACTGCGTGCTGCCTCCTCCCCGGCACAGCGTGCTGCCTCCTCCCCGGCACTGCGTGCTGCCTCCTCCCCGGCACTGCGTGCTGCCTCCTCCCCGGCACTGCGTGCTGCCTCCTGCCCGGCACTGCGTGCTGCCTCCTCCCCGGCACTGCGTGCTGCCTCCTCCCCGGCACTGCGTGCTGCCTCCTCCCCGGCACTGCGTGCTGCCTCCTCCCCGGCACTGCGTGCTGCCTCCTCCCCGGCACTGCGTGCTGCCTCCTCCCCGGCACAGCGTGCTGCCTCCTCCCCGGCACAGCGTGCTGCCTCCTCCCCGGCACAGCGTGCTGCCTCCTCCGCGGCACTGCGTGCTGCCTCCTCCCCGGCACTGCGTGCTGCCTCCTCCCCGGCACAGCGTGCTGCCTCCTCCCCGGCACAGCGTGCTGCCTCCTCCCCGGCACTGCGTGCTGCCTCCTCCCCGGCACTGCGTGCTGCCTCCTCCCCGGCACTGCGTGCTGCCTCCTCCCCGGCACTGCGTGCTGCCTCCTCCCCGGCACTGCGTGCTGCCTCCTCCCCGGCACTGCGTGCTGCCTCCTCCCCGGCACTGCGTGCTGCCTCCTCCCCGGCACTGCGTGCTGCCTCCTCCCCGGCACTGCGTGCTGCCTCCTCCCCGGCACTGCGTGCTGCCTCCTCCCCGGCACTGCGTGCTGCCTCCTCCCCGGCACTGCGTGCTGCCTCCTCCCCGGCACTGCGTGCTGCCTCCTCCCCGGCACTGCGTGCTGCCTCCTCCCCGGCACTGCGTGCTGCCTCCTCCCCGGCACTGCGTGCTGCCTCCTCCCCGGCACTGCGTGCTGCCTCCTCCCCGGCACAGCGTGCTGCCTCCTCCCCGGCACAGCGTGCTGCCTCCTCCCCGGCACTGCGTGCTGCCTCCTCCCCGGCACTGCGTGCTGCCTCCTGCCCGGCACTGCGTGCTGCCTCCTCCCCGGCACTGCGTGCTGCCTCCTCCCCGGCACTGCGTGCTGCCTCCTCCCCGGCACAGCGTGCTGCCTCCTCCCCGGCACAGCGTGCTGCCTCCTCCCCGGCACTGCGTGCTGCCTCCTCCCCGGCACTGCGTGCTGCCTCCTCCCCGGCACTGCGTGCTGCCTCCTCCCCGGCACTGCGTGCTGCCTCCTCCCCGGCACTGCGTGCTGCCTCCTCCCCGGCACTGCGTGCTGCCTCCTCCCCGGCACTGCGTGCTGCCTCCTGCCCGGCACTGCGTGCTGCCTCCTCCCCGGCACTGCGTGCTGCCTCCTCCCCGGCACTGCTGTCCCTCCTCCCCGGCACAGCGTGCTGCCTCCTCCCTGGCACTGCTGTCCCTCCTCCCCGGCACTGCGTGCTGTCTCCTCCCTGGTACTGCGTGCTGCCTCCTCCCCGGCACTGCGTGCTGCCTCCTCCCCGGCACAGCGTGCTGCCTCCTCCCTGGCACTGCTGTCCCTCCTCCCCGGCACTGCGTGCTGCCTCCTCCCTGGTACTGCGTGCTGCCTCCTCCCCGGCACTGCGTGCTGCCTCCTCCCCGGCACTGCGTGCTGCCTCCTCCCCGGCACTGCGTGCTGCCTCCTCCCCGGCACTGCGTGCTGCCTCCTCCCTGGCACTGCGTGCTGCCTCCTCCCCGGCACTGCGTGCTGCCTCCTTCCCGGCACTGCGTGCTGCCTCCTCCCCGGCACTGCGTGCTGCCTCCTCCCCGGCACTGCGTGCTGCCTCCTCCCCGGCACTGCGTGCTGCCTCCTCCCCGGCACTGCGTGCTGCCTCCTCCCCGGCACAGCGTGCTTCCTCCTCCCCGGCACTGCGTGCTGCCTCCTCCCCGGCACTGCGTGCTGCCTCCTCCCCGGCACTGCGTGCTGCCTCCTCCCCGGCACTGCGTGCTGCCTCCTCCCCGGCACTGCTGTGCTGCCTCCTCCCCGGCACTGCGTGCTGCCTCCTCCCCGGCACTGCGTGCTGCCTCCTCCCCGGCACTGCGTGCTGCCTCCTCCCCGGCACAGCGTGCTTCCTCCTCCCCGGCACTGCGTGCTGCCTCCTCCCCGGCACTGCGTGCTGCCTCCTCCCCGGCACTGCGTGCTGCCTCCTCCCCGGCACTGCGTGCTGCCTCCTCCCCGGCACTGCGTGCTGCCTCCTCCCCGGCACTGCTGTGCTGCCTCCTCCCCGGCACTGCGTGCTGCCTCCTCCCCGGCACTGCGTGCTGCCTCCTCCCCGGCACTGCGTGCTGCCTCCTCCCCGGCACTGCGTGCTGCCTCCTCCCCGGCACTGCGTGCTGCCTCCTCCCCGGCACTGCGTGCTGCCTCCTCCCCGGCACTGCGTGCTGCCTCCTCCCCGGCACTGCGTGCTGCCTCCTCCCCGGCACTGCGTGCTGCCTCCTCCCCGGCACTGCGTGCTGCCTCCTCCCCGGCACAGCGTGCTGCCTCCTCCCCGGCACAGCGTGCTGCCTCCTCCCCGGCACAGCGTGCTGCCTCCTCCCCGGCACAGCGTGCTGCCTCCTCCGCGGCACTGCGTGCTGCCTCCTCCCCGGCACTGCGTGCTGCCTCCTCCCCGCCACTGCGTGCTGCCTCCTCCCCGGCACAGCGTGCTGCCTCCTCCCCGGCACAGCGTGCTGCCTCCTCCCCGGCACAGCGTGCTGCCTCCTCCCCGGCACTGCGTGCTGCCTCCTCCCCGGCACTGCGTGCTGCCTCCTCCCCGGCACTGCGTGCTGCCTCCTCCCCGGCACTGCGTGCTGCCTCCTCCCCCGGCACTGCGTGCTGCCTCCTCCCCGGCACTGCGTGCTGCCTCCTCCCCGGCACTGCGTGCTGCCTCCTCCCCGGCACTGCGTGCTGCCTCCTCCCCCCGGCACTGCGTGCTGCCTCCTCCCCGGCACTGCGTGCTGCCTCCTCCCCGGCACTGCGTGCTGCCTCCTCCCCGGCACTGCGTGCTGCCTCCTCCCCGGCACTGCGTGCTGCCTCCTCCCCGGCACTGCGTGCTGCCTCCTCCCCGGCACTGCGTGCTGCCTCCTCCCCGGCACTGCGTGCTGCCTCCTCCCCGGCACTGCGTGCTGCCTCCTCCCCGGCACTGCGTGCTGCCTCCTCCCCCGGCACTGCGTGCTGCCTCCTCCCCGGCACTGCGTGCTGCCTCCTCCCCGGCACTGCGTGCTGCCTCCTCCCCGGCACTGCGTGCTGCCTCCTCCCCGGCACTGCGTGCTGCCTCCTCCCCGGCACTGCGTGCTGCCTCCTCCCCGGCACTGCGTGCTGCCCTCTCCCCGGCACTGCTGCTGCCCTCCTCCCCGGCACTGCGTGCTGCCTCCTCTCCTCGGCCCTCCCTGGTACTGCGTGCTGCCTCCTCCCCGGCACTGCGTGCTGCCTCCTCCCCGGCACTGCGTGCTGCCTCCTCCCTGGCACTGCGTGCTGCCCTCCTCCCCGGCACTGCGTGCTGCCTCCTCCCTGGTACTGCGTGCTGCCTCCTCCCCGGCACTGCGTGCTGCCTCCTCCCCGGCACTGCGTGCTGCCTCCTCCCCGGCACTGCGTGCTGCCTCCTCCCCGGCACTGCGTGCTGCCTCCTCCCTGGCACTGCGTGCTGCCTCCTTCCCGGCACTGCGTGCTGCCTCCTCCCCGGCACTGCGTGCTGCCTCCTCTCCCCGGCACTGCGTGCTGCCTCCTCCCCGGGCACTGCGTGCTGCCTCCTCCCCGGCACTGCGTGCTGCCTCCTCCCCGGCACTGCGTGCTGCCTCCTCCCCGGCACTGCGTGCTGCCGTCCTCCCTGGCACTGCGTGCTGCCGTCCTTCCCGGCACGTGCGTGCTGCCCCCCGGCACTGCGTGCTTCCTCCTCCCCGGCACTGCGTGCTGCCTCCTCCCTGGCACTGCGTGCTGCCTCCTCCCCGGCACTGCGTGCTGCCTCCTCCCCGGCACAGCGTGCTGCCTCCTCCCTGGTACTGCGTGCTGCCTCCTCCCCGGCACTGCGTGCTGCCTCCTCCCCGGCACTGCGTGCTGCCTCCTCCCCGGCACTGCTGTGCTGCCTCCTCCCCGGCACTGTGTGCTGCCTCCTCCCCGGCACTGCGTGCTGCCTCCTCCCTGGCACTGCCTCCTCCCTCCTCCCCGGCACTGCGTGCTGCCTCCTCCCCGGCACTGCGTGCTGCCTCCTCCCCGGCACAGCGTGCTGCCTCCTCCCTGGCACTGCGTGCTGCCTCCTCCCCGGCACTGCGTGCTGCCTCCTCCCCGGCACAGCGTGCTGCCTCCTCCCCGGCACAGCGTGCTGCCTCCTCCCCGGCACAGCGTGCTGCCTCCTCCCCGGCACTGCGTGCTGCCTCCTCCCCGGCACTGCGTGCTGCCTCCTCCCTGCCACTGCGTGCTGCCTCCTCCCCGGCACTGCGTGCTGCCTCCTCCCCGCCACTGCGTGCTGCCTCCTCCCCGGCACTGCGTGCTGCCTCCTCCCCGGCACTGCGTGCTGCCTCCTCCCCGGCACTGCGTGCTGCCTCCTCCCCGGCACTGCGTGCTGCCTCCTCCCCGGCACTGCGTGCTGCCTCCTCCCCGGCACTGCGTGCTGCCTCCTCCCCGGCACTGCGTGCTGCCTCCTCCCCGGCACAGCGTGCTGCCTCCTCCCCGGCACTGCGTGCTGCCTCCTCCCCGGCACTGCGTGCTGCCTCCTCCCCGGCACAGCGTGCTGCCTCCTCCCCGGCACTGCGTGCTGCCTCCTCCCCGGCACAGCGTGCTGCCTCCTCCCCGGCACAGCGTGCTGCCTCCTCCCCGGCACTGCGTGCTGCCTCCTCCCTGGCACTGCCTCCTCCCTCCTCCCTCCTCCCCGGCACTGCGTGCTGCCTCCTCCCTGGCACTGCCTCCTCCCTCCTCCCTGGCACTGCGTGCTGCCTCCTCCCTGGCACTGTGTGCTGCCTCCTCCCCGGCACTGCGTGCTGCCTCCTCCCTGGCACTGCCTCCTCCCTCCTCCCTCCTCCCTGGCACTGCGTGCTGCCTCCTCCCCGGCACTGCGTGCTGCCTCCTCCCCGGCACTGCGTGCTGCCTCCTCCCCGGCACTGCGTGCTGCCTCCTCCCCGGCACTGCGTGCTGCCTCCTCCCCGGCACTGCGTGCTGCCTCCTCCCCGGCACTGCGTGCTGCCTCCTCCCCGGCACTGCGTGCTGCCTCCTCCCCGGCACAGCGTGCTGCCTCCTCCCCGGCACTGCGTGCTGCCTCCTCCCCGGCACTGCGTGCTGCCTCCTCCCCGGCACTGCGTGCTGCCTCCTCCCCGGCACAGCGTGCTGCCTCCTCCCCGGCACTGCGTGCTGCCTCCTCCCCGGCACTGCGTGCTGCCTCCTCCCCGGCACTGCGTGCTGCCTCCTCCCCGGCACTGCGTGCTGCCTCCTCCCCGGCACTGCGTGCTGCCTCCTCCCTGGTACTGCGTGCTGCCTCCTCCCCGGCACTGCGTGCTGCCTCCTCCCCGGCACTGCGTGCTGCCTCCTCCCTGGCACTGCGTGCTGCCTCCTCCCCGGCACAGCGTGCTGCCTCCTCCCCGGCACTGCGTGCTGCCTCCTCCCCGGCACTGCGTGCTGCCTCCTCCCTGGCACTGCGTGCTGCCTCCTCCCCGGCACTGCGTGCTGCCTCCTCCCTGGCACTGCGTGCTGCCTCCTCCCTGGCACTGCGTGCTGCCTCCTCCCTGGCACTGCGTGCTGCCTCCTCCCCGGCACTGCGTGCTGCCTCCTCCCCGGCACTGCGTGCTGCCTCCTCCCCGGCACTGCGTGCTGCCTCCTCCCCATGCCTCCTCCCTGGCACTGCGTGCTGCCTCCTCCCTGGCACTGCCTGCTGCCTCCTCCCTGGCACTGCCTGCTGCCTCCTCCCTGGCACTGCGTGCTGCCTCCTCCCTGGCACTGCCTCCTCCCTGGCACTGCTGTCCCTCCTCCCTGGCACTGCGTGCTGCCTCCTCCCTGGCACTGCTGTCCCTCCTCCCTGGCACTGCTGTCCCTCCTCCCTGGCACTGCGTGCTGCCTCCTCCCTGGCACTGCGTGCTGCCTCCTCCCTGGCACTGCTGTGCCTCCTCCCTGGCACTGCGTGCTGCCTCCTCCCTGGCACTGCTGTGCCTCCTCCCTGGCACTGCGTGCTGCCTCCTCTCTGGCACTGCTGTGCCTCCTCCCTAGCACTGCGTGCTGCCTCCTCCCTGGCACTGCTGTGCCTCCTCCCTGGCACTGCATGCTGCCTCCTCCCTGGCACTGCTGTGCCTCCTCCCTGGCACTGCGTGCTGCCTCCTCCCTGGCACTGCTGTGCCTCCTCCCTGGCACTGCGTGCTGCCTCCTCCCTGGCACTGCTGTCCCTCCTCCCTGGCACAGCGTGCTGCCTCCTCCCTGGCCCTGCTGTGCCTCCTCCCTGGCACTGCTGTGCCTCCTCCCCGGCACTGCTGTGCCTCCTCCCTGGCCCTGCTGTGCCTCCTCCCTGGCCCTGCTGTGCCTCCTCCCCGGCACTGCTGCAGTTAATGTTTATATCGGGATAGCAATCAGTTACAGATTGCTTATCATTCTATATGGGACGCTGAGGAGATAGCTTGTTGCACATTAACTTAGAAAATGATCCCTGCATGAGTCCAGACACACAAGGGCCTATTTATCTAGGGACAGACATGCCCTTTCTTGTCATCCCTGCTTATCATGTGCCTCGTATCAGCAGTACTGTACTTTGCTCCCATTTCCCCCTTTTTGTGCACCAGATACTGCTCGCCAAATTCCGAATCTCACTCTGCCAACAAATCTGCCCAGGATGTAGACGGCATCTACTCATCAGCCCAAGGCTGCGGCCCCGCTGCCTGCGCGGCACACGCGTCTGCGAGGCTGGCGGCGCGTGCAGCCGAGTCCCCCGGTCCCATTGTGGGGCGGCTCTTGTCCCTGCAGCGTCCGCCACAGCGGGCGCTGCAGTAGCCAGCGGAGACCTGGCCTAACACAGGGGTGGCCAACTCCAGTCCTCAAGGGCCACCAACAGGATAGGTTTGAAGAATATCCCTGCTTCAGCACAGGTGGCTCAGTCATTGCGCCACCTGTGGCGCACCTGTGAGCCACCTGTGCTGAAGCAGGGATATCCCTAATACCTGGCCTGTTGGTGGCCCTTGGGGTGCGGAATTGACCACCCCCTGGTCTAACAGGTCTGCGTCAAATTTAAGAAACTTGATTAAGAAGTTAATTAAAAGTGACGCGGGCGTTAAAGCAAATGTGTCAGGCTGTGCGTGGCACAGCTAGCCTGAGCTTTGTGAACACACCCCACACCATGTAACACACAGTCCCACTTCGCTAAGTACAGGCGGGCCCCACTAATACGGCGGGTTCCGTTCTGAGGACCCGCCGTAATGTGAAAATCGCCAGAAAGTGGAACCGGCGATTTTTGTTAGGTGCGCATGCGCAAAACCGGAAATGCGCCGCTCTGCGCATGCGCGACAGAAGGAAACCCCTCCATTCCGCGCATGCGCCACCCCTGGCCGGCCCGTTCTGCACATGTGCGGACATGGCAGCCCCCTTCTCGGCACCGCCGTATCGCCGAGAAGCGGAGCGTCGAGAAGCGGGGCCCTGCTGTATGTACAGTAGGGGCAAGATATTAAAAAAAGAATAGCAGTCATCAATGTAACATATTATATCTCCTGTTTTACCCCCTTGGACCAAAGTGATCTAATGACGGGGATATGTTAATTGCCCAAATGCAGCTCCCTGTGAAATGTGAGATTAGGATGTAAAAGTGATTACTAATAGAGAGCAAGTGGGATTAGAGCTCATTTTAATGCACCTACAGTACCTCTCCCGCCCGCAGATTCCCGATGCTGGACACGTGCTGCATCATTAGTAGCACGTCCCAACCCACCACAATGTTGTCATTTTAGCAGTTGCACAACTCCGAGCGCAAGCACAGAAATGGATCAATGTCATAAACTAACACGGGGGCGACCGACTCCAGTCAGCAAGGGCCACCAACAGGTCAGGTTTTCAGCATATCTCTGCTTCGGCACAGGTGGCTCAATCAGTGGCTCAGTCGAAAGACTGAGCCACTGATTGAGCCACCTGTGCTGAAGCAGCCACTGATTGAGCCACCTGTGCTGAAGCAGGGATATCCTGAAAAGCTGGCCTGTTGGTGACCCTTGAGGACTGGAGTTGGCCTCCCCTGATCTAAGACCTCCCGGCTTGTGTTGTATCAGAATAGGCAACTACATGGTACAAGGCTACTTGTAGTTCTGCTGACCTGTCCTTAGATTGGATACGCCTATTTGACACTTCCCAGCACCCGTTCTACCTTCTCTCTCTCTCTCTCTACACATAAATATATTCTCTCTCTTCTCAGCCTGGTCATGCACCGCTGGGCACAAGAAAGCAGTTTCTGGAGGCCGACCCCAGCGATCGTCCCTTAATAAAGGAGGCTAATGCTTTGTGTATACACTTTTTGCATCGCTGTTCCAAATCAATTTCCAATTCGTTTGTCCCCCAGGAGGAGCGGAGAGAGGGGCAACAAGGAAATGTCACAGGATTGTGACTTCTAAAATAATTTGCTCTGGTGCTGACCCCGTGGGGAGCCGTGGAAAGACTTCTTGCATCTTTTTAGCGCTTAACTCTTGCTGGAAGGTCTTGCATGACTATTACTTTGCATTAAAGCACCACAGGTCCGTCGGGCACTTGAAAGGGTTAACTGTGTTTCTTCTATACAACTATAAATAAAACATTTGCAAAATGTATCCAAAGAGCTTGCAATCTAATGTATGGCTCTAGATAAATAGACTTGGTCAAGCTTGTGTCCAGCCAATGGCTGCGGCCAGGCAGGGAGCGAGCTGGTGCTTGTGCGTGGTGACATCACGAGCTCTGCTCGGCCGGGAGATTTGTGGACAGCTAGGTACGCGCGCGGGGGCCTTTTGGGGGGGGGGGCGCGGCCATGATGTCACGGAGCTGGTTCGCCCTCATTGGGTCGAACTGCTCACGTGACACGCCAGCGAGCGGCAAATTCAAATGTACTTGCTTTGGCAAGCAGTTAAGATCCGTGGAGGCGCTCGCTAACACTGGCCACACACATTGCAGCAATGTGTTTCATCTCAGCGAGCGTGAGCGCCCGCTCAGCGTCACCCTGGTCGAGGCCTTAGACCGCGATTATATTGACAGCGACTGCGCGCACAAAAGACCTCTTCTCTATGAGGCCGCCCATTGAGCGCGCGAGCTATGAAGCGCGACTGCGCGCGCGATTCTCAAGAAGCTACAAACAATTTTGTCTTTGCCAAACGACGGCCGGGTCACGTGCGCGGTCCAGCCAATGAGGGCGAACCGCTCACGTGACGTCACAGCCACGCCTCAGCGTCACCTCGGACCTCAGTGCAGGTTTCGCGCAGGCGTGCGTGACGTCACGCGTGCACGTGGCCACTACTGTATAAACGCGGCCTAACTCTTCTATTCTACTGCCGTGTCACATGACCTTTAAAGCAGCAATTATCAGTATGCACATTTTTCGTTACAGAACCGTGCTTTTTTTTAGCTCCGTTGGCCCTCCGGTTCCCAAGATAATTGCCTTATGGGCCAATGTTTCTAGTCCCATTTGGGAAATCAATATGGCTGCCAACCAAGCTCCTTTCCCACTGGCCAATAGGAATCCGCCATGTCATCAGAACATGACATTACAGCTTCCTGTTGGACAACACCAGCCATCATTGATTTTACCTTCATTTTTTCAGCAGACATAAATGTTTCAGAAACCGGAGGACTCGCCAGTTCTGAATATAAATAAATAAAAAATCCAGAGATGCGGGCATGGCAGCTTTAACACAATAGTGATATTCTGTCCGTTCCCTCTGTGGGTTTCAAATGTACCATAAGCAATCCACGTTCTGGAAATATGCTACGCTGTTCTGCAGGTGACTTTTTTTGTAATGCACACAGCTCGTGTAAACTCAGAACCCAAATCCACCACATCATATATATTGTGCCAAAAAGAGCACTACTGGGATTGTGACCTCATGTACAGAACAAAAGACAAAAAGGCCCAGTGCTACATCTAACTCGACATATTCTATCGTTAAATACTTATCTGGATGTCTTGTCATAAGCGAGGGTCATTTAGTTCTGTTCTGGACCAAGCACACCCTGATGGATGCGTAGGGACAGGCAGGATAACTCAATCCCATATACCAGGCAAGGGAACCTTCTTACTCGCTGAAGTGGTTATTTGGGGCAACAAAATACAAATAAAAAGGGGGAAAAAGTACTGAGGGAACACTGGGACATGAGAGCAATAGAGAGGGAGGGGAGCTATGGGGGAAGTGGGATAAATGCAAGATATAGGGATAGGTAAAAATCAGTCACTTTACCAGGATAGGAGAGATGTCTGCTCAGGATGGCTGCTGGTACTAAGAGAGCGCATGCTGGTCTGGGCTGATGGGAAGTTAACTGGGACAATACCACCTGGCAAGGGGAGGGGGAGCAGTCCATCCTGGTAAAAAGGCAGGGGGGTTGCCAAGGCAACGGGCTGAAGCCAGGAAACCCACAAAGGGTCGCAACATTGTTGCAACAGCTAGGCTGGCAGCCTGAAGCCAGAGAAAACACAATCCTGTTCCAGGACAAGTTCAATTGTTTGGCCAATATGCATGACATGGGGGATTTGGGCTCTGAATGTCCAGGGGCCTGTGGGCGTTTGTTAATTTCAGTTGCTAAAGCATCTTGGAGGTTAGTGACCCCTCCTCCCTGTTTCCAAGCGCACTCATTCCATCCCTTCTAATTGCAGCTCTTGCTTAGCATCTGTAACTGATCAGTCTATTAAAGACAGCCCTCGCTCCATTATACAGGCTATGAGAGCTTTCTGCAGTGTAAGGCTGCGGTCCCAGTAATGTCTGTGACACGCGCGTCCCGGCGGGGGGGGGGGGCGGCGCGTGTCACAGCGCTAACCGCGATCTGCGGTCTGTGAGGAGAGGAGAATCTTGCGACGGGAGGGGGCGTGGTCGGGGATTTGCGGGGGCGTGGCCATTACGTCACGCGGCTGGTTCGCCCTCATTGGGTGAACCGCCGGTGGGGGCGTGGCCACGCCTCCATCGCTAGGAGTAAACTCAATTTTATTGAGTTGGGAAAAACCCTGCCGCACGGCGCGGCTGCACCTTCTGCGTGACGGCGCGTACTGGGCCCAGCCCCCTTGAGGGGCGGTGCTTACACGCACAGCGCACGCCGCGCCGTGCTCACAGGCTGTACTGGGACCGCAGCCTTAGGTCCTAAGGATGGGCCACACCATGACATGGGTGTAAGCTTAAATTACTTTGGCCAAAGAATTGATCTAAATGACCCATTGCTTATGAGAAGATATACGGATAAGTATTTAACTATATAATATGGTAAGTCGGATGTGGCACTGGCGCCTTTTTGTCTTTTGACCTTTATTCTACACTGCTAGAGAAAACAACTAAAAGTGTCCCAAATGCACAGACATACTCTCTCATCCCAGGTAATAAAGGCAGGATGCCCCTTGCTTAAGTAAGGCTGAGTACATAGAAGGCACGTCTGTGCTGAGCCGTGCGGACGCTCCGCGCTGAGCCCCTGCATCCTCCATGAGGATGTCTTTAGAGGGGGCTCACGCGAGCGTCCGCAGGCGTGCTAAGGCGCTGGATTTTTCAGCCGACAGCCAAACTGTTTTTCAGAGCGCTGTCGGCTGAAAACATCCAATCAGCACGGAGCAGCGTCAGCATCACGGCGCCGTGACGTTGACGTCGGTGCGTCGCCGGCGATTGGCCCAGCGACGTCACTGCCCCGCCTCCCTCAGTCTCCCCCCGCCTCCCGATCGCGCCCTGGGCATGAAATCGCGCAGATTTCAGCAGGCGAGCCTCAGCCCTGCTACCCCCTCTATGGCCCCAGCCTAAAGTGGCAGTAATAGGTTGGGTGGTGGAAGGCAACAGCTGTGATTATGAGCGATGCCAACAAGGGCTTCGTGTCTGTTCTCTACGTCCCAATAATTGAAGGGACCTTCATTGATGCTATGGTGAGACAATGCTAAGCAACAGAACAGCTACATCACTAAGTCCTTCCCTTCCACCCTCCTTGTGATCTCCGCTGGTTTGCTCGCCACCAAACCATACCTTCCCCTCCATCTTTTTATCTACCTTGGTACTGCTGATTTCCTTGTCTGCATATAACCCTTCAACAGTCCCATATGGAATTCCATTTGGCCTACAGGCTATCCCCCTTGGATTGCCTTTTATCTAAGTGACGGAAGTATCAGAGACTGGTAAATATGGGGTCATACTCAGTACTACTTTTTTTTCCTGCTTGTTCATTTCCACTGTCTCTTATTTGCTAGCAATATGCTCTCCTTTATCACAATAGGTGCCGAAGGCAGAGAAAAGCAGGAGATGTTCAGTGGTGTATAAAGATGCTTTGGGAAACAAATACAAACCGAGGTACACTTAGCTCCTCAGCACGGCTCCCATGAGAATCCTACATGGCCAACCGTCCACAGACTGTAGGATGCCTGCTAGAGGGGAACTGATTGGACGGCTGATGGGACTGGAAAGCGACGCACGGAAACAGAGGGATCTGGCGCCGGTGACGGGTAAGAGAGGTTCCGAGCTGCAATGGCAGGGCAACGTCTCACCCTCTCTGACGTTTGGGTAATGCGAGACGTGGTCACGTAAGGCAGTGACCCTAATTCTCAGCAGAGAGCCGTGAGGGTAATATCTCCTGAATAGGCTGAACTGGGGCCGGGGCTCCTCACACCTTTCATTAATGGTATAATTATAATGGGATTATAGAAATTGGCAGGCAGATAATGGCTATTTGGGGACGCCAGCTTTAGTTTTGGATCCATAATAAGCATGTAAGTTTGTGGATGCGGTGAGGTTTTCTCACCGCTAATTAGGGTATATAGCAAGCACGGCTTCATTAATTTGCTCTATATTCATCCACCACTGCTGGAAAAGCTTAACGATTCCTGTGTTGTGCTCATATCACACTCAGGCCCAGATCCACTAAACGGTGCTACACTTTAGCACGCTTTCACGTTCATATGGATGGGATATTTTCAATATGAAAGTTGCATTGGAAGGGATCTCCTGATTCTGGACTTTATAACATATGAAGATTTGTTTCTGAGTGCCTTTTTTTTTTTTTAAATAGATTTTTTTTTTACGCAGGGGGTCTTCGGAGCTGAACCCTATTAATTTCAGCTTTGGGGACCCCCTGCTTCCGGAGATACTTGCTTCTGTAGTAGGTGCCGGTAGCCGCTTCAGCCGAGCACTCTGGGCTCTAAAGTTTAAAGCTCCCGCGTCACGCAAGCCAATAAGAAGCCGCACATGATGGCGTCGTGGCTTCCTATTGGCCCGTAGGACACAGGAGCTTTGAAACGCCGCCATTATGTGAACCCGGGTAGCAGAACTGCTACTGTCGCCCTCTACAGAGGTAAGTATCTCTGGGAGAGAGGGTTCCCCGGAGCCGAAATGAATAGGGTTCAGGTACGGAGACCCTCTGCTTCAATCCCGGATAAATAAAATAAATAAAGAGCTTGGATTGGACCCAAATCTAGCAGGATACAGGGGGTGGATGCTGTCCTGGGACAGGATTATTTATTTCTGTTCCCCCCTTTGCAGCTCTCTCACAGCTTTCTATATTTCAGTTGCCTGCTTCTCTGCTCTGAAAACACACCGTGCCTGTGTAACTGACACATTTTAGTTCCATTCCCCTTTCCACACAGCCTGCAGCTGGTTGCCCTGGCAACCTACCAATTCTCCTAGCTGAGATTGGGTCATTCCACCCCCCCCCCCCTGCCCTTGCTGACAAGTTAGTTTGGTCCTGAGACTATTCCTGTCTCCCAGGAACCCCTCACTTCCTTTTCCATCCAAGCAGGCTGAGTGAGTACAACTATTCTCCCCTACTTCCTCGCAAAAGCAATTAGTTTGACCTTCCCTTGATACAAAAGCACCCTCACACAGAGAAGCACTCTGTCACCACTCGTAACACCTACAAGCACCCTTTATTTTGCTGTGACATTCTCAATAAAGTTAAGAATATACTAAAGGACTTGGTGTGCTTTCAAAGAGGGATGAGTCCAGCTATCTGACCTTACTTATATCCTGCATATAACCCTGTGGCTGCAGAATAGATGTTATGAATCAAGGCAACTTGGTAGCATACTTCATGCAAATTGCGTCATTTTAACCCTGCGTCTCTTTGCATTCCCGGTGCATCCAGGTCTCTGCTCGACGTTTTGCGCCGTGTATATCAGTTTGCAGTTCTGGGACATTCAATAAATAGAGCTTGAGATGAATTATATGACACACAGATTATAATGAGATTTATCCGTTCAATGTCTCTCTGTCGTCTTTTATCTCGTATTTGTATATATATATAAAAAATATATATATCTGGCAAGTCCGCAGTGGTGTAAACTTCTCTGGAAAATTATTTTGCGTCACACATTGGAAACTTTATTACATTTCAAAAACAAAAATCAAATACAAAATTGAGTTCTGCATCAAAACAACACCATGTGGTGCTCAAATAATAATAACTTTATTTCATACTAGCTGATATACCCGGCGTTGCCCGGAGACAGGGAGGGAGGTGAGTTGGAGCGCCGGGGAGGGAGGGAGGTGAGTTGGAGTGCCGGGGAGGGAGGTGAGTTGGAGCGCCGGGGAGGGTGGTGAGTTGGAGCGCCGGGGAGGGAGGGAGGTGAGTTGGAGCGCCGGGGAGGGAGGTGAGTTGGAGCGCCGGGGAGGGAGGTGAGTTGGAGCGCCGGGGAGGGAGGTGAGTTGAAGCGCCAGGGAGGGAGGTGAGTGAGTATGATGGGGAGGGGTGTGTGTGGCCGAGGGGGAAGACAGTGGCAGTTGGATGACGTCAGACCCACCAATCTGATTGGCCAGAGGCTGAGGACCAATCAGATTCACCGCAGATAGCACTAACCTTTCGATTTTATATATTAAAATAGCACTTTTATCGCAATGTGACTCAAAGCGCTTCCCAGTATAGTGCACAGTATGCAGCCAGCACATAGGATTGTTACAGACATAGTCCTTGCCCTGCAGAGCTTACAATCTATGTTTTTGGTGTCTAAGGCTGCGGACATGGTGCTGCAGCCCGTGCGGAGACGCGCCATAGTACTCGGACGGTGGGGGATTTCCTAGTGACGTCACGGAGCTGAGGGCGAACCGCTCACGTGACCGCCCTGTTGCGTGAGAAATCTATTTTAACTGATTTCTCGCACACCGCGCGCCCCCTCCTGCCTCCGCGGGCACGCCGCATGTACGCAAACACTGCCTCAAGGCAGTCTGTTCGCTTATCGTGCGGACGCGTCGGCGCGGTCTGAGGTACCATGGACGCAGCCTAAGGCACAGAGAGATAAAGTGACTTGCCCAAGGTCAATAGGAGCTGACACTGGGAATTGAACCAGGTTCCCCCTGGTCCCATCGTTGCTTGTAGAGTCTGTGTCGTTACTCACTGAGCCGCTCCCTGGCACATTCTGTAGGTAGTTTAACCTTTTCGGCATAGGATGGGCTAAGTGCAAAAGGTATTAAGTACGTGTAAAATGTGCCGGCAGCGTTTGAGACTCCAGTCCATATGATCCAGCACTATTCCCGATGGATATAACAGATAGCTTGGTAAAACAGAAGCTGTGTCTTCAGACCTTGTGAAAAGTCACACACAAACTCCAAGCCCTAGATCCATCATTGTGTATTTGCGTCTCCTTCTGCTTTCCTCACTGCTACATTCTCCAGGAAGGTGTGATTCTCACACCACCTCCTCCCCTGGGAGACCAGGGCTCACTGGGCGTAGCTTTGTAATGAGACCCGCGTGCGTGCGGCGTCCAGCAGTGTCTGCCTGAGTGTTTGTGTATGGAGGGCACATACTGCGATGGATTAGCATGAGGACCTCAGAAAACCCTACTGTACGGGGGCATACGACCTTAGTGACTAATAAACGCCCTGTTAGGCTGGGTCCCGAAGGCACCCTGTGGGATGCGGTGTACTGTATATAAAAATTCAAGTCCAACTTTCTGTGTCCAGATGCTTGTCACATCTTTATGGCACATGTCGACGTGATATGCTCCAGAAGTTATTGTTTAAAAGTTGGCAGCTATGTTGAAACCGTGCAGTGCCATACTGTGCTGAGGCGACTTGCGATGTTTCCAAAACTTCTGAAAACCCCCAAGAAAAGCAGCTGGGACTGTGTCATAGTGTCACAGTGTCATAGTGTCACAGTCACACTAGTAGATCCATGTTATTAAAGAAACTTGTGATGGATTTTTGCTTCACACTGGAACTGGTTGATGTGTAATGCTCAGTACCACTCATTTTCATTGTTCCAGACCTGCCACTTGCCTTCTTTAGAGAAGAAAATGATTTGATGAGAATAAAATCTGTTATCTTGTACAATAAACCTTTTTAACGTTGGGTATGAGAGGGCACCCATTTCCCCATATTATGCGGCCATAGATTCGAACGCAGTGCCACTGCTTTTTCATGCAATTCATCTGTTGCAAGGAGGGGGTTGTTGGGGTTCTACGATCACCCGCTGTATTTATATACTAATATACCGTTCATTTTCTATAGGTACGGTATGGATACTTGATGTGTGAGCAGGAAGCACCTCTCAGCCAAAGGTAAGTTTCCTGTACACTCAGCTAACTGGGACTTGATGACCAATCAGAAGTCTGCAGTTTATGTAACATACAACCTTATCCAGCGGGAAGCCATTGTAAAAGCAGCCGCCGAATATTCATATGATGTGCTTTCTCTTCAAGCACGTTCCCTTGAAGGGGAAGCAGTGCAGATACAATATGTAGTATGCATGTCTGCCTATGTATTTCTTTAGCATAAAGAGTAAAGGTTCATTACAGGCATACCCCGGTTTAAGGACACTCACTTTAAGTACACTCGCGAGTAAGGACATATCGCCCAATAGGCAAACAGCAGCTCGCGCATGCGCCTGTCAGCACGTCCTGAACAGCAATACCGACTCCCTACCTGTACCGAAGCTGTGCGCAAGCGGGGAGACTATAGAGCCTGTTACAAACGCGTTATTTACATCAGTTATGCACGTATAGGACGATTGCAGTACTGTACATGCATCAATAAGTGGGAAAAAGGTAGTGTTTCACTTCTAGAATTCCCTCCTACTCTCTCTGTACGTTCTCCCTACCTACCAATTAGATTGTAAGCTCCTTGGAGCAGGGACTCCTCTTCCTTAATGTTACTTTTATGTCTGAAGCACTTATTCCCATGACCTGATTTATATTATTTGTTAGTTACATGATATGTATTACTACTGTGAAGCACTATGTACATTTATGGCGCTATATAAATAAAGACATACAATACAATACAATTAAGTACATTTTCGCTTTACATACATTGCGTACGTTAATGCGGGGTATGCCTGTGTTACATAGTTACATACATGCTCCGGTCCCATTGCGTACGTTAATGCGGGGTATGCCTGTGTTACATAGTTACATACATGCTCCGGTCCCATTGCGCATGTTAATGCGGGGTATGCCTGAGTTACATAGTTACATACATGCTCCGCTCCCATTGCGTATGTTAATGCGGGGTATGCCTGTATATATGCGTATGTTAATGCGGGGTATGCCTGTGTTACATAGTTACATACATGCTCCGCTCCCATTGCGTACGTTAATGCGGGGTATGCCTGTGTTACATAGTTACATACATGCTCCGCTCCCATTGCGTACGTTAATGCGGGGTATGCCTGTGTTACATAGTTACATACATGCTCCGCTCCCATTGCGTACGTTAATGCGGGGTATGCCTGTATATATGCGTACGTTAATGCGGGGTATGCCTGTACTGAGAGTTCTACCTTCTAACCCTGATTTATAAGCCACACAGCCACAAAGGCTGCTTACTGTATCTAATGTGTCCCACGGGCTTTGCTAGGTGTCCTTTCTTGGGGTCAGGATAGAGAATTCTGGCTTGGTGCTGATTGGCTGCCGTACACGCCTTTTGTATTATCCTTCCTTGGAATGAACGTAAGAAGCATAATCGGCCTGGGAGAGATCTGCTTTCTGTCACCGCCTTACTACACTGATCTTACAGTGGCTGCTGTCCCCACCCGTGACAGGGCAGAAGGTCACCAAACCGCCTCTTACCCTGTAAGAACTGTAGGACCCAGTCACACAACGCTGTTATTAAAGAGGCTATCCAAGCTGGACATTTTCTTTTTTTATACATAGGATTGAAGCAGGGGGTCTCCTGAGCTGAACCCCATTCATTTTAGCTCCGGTGACCCCCTGCTTCTGGGGGTGCTGGTAGCTGCTCTGCTTGGCTACCAGGTATCCCATAATGGCGGCGTTTCAAAGCTCCCGCACCCTGCGGGCCAATAGGAGGCTGTGACATCATCCAGTGCATCTTCCTATTGGCCCGTGTGACGCGGGAGCTTTAAATGTGCAGGAGGACCTGGTATCAAGGGACCACTCAGATATCCTAGTGTAAAGTTATCCAATTAAGAAATAATCTTTATTAGTATTATAATTAAAATAAAAAGGGGTATGTATGAAGATCACGGCGTGTGTAGCGGTGGTTAAGGTCAGTGCAACAGCAAATAAATCAGTGCTAAGCCAAGATAAAGACAGACATATTTGCCTGGCTTAATAATTGGCCATCGAGCAATGTAATGCTATGTAAGGCACTCTAATGATAGAGCTGTTCTATATGGTATATTGGCCTGGCTCAGTAATAGGCCATAAGGCAATATAATGCTATATTAGGCACTCTGTTAATAGAGCTTTTCAAAATAGCATATTAATCACCCCAAAACTACCTCCATGGGTAGACAATACTGACCCTTGTAGTCCAATGCTGGTGCTTCACCTGTACTGCACTTAAGTTAAAAGAGTGGGGGGTTATTCTTCAATAGATATAATTTTTAGTCTCTTGACCATATAACCTGATGTTTAAAAAGTGAAGTTTGGGGGTCTCAAGTCCCTAGTTCACTATGACTCAGTGCGTTAGTACTAGCCCATAGAGTGACTGATCAGGACACACGTACACGGGCTGTATCTGTAATCTATACCTCAATAGTAAGCTGGATGCTAGATATAATATGTTGTGGGTCTAACTGTGGGATAAAGTCTGTAGTGGTAGCTCCTAACGTAAGGACCGACCGGGAAGGTGACAACTCACCGTTGATACTGCAACATACAAATAAACAGACTCCCCACTGACTTGTGGTAGGAGGTACAGTAGTGTCAATACCAGGATACAAAGTATATGCGTAACTAGCCACAGTTACGTGTACTCATTTGTGCAGCCGCTGCGGGAACCAGGAAGTGTTTGTTTCTCCAATAGCGGTCATGTGAAATAGCCGCACGCAGACCGCACTGACAGGTAAGTGTATGCACTATCCGCAGAGAGCATGTATATATCCATGAAGATATCCATGTATGTGTATGATGTGTATGTTTCCAGAATTTAAGGTATTACGACAAAGGTGGCGAACTCCAGTCCTCATGGGCCACCAACAGGTCAGGTTTTAAGGATATCCCTGCTTCAGCACGGGTGGCTCAATCAGAATGACTGAGGCACCTATGCTGAAGCAGAGATATACTGACCTGTTGGTAGGGTTGCCAGGTGTCCAGTATTGAACTGGACTGTCCTGTATTTGGACACTCTGTTCAGTAAAAAATTAGAGGTAATACTGGACATGTGTGTGACCGGTATTACCTCTCCGGACATAGTGACCTGACCGGCTTGGGGGGCCGCGGGATTTCCCCGAGCAGGGAGAGAGCAGGGCTGTTGCTAGGGGTCTGGGCAGCTTCCTCCATCCTGATTGGCTGCTGCTGGGTAATGCTGCCAATCAGTTGGAGGTGTCAGAAGCCTGAGGGTGGGGCCAAGGAGAGGAGGGAACAGCATGGAGCAGAGAGAGGGGTGTGTGTGTGTGAGTGTCTCGAGCACGTCGCACCTTTCGCCATTGTGTCCAGTATTTTTGGAGACGCCACCTGGCAACCCTACCCGTTGGTGACCCCTGAGGACTGGAGTTGGACACCCCTGTGCTTTAATGCAGGTGAATGATTCATTCCAGGTCACCGAGGAAGGGGAAATCCAGTTCTTTTGTTTGTGAATCCCAACAAATGCGGGTTTCATTTCGCTGAGGTGTATGAGGGTACCGCTTTATAATAAGAGTGACACTGCACAGGCAGGAAAAGCTGGCAGAAAACAATGTCATCCCATCCCGTACCCAGCACTGACATCGGAGAAGAAAGACGCAATTAAAACAGAGCAAGTGTCCCCTGTGTGAGGCAGTACAGCTGTTGTGTGCATTGTGCGGTTCCCATCCCTCCCTCATGCTTGCAGAGGCTGTATAACACACACACACACACCAAGACCCAACCGCCCGACAGCTGTGGAATGCTGACCTGGGAGAGAGAGGGCGTCGTACTTGCTTTAATTGTACAACGTGGCAATATGTTGCCATATTTGCAGCGATGGTGCAGAGTATAACAGTAAGCAGACCGCATGAAATATTAATGATTCTCTTGAGAGTTCTGGCACAAAACCGATGCGAGTTACAGCGCTCTTCTCAGGCTTCTTAGAGTGTGTGTCATTAACGTCTTATCATGGGGAAGTAGAAAGGGTCCTGTCACTCCGCTTTAATTATTCGCCCGGCGAGGTGCGCTCGCTTCGTACTCTGGGGTCACCTGCCAGGGCCGGCTGCCAGGAAGCCATGATCTGGAATCCCGGCACGGAGTCCAAACCTCGCAACTGGCTGGGGTTCCAAGATATTTACTAAGCGGTGCTATGCTAGGAAACACCTTCCAGCGCTAGGAGACGCCATTCAAGTAAAATAGCGCTGCTTAGTAAATCTGTGCCAGAGTGCATGAAGAATTCATTCTGCTGTGCACAAGGTGTAACTCTCCGGTCCCCTCTCCTTAATTACCACCAGGACAGCTGTCGCACCACAAGGACACATCAAACGGAAGGACGTGTTTATACCGGAAAAACGCGCGCGGCGCCAAAACAAGTAGCATAAATGCAGTTAAAGTGCTCGTAGCGATGGTGACGGTCGCGGCGTGCCGTTCTGCAAAGCGGACGGCTGGGGAGGAGACATCCAGGTGTGTCTTTCTCTGGCGACGGCCGTGTCACGTGAGCGGTTCAGCCAATGAGGGCGAACCGCTCACGGCCGTGCCTGCACCACGCTTCCAAGCCTCCTCTGCTCTGTCTCCCCGGTATTACCAAGATTCTGCTCGGCGGCGGCACAGGGTGACATCACAGGATAAGGTTTGGGGGTTTACTGCCTCTGAGAGTCCCAAGACTCAAGTTTGACGTCTAAAAGAAGTACAATTTCCATACCGGCTTATTTTAATAGCACTAGCACGGGAGTGGCCAGCCCTGTCCTCAAGGGGCGCCAACAGGGCCGGTTTTTAGAATAGCCCTGCTTCAGCATAGGGGGCACAGCCATCTGTGCTGAAGCGGGGTTATCCTTAAACCCTGACCGGTTGGTGGCCCTTGAGGACTGGCGTTGGCCGCCCCAGCTGTAGCAGATTAAGAAAGGGTCATTATTCCCAGGCTCGGAGATCTCTAGTTGCTCGGGACTTTGAACATTAGGACTTTGAGATGTTTCCAAAAAAAGCTGACGCATTGCGTTACATAAGCGGTTTGAATTCACAAGACACCATAAACCCTGCGAAACGTTTAAAATCCTAAATAAACCTGCTTGACTATTGACTTACCTTGATTGATTAGGTTGGCATGTACACAATGTATTATTGTCCTTAATGGCTAGCTTGACTGCTAATGCAGATGGAGTTACATTGTATCTTATGTGCATATCGGAATTTATAGGTAATTGGAACCTGTGGAAGTGATTGAACTAATGGCTAATATACTAACGTTCTTGTAATCTCCTCTATTGTTGGCAAACATATTCTTATAGTATATATTATTTTATTATTATATACTATATAAGTAGAGTATTCTTATATTTTTAGATAGACGTGTGTGCCTCTGTGCTGGGGACGTCTTAATTGTATTCAGATTAGCAAAAGGAGGAGTGTTTAGGCAAATATAGAATTCTCATCCCAGCTGCATGACATATATATATATATATATATATATACAGTGTTCGACAAATCACCCAAAAATCTACTCGCCCAACCAAAAAATCTACTCGCCACCTAGTCCCGCCCCCAACCCCGCCCCTAGTCCTGCCCCCAACCCTAGCCCCGCCTCCAACACTGCTTTAAAATAAAATATATTAATAAAATACATTTAATAAATTCCTAGTCAGAACATTCATTTTTGACATAAATGTATTTATTGTATTACATTATACTACAATTAGTCCTTGTTACGTGTGTGTGTGTAAATGTCGGATCTAGAAATAAAAGCCAGGTGTGAATGACTAGTTTCCTGAACCCCTTAACCAGTTTCTGGACGTCCCCGCTTCACAATATCTAAAGCAGCAATCCCGCCTGGGATCTTACCTGATCCGCAGTCCCTCAATGTCCAGGTACCCTCATTCCCGCGATGTTATACATTGGAGGGAATGTGTTCCTTAACTGTCTTCTGGGTTAGGGGGGATTCCGATGTCTTCCGTGTGAAGCTTGAGTCAGATCTGGAAGAAAGCTGTATAGGTTATTTCGGTGTAGTATAGGGCTGTTAAGATATATAGGGTAAATAAGATATCCAGATCGAGAGTGTAAGAGAGAGAGAGTGTAAGAGAGAGAGAGTGTGGGAGAGAGAGAGTGTGGGAGAGAGAGAGAGAGTGTGAGAGAGAGAGAGTGTGAGAGAGAGAGAGTGTGGGAGAGAGAGAGTGTGGGAGAGAGAGAGAGTGTGGGAGAGAGAGGGTGTGGGAGAGAGAGAGAGTGTGGGAGAGAGAGAGAGTGTGGGAGAGAGAGAGTGTGGGAGAGAGAGAGAGAGTGTGGGGGGAGAGAGAGAGAGTGTGTGGGGGAGAGAGAGAGAGTGTGGGAGAGACGCAGAGGGGAGAGAGGGTGGGTGAAACACACACAGAGGGTGGGTGATACACAGAGAGAGAGGGTGGGTGACTGACTGGGTGGGTGACTGACTGGGTGGGTGACTGACTGGGTGGGTGACTGACTGGGTGGGTGGGTGACTGACTGGGTGGGTGACTGACTGACTGGGTGTGTGACTGACTGGGTGGGTGGGTGGGTGGGTGGGTGACTCACTGACTGGGTGGGTGACTGACTGACTGGGTGGGTGACTGACAGACTAGGTGCATGACTGACTGGGTGGGTGACTGACAGGGTGGGTGGGTGACTGACTGACTGGGTGACTGACTGACTGAATTACTGGGTGGGTGACTGACTGGATGGGTGACTGACTGGGTGGGTGGGTGACTGACTGGGTGGGTGACTGACTGGGTGGGTGACTGACTGGGTGGGTGACTGGGTGGGTGGGTGACTGGGTGGGTGGGTGACTGACTGGGTGGGTGGGTGACTGACTGGGTGGGTGGGTGACTGACTGGGTGGGTGACTGACTGGGCGGGTGACTGACTGACTGACTGGGCGGGTGACTGACTGACTGGGCGGGTGACTGACTGACTGGGCGGGTGACTGACTGACTGGGCGGGTGACTTACTGACTGGGCGGGTGACTTACTGACTGGGCGGGTGACTGACTGACTGGGCGGGTGACTGACTGACTGGGCGGGTGACTGACTGACTGGGCGGGTGACTGACTGGGTGTAGAATGGGACAAATACATTAGGAATAACTGTAGACAGCATAAAAAATTGTTACTATCAACCAAACACACTCTCCCATGCATACACACTCATGCACACACACCCCCATACACCCACCCATGCACACCCACACACACACACACACACACACACACACACACACACACACACACACACACACACACACACACACACACACGACGAGTTGATTCTAAAACTTCAAACAATGGGATCATCACTGCAGTATATGATATGACACTGCTATTATATGCAGAACAAGGCAGCTAATCCCGTTACTGGATATGGAAACACTCTCCCCATCCTCCAAATGAATGACACCCCAACCCCCCCAATGAGTGAGGCCCATTCCTAAGTAGAGACACGTGTAGGCCTCAACACTGCCGGACATATAGAAGAAAATGGGTCACACCCAGGGATAGGGCTGCTCTACCTGAGATGAGCACGCACTTGATCTGGGACGGCGTTCCCTCCTCGGTCTATGTTTGCAGCTTCATTCCTGGCTCTGCTTGGGGTTGCAGGCCGGTCCACCGCGGTGATTGGCAATGGGTAAACCGAAGCTTAACTGGATTAGCTGGTTATGGATTGGCTGGTTGGATTGGTTTCTAAACTGGCGCTCACCCAAATTGGCCGGATTGTAATCCTTGGCTGATCAGCTAATCCAGTTCCACCACCTGGGAGCCGGTGCACGTCCCCAACGCAAGTCGGACGGATTGCAACTCTGTACACACCAAACTGGCCGCTTGCACACACGCATACACACGCATACACATACACACACACACACGACAGGTGGAAGAAGAGGAAAGGCCGCGTGACCATCTCCTGCCCCGCGCGGGGATCGGCGGGAAGCCGGGGTAAGCCGGGACAGGGAGAGAATGGGGGAACACCCCCACTACCATCTCCTGCCCCGCGCGGGAAGCGGGGAGTAAGGGGGCTTGCAGGGAAGGAGCAGAGGGGCCGCAAGATGGAGGATTGGAGAGTACTTACTCTCCAACAGATCTCCGGCCAGAAAGAATGGCCGCTCGTTGGGGGCGGGCTCATATAGAGCCTGGGAGCGCGCGCCAATCAGCTGTCAGGTAGGGGGAGTTTTTTTTTTTTTTCAGCGCGAGCAGGGAAAATTCAGCGCGAGCAGGGAAGTTTAAAAAACAAGCACGTGTTCTGCTTGGGCCAATATTTACTCGCCCGGGGGTTAAATCCACCCGCTCTGGGCGTGTAAATGTATAGGATTGTCGAACACTGTATATATATATATATACAGATACATATACATATACAGACACAGATACATACACATACACATACACATACTGTACACATACACATACACATACACATACACATACACATACACATACACATACACATACACATACACATACACATACACATACACATACACATACACATACACATACACATACACATACACATACACATACACATACACATACATATCATCATCACGTTTTAAGTTATGGTGGGTGAAAAGGGCAACAAGAAACCTCCACCGTATTGCATATAGCAAATAAAAAGATCACTTGTGAGCACATTCACATGTCTTAGGCAGGTCTGCAACCCTGCCTTTCACCATTATCACCCAGCATGCAGTGTTTCCACTGCAGCAAGGGATTCTGGGAAATGACATGCAAATGAGCACACCGTGTCACCTTTTGCCTGAAGAACCATTGTTTCATGGAGCCCATATGCATGAAATACAGATATAATTTATCAATAATACCACCAGACCCAAAAGTGAATATTAAAGCCCCTGTTTAATAGGCTGTGAACCGTCTTCCCCTTGCTTGGGAATTTCAGACCCATTCCAATGGAGGGAGCATCCCGAGTTGATTAGACACCTAGGAAGGATAGTCTACCATGCAGCTCGGCGATGTGATATAATGGAATAAATACACCATCTGTTTGAGTGGATAACATTAGGGATATTGGAGCACAGTAGAGACGCGTATTTTGGGAGAAGGGACTGAAATGTTGATTTTCAGTTAAGAGTTGAGTTTTATACTATGTAGGAGTGCAGTTTAGTGAATTCTTTTAGGGGGCACATCCATTTTGTGTTCCCCCTCCCCCCCTTTTTGTCTGATTCACTTTTCAGTTCACAGTTTGCACCCACATCTTTAATTACCACAATCATACACTTGGTCACTTTACTCAATTAGTGTGGTTCTGTGATCACTCCCGAACCCTCTTGTTGTTTTCTAAGAGTTGAAGGGGGAGAAAGAGGGAGAGGTGGGGGCAAATGTCAGACATCCCTGGTCATATTTACCCAGCCGTGTTTACCCACAAGGACCGTATGGCCCATGCAGGCTTTAACCGCGTAGTAAATCTGGCCTTACGTGTTATACAATGTGCACCATGAAGGCCGAGCGCTTACCACAATCCAACCTCATTGATACTGGAGCAATCCGGACGCCATCACTTTGCAGGGTTTGCTGATGGATGTAGGTTCTCAAATAATGCAACGAAGACATGTATATGGGGATTCTCTGGTTTCTCCTCTCCCTGCGGCATAACGCTGACATGCTGATATAACATGGCCAGTCCATAGTGGGTGATGAGAAGAGAGATGGCCAGCTTGGCACTATCTGTGCGAAGTCTTCACAAGCTAGGACTGAGGAGCCAAAAACCCAACCACATGGGAACGGCTCACTTTAATAGTATTATCAACTGGCTAAGCAAAACTCAGTATAAGAGTTACATAGTTACATAGTGAGTTACATAGTGAGTTACATAGTTACATAGTGAGTTACATAGTTACATAGTGAGTTACATAGTTACATAGTGAGTTACATAGTGAGTTACATAGTTACATCGTAGATGATGTTGAAAAAAGACATACGTCCATCAAGTTCAACCTATGCTAAATTTAAACGACAGACACTTTATCCTATATTTAAAGGAAAGCGTTATTGCTTTTTAGATCCCCCCCGCCCCCCCGCGTTACACGCAATAAGTGTGGTTTAAAAAAAGAATAATTCTGCATGTAATTAACAAAAATTAAACTCCAGGAGAACCAAGACACCGCTGTTAGGATGTATTTGGTAGCGACCCTACCCATGGGCAATAGACGCCTCCCCCTCCCTGGCACGGGCTGCATACTGTACATATTCACTGCCCCCCGAGAAATGACATTATGTATATATATATATATATATATATACATATATATAGATGCCTCCGTGAGCCGAACGGAGAGAAATAATATCAATGAGCAGCGTTTGTAAGGATATGGAGGGAAAGTGTAGGTTTGTAAGTAACAATGTAACGGTATTACCATCACTCTTTGATCACGGCCTAAGGCAGAGGTGCTCGGCTCAAAACTCAAGCCCCCCCCGCCCCCCAACAGGTTAGGTTTTTAGGATATCCCTGCTTCAGCACAGGTGTCTCAATCAGTCCCTGCTTCAGTACAGGTGGCTCAATCAGATGCTCAGTCTCCAACGCACGGTTAGGGGACGTGACTCTGACATCACAGCGTTAGGCCGCGCTGTGATTGGTTCGCGGCGTGGCTGCAGCGCGAAAATACAATTTGATTGTATTTTCCCTGGTCGGCCGCACCGCCGCTCACGGCCGGGCGCGCGCACGGTAGCGCATGCGCGAGGACTATATTACACGCCTACGGGAAGATTAACGGAGCCCGTGTGGGCTGTGCGGCACCTGTCCGTGTCCTTCAGCGGGATAGAGTTACTGGAGTGAAAGTTTTCGGCTCCTGCCCTGATTGGCCGGGGGATTAAACGCGGTTACTGTTTGTAAGGCTACACGAGCAGGCGGGAGAGAGAAAATCCACGTAGAGAGTATAAAATCAATGAGTTTAATAATCCCCCCGCCTGCCCAGAGATGGACAGTACACACTAGCCAGAGACAGTTTCAGAAACGCAGTGTGCGACCGTGATATGTGTGTGTGTATGTGTTTCTGTATGTGTGTGTGTGTGTTTCTGTATGTGTGTGTGTGTGTGTATGTGTTTCTGTATGTGTGTGTGTTTCTGTATGTGTGTGTGTGTGTGTTTCTGTATGTGTGTGTGTGTGTTTCTGTTTGTGTGTGTGTGTGTGTTTCTGTATGTGTGTGTGTGTGTTTCTGTGTGTGTGTGTGTGTGTGTGTGTGTGTGTGTGTGTGTGTGTGTGTGTGTGTGTGTGTGTGTGTGTGTGTGTGTGTGTGTGTGTGTGTGTGTTCTGTGTGTGTGTGTGTGTGTGTGTGTGTGTTTCTGTGTGTGTGTGTGTGTGTGTGTGTGTGTGTGTGTGTGTGTGTGTGTGTGTGTGTGTGTGTGTGTGTGTGTGTGTGTGTGTGTGTGTGTGTGTGTGTGTGTCTGAAATTCATCATACTGTGATAGTGCCGATCAGGGCACAGAAACTCCCATTGACATGAATTGTTTTGCAATATTACAGTTTATTGAATAACCCCCTTTGTGTGTTTGTCACCGGTTGTGTTTGTTACAGAGGCTGTGGGATGGGTTGTGTTTGTTACAGAGGCTGTGTGTGGGTGTGATGGGTTGTGTGTGTGTGTGTAACGGGTTGTGTTTGTTACAGAGGCTGTGTGTGTGTCTGTGTGTGTGACGAGTTGTGTTTGTTACAGAGGCGGTGCGTGTGTGGGTTTGACGGGTTGTGTTTGTTACAGAGGCTGTGTGTGTGTGTCTGTGTGTGTGACGGGTTGTTTTTGTTACAAAGGCTGTGTGTGTCTGTGTGTGTGACGGGTTGTGTTTGTTACAGAATGTGTGTGTCTGTGTGTATGTGACGGGTTGTGTTTTTTACAGAAGCTGTGCTTGTGTTTTGTGTATATGTGATGGGTTGTGTTTGTTACAGAGGCTGTGCGTGTGTGTGACTGGTGTGTTTGTTACAGAGGCTGTGTGTGTCTGTGTGTGTGTGTGACGGGTTGTGTTTGTTACAGAATGTGTGTTGTGTATATGTGACGGGTGTGTTTGTTACAGAGGCTGTGTGTGTGTGTGACAGGTTGTGTTTGTTACAGAAGCTGTGCTTGTGTGTTGTGTATATGTGATGGGTTGTGTTTGTTACAGAGGCTGTGCGTGTGTGTGACGGGTGTGTTTGTTACAGAGGGTGTGTGTGTGTGTGTGTGACGGGTTGTGATTGTTACAGAAGCTGTGCTTGTGTGTTGTGTATATGTGACGGATTGTGTTTGTTACAGAGGCTGTGCGTGTGTGTGACGGGTGTGTTTGTTACAGAGGCTGTGCTTGTGTGTTGTGTATATGTGATGGGTTGTGTTTGTTACAGAGGCTATGCGTGTGTGTGACGGGTGTGTTTGTTACAGAGGCTGTGTGTGTGTGTGACGGGTTGTGTTTGTTGCAGAAGCTATGCTTGTGTGTTGTGTATATGTGACGGGTTGTGTTTGTTACAGAATGTGTGTGTCCGGGTGTGGTAGTGAATGGGAGCGGGTGCTGTAGAAGAGACGATTGATTGGCATTGGCAGTGGAAGGGACTCTTTTCCCTAGAGGTAGAATTATTTAAACTTTGCCAAGTTGCCAATCCTCTATGTCCTAGAGGTAAACAGGCCTGTGTGCCAATCATCTGTGTCCTAGAGGTAACAGGCCTGTGTGCCAATCATCTGTGTCCTAGAGGTAACAGGCCTGTGTGCCAATCATCTGTGTCCTAGAGGTAACAGGCCTGTGTGCCATGCCTGTGCTGTGTCTGTTACAGGAGCAGATGTCGGTGGAAGTTTCTTGGAACAGCTATGCTCAGCTCAAAGCGAATCTCCTGACATATGAGCACTGCTGCAACTGTCTCCACACTGTACCGCTCTGCATCACGTTACTGGCTGCTGCTGCAGCACAGCGGGAGTTAGGTGTCCTCTGTAACCCATGCTGTCCCTTGCACTTCTCCACCTCATGGACTTGGTGGATCAGTTCAGTGCACCAGTAAATGTATCATAACACTCGATCTCACATCCTGGATTGTCCTTATTGCGATATCTGTTCGATGAAAAATAGCCATACCGTGTTTATAATGCAAGATCCGCGAAACGGACGTGGGAAAGTCCCTGCAAGAAAGAAAAATCAAAGCTTGGATCAACAGCAATAATAAAACTTGCTGTGACTTCGTACGCTCCATCCCCCCTTCCCCCCCCCCCCCCATAAGACTGCTTGTGACCCTGAGCAATTACATTGTCTGATCTGGGCTAGGACCCGCACAGCACCACTGAAGTCTTGTGATGTGAGGCTGGTGAAACTATTGAGTCCATCACCTTGGCTCCTGTCTGCTGAACCCGACGCATTCCGAGACCCGGGATGTCCGTGAGCAGCCACTCCTCAGAGTGCCCTTTGCAAATGTAAGGAGGGCTCCCGTGTCGCCGAAACCCTTTCAATCACATTTGGCTTTTCCATCTTTCTTTCTTTTTTTCCAGGAGACCTTTGCGTGCAGCTCAGCGCCTTTTCATCTCAAATTAATTTAGAGCGGAGAAAGGAAAATCAATTTAGAGCCCGGGAAAGTGAAGCCGGGCATTTGTACACAGAATAGACTAAAAAGCTAATAACACATTCACGCTGCATTGGGAAAGGAGTTAACAGCAGCGCCAGTGATGTACAGTAATACTCACTGACTGCTGGGAAACTACATTTTCAGTGTAATTATACACCTTGGCCATATTTACTAATCGCAGTTTTTGCATAAGACACTTTTTCCCATTAGGGTTGCCAGGTGTCCAGTATTGAACCGGACTGTCCTGTATTTGGACACTCTGTCCAGTAAAAAATTAGAGGTAATACTGGACATGTATATGTCCGGTATTACCTCTCTGGACATGTATGTGTATACCGGTATTACCTCTCTGGACATGTATGTGTATACCGGTATTACCTCTCTGGACATGTATGTGTATACCGGTAATACCTCCCTGGGCGTGTATGTGTATACCGGTATTACCTCTCTGGGTGTGTATGTGTATACCGGTATTACCTCTCTGGGCGTGTATGTTTATACCGGTATTACCTCTCTGGGTGTGTATGTGTATACCGGTATTACCTCTCTGGACGTGTATGTGTATACCGGTATTAGCTCTCTGGACATGTATGTGTATACCGGTATTACCTCTCTGGGCGTGTATGTGTATACCGGTATTACCTCTCTGGGTGTGTGTGTGTATACCGGTATTACCTCTCTGGGCGTGTATGTGTATACCGGTATTACCTCCCTGGGCATGTATGTGTATGCCGGTATTACCTCTCTGGACGTGCACGTGTATACTGGTATTACCTCTCTGGGCGTGTATGTGTATAGCGGTATTACCTCCCTGGGCATGTATGTGTATGCCGGTATTACCTCTCTGGGCGTGTACGTGTATGCCGGCATTACCTCTCTGGGCATGTATGTGTATACCGGTATTACCTCTCTGGGCGTGTATGTGTATACCGGTATTATCTCTCTTGGTGTGTATGTGTATACAGGTATAACCTCTCTGGGCGTGTATGTGTATACCGGTATTACCTCTCTGGGCGTGTATGTGTATACCGGTATTACCTCTCTGGGCGTGTATGTGTATACCGGTATTACCTCTCTGGGCGTGTATGTGTATACCGGTATTACCTCTCTGGGCATGTATGTGTATACCGGTATTACCTCTCTGGGCGTGTATGTGTATACCGGTATTACCTCTCTGGGCGTGTATGTGTATACCGGTATTACCTCTCTGGGCGTGTATGTGTATACCGGTATTACCTCTCTGGGCGTGTATGTGTATACCGGTATTACCTCTCTGGGCGTGTATGTGTATACCGGTATTACCTCTCTGGGCGTGTATGTGTATACCGGTATTACCTCTCTGGGCGTGTATGTGTATACCGGTATTACCTCTCTGAACATAGTGACCTGACCGGTTTGGGGG
This sequence comes from Ascaphus truei, assembly GCF_040206685.1. Taxonomy (NCBI): domain Eukaryota; kingdom Metazoa; phylum Chordata; class Amphibia; order Anura; family Ascaphidae; genus Ascaphus; species Ascaphus truei. Next base: position 16,935,974 of record NC_134499.1, read on the forward strand.
GGCTGCGGGATTTCCCAGAGCAGGGCTGTTTCTATGGCGCTGGGCAGCTTTCTCCATCCAGATTGGCTGCTGCTGGATAATGCAGCCAATCAGGGAGAGGAGGAAACAGCATGGACCGGAGAGCAGAGGTGTGTGTGTCTCGAGTATGTCGCACCTTTCACCATTGTGTCCGGTATTTTTGGAGAAGCCACCTGGCAACCCTATTTCCTGTGCTGGAACGCCCCTTAGAACTTATTCGTGTGAATGGCCATAAGGTGTCTTCTGCTGCAGGAAGGTGTCTTCTGCAATAGTGCTGCTTAGTGAATTTGGGCCCAAATCCTCTGTAGCATGCACGTTCCTTCATAAGGGTTTATTATGCTGATCCTATGCCCCTTGTTTACCCCGCCAAAAAAACACCATGAAATAAGGGCATCCAACGCACTGTTGTGGGCAATAAAATATTTATTACCATTTGCATGTCTAAGAGCCTGGCGACCAGCACGGACGTAGCGAGCCCGACCTTTAAAAGTACGCCCGGGGACGGGCTTCGCTCCACCCCTAAATTATTGACGCCTTAACTGAAAACAAACCAACCCCTGGGGCTGCCGGGTTCCAGCCTCGCACCCTGTCCCTGCATCCTTATCGTTGATATTTGGGCAGAGCCGTCCCGACCGTAGAGCTGGCACCCACAGCCTAACAATCATTTCTTGGGGTATCCCTACTAGACCAACCATAAAGCTGGTGCCTAAATCCATCAGTATTCAGCATCGTTGGCCTGGCTTGGCCGTCAGTCCCGCTGTCCTGTCCTCGCTGTGACAGTCATCGGTGAAGTGCTAGCATACCCGGCACAATGTCGGTAATTACAAACATCATTAAATTGTGGGTGGGTGGGTGGAATTGTTGGGTCCTTTATTGGATCCTTGCTTCTCTGCCCTGCTCACCTCCTCTTATACTCCTAGCCCCAGTATTTTCACACCTGGCCGCGTACGAGGAGACCATGCAGCCTACCCACACATAGCCAGATTATGGGCCGGCTGGACCCTGGGGTGCGGACTGCCGGCCTTGCGTCTCTGTCCGACCCTGCACCGGCCTGGCGCCAGCTCCCAACCCTTATGTGGGCGCCGGTCCCACACTGGGGAACCTCTGTCTGTCAATCACCAAACAGATCAGGACTTTTTAGTTGGTTGTTGAGCTTTGTTTTTTTTTCTTCTTAGAGCTAACACACAAAGTCTTAATGAAGGCATTTAAGTTGGAAAAAATGCATATTAAGGATGACTTGCTAGTTTCTGTTTAAATGTTAATGTTTTCACGTTGCCATGAATGCCTCCGCCGGTTTTTATCATTGGAGTTCCCTTGTGTAACGGAGCAACCTCTGCCAGCTTTGGGTAGTGATATTTTTATACAAGCTCGCCGAAGCTTTAAGTACATAATATATGTATCGTTGGACAAAGATGGCCCAAGCTAGGGCTGCCAGGTGTCCAGTGTTGAACTGGACTGTCCTGTATTTGGACACTGTCCAGTAAAAAATGAGAGGTAATACTGGACATGTATGTGTATACCGGTATTACCTCTCTGAACATAGTGACCTGACCGGCTTGGGGGACCCACGGGATTTCCCAGAGAAGGGGGAGAGCATGGCTGTTGCTAGTGGGCTGGGCAGCTTCCTCCATCCTTATTGGCCTCATTACCCAGCAGCAGCCAATCAGAAGGAGGGGTCAGGAACCTGAGGGTGGGGCCAAGGAGAGGAGGAAACAGCATGGTGAGGTGTGTGTGTTGAGCGTGTCTCGAGCACATCACACCTTTTCACCATTGTGTCCAGTATTTTTGGAGAAGCCGCCTGGCAAACCTACCCATGACTGGATTCCAAAGGATATCAAAAGTAAGACGGGAGAATGAAATCAGAAAGATTGTTGGAGCAGCATGGAGAAGAGAGGCTTGCAACCACAATACGTGGACGATCTTTGGGGAGGCTTCATCCCGCAGTGGGACGACAAGGGCTAAAGATGATGATATATATATATTCTATATTCGTCAGGATCTCCTGACGAAGTCGCCGCAGTGTGACGAAACGCGTATAGCTGTGACGTCATCGCGTTCGTGTTGGTGTATTTGGAGTCCCTGGCTTCCCTGCGCTCCGGCTGGCGGTAATTTTAAGTGCTAGCAACCATTGTATGAGAGGGAGCAAAGGACGTGCAGGCATTGGATGCCTTTTTATCTTGCTGCCAATTTGGGATAGGAGTTCATGGTGAACCTGTGCTGTTTACATCCACTCTGCAAACCTGGGACTCACCCTACCACCGCAGATGACCACAATAGAGATTTCTCTCCCACAAATGGTTCTGTTTAAAATCCTGTAAGTGCACATTCTTATGGGTTGCTGATTTTTAAAATAAATGTACCTTATTTTTTACTCAGTTACGTGCTATGGAGCTTGCGCTTTTGTTTGTTTTTTGTTCATATATATATATATATATATATATATATATATATATATATATATATATATATATATATATATATATATACACATTCCTGTCCTCCTTTCATTACAGTGACATGTTGTCCCTCGTATCGTTTTCTGTTTTTGGAAAAACATTGGAAGGATGTTGATCCAGGGAATAATCCGATCGCCAATTCTTGGAGTCAGGAAGGAATTTATTTTCCCGTTATGAGATATCATTGGATGATATGTCACTGGGGTTTAGTGTTTGCCTTCCTCTGGATATCAATATACTGTGAGTACAAATATAGGATAAAGTATCGGTCGTTTAAATTTAGCATAGGTTGAACTTGATGGACGTATGTCTTTTTTCAACCTCATCTACTATGTAACTATGTAACTCATTATGTAACTATGTAACTCATTATGTAACTATGTAACTATGGGAGTGAAATATTTTTTGGGCGCTCTTACTGAGAACTTTGACAACTATAAGTTCTGATCACTGCAGTTCTAGAATGACGGCTGCTTTGTTTCCTGAGGTCTGAAACCCTAATGTGTCCCCATTGAACATACATCATGTGTTCTGTGATATGTGCTGATGTTCGGGGTCACATCTATCTCTAATTATAACATCCGATGGTATAAAAGCTGGTGCACTGCCTTTCTTCCTACTCCGATATATGGCGCTACGAGGGGGCTGCAGTAAGAAGGGTTCACAAGAGCAAACCGTTTAAAACCCAAACCGCTTCCGCCCCTCGTTACTCCGTCCCTAATACATAAAGATGAATATCCTGACTGTGATGAGAAGTGAAAGGCGCTCCCTGCAGGTTTGCAGAAACCTTCCAAAAATAGCAGCGTGCCTCAGCCCCAGTGACTTCAGCCAGGTTTTTTTTATGCAAAGCGTTAGTCCTTAATTTGCGGCGCCAGTTAGAGCACATAAATTACAAGCGCCCTAAGCCCCGGCACTGGCAAACATGGCCTTCCCCACCCCCACCATCACCGGATTAACTCTCTCGCTGCAGGACGGGGCTGTAAAGGCTAGCAATCTGCCTGCTTGGCTAATCCTTTAACTAAAGAAGAAAAGAAAAAAGGGAAAGAATAAAGAAGGGGTGTATAGGGCACTGTACTCTATCCCTTAATTGCCAGCGAGGCCTGAATACAACAACAACTTGGGTTAAAAGTGCAGCCCAGTCTTCTAGCTTTAGCTTCCAAACACATGGAGCAGATTGGACAGATATGGGTGTTGATATCCACAGCCTCTGTTCTCCCAACATTAAAGAAGCTTTAAAAGCAGCCAACACCCTGATTCCTAATTTTGGGAACGGCTCAGCTCTCGGCTCTTCCACTTTCTCCTTCCCCTGGCAGTTTTCACAACCTCCCTGAAGAAAGGGAGCTGGGTTAATGTTGTAGAAGAAACACACACAAAACCCCAGCATGCTCTTTTTGGGAACCCCTGAGCCCCCCACAAAATATATGTATATAAGTGTCAAAAAGGAGAGCTATTGAGCGTGGCAAATGTATACAACAAACGACAGAGAAGCCCAATGCTACATCCATTTAGTCATTTAGTTTAACCCTTTGGCCAAAGCGTTGGAAGCTTGCGCGCCACGACAAGGCAGACACCCGTTCGCAAGTCCTAACACTACCAGATAAAATATTAATATACCTCTATTAGGATTAAAATGTACTGTGTATTTTTGTCATATTGGATGTAGCATTGGGCTTTTCTGTCGTTTTAATGTTGTAGAAGGGCAGAAAGCGGCAGATTGCGAGGAATCTCGCCGCGCTGCTGCTCTCTGACTCTGACCGTCTCTCAAAACACGTTCCAACAGCAAGGACCATTCCCAAAGGAATCATTGGATTGCCTATTTTATTTTCTACACATACACTTCTTTAGGGAGACTTCTTTTAGCCCAGCCTTCAAATCATTTTCCAAATGGCAGGATTAGAAAAAAAAAAGTTACAGGTAGGGAAGAGCAGAAGCACCATCATTTTATACATGTCCAGAAAAATTGCTCTTCATTTCAGAAGCAGAAGAAAAACAGATCCCTTCACTAATTATGTCACCAAATTTCGCCGATCAATACATGGAGAACGAATTGACTGGCAGCTATACAGTTCTTTAGGTAATTAGAGATTGCCCACATGAAACTATGGAAGTAAAAAAATAAATTAAAATTAAAATTAAAAAAAGACTGAACTGCAGCTTTAAAACTTTACTTGGCCAACAACTTTTAGATTGCTCTGTGGTTCCACATTTGGTCACCATCAAATCTATACAACAAAAGACAGGGGTGCCCAATGCTACATCAAATTGACAAAACATATATGGTAATAAGTATCAAGTTGAAATACTTCAATAATAATAGTAAAAACGTGGTTATTTAGTTAAACCCAAAGCGCCGTAAGCCTGCATACCAAACGTCAAGGTACAACCAAAAATCTACCAACCACATGTTTGCTGCTGGTCTGCAGAGGACTGTTCTTCGTCACTTTCACCGAGCCAAATAAGATAGCAGCCATTCAAAGTGACAAGTGCATAAAAGTGACTAATGCGTTCTGCGTAGCTGTATTTGTCCAGGTGAAAATTGGATTCTTTGTATGTAGCGCAGTAAAAAGGTACCGCAACCTCCAGAGAATCCAATTACACATTTAGGTGGCAGATCCATAATGAACATTAGCGTCTTCGTTTCTAAAGGGTTTTTTCGAAGGCTCTGTGTAGGCCTCAATTATTCTGAATCAGGAACTTTGTCTTATGACAACACAATGGCTCTTGCCATGTAAGGCAGCCTCATTACCCCAATATATAAAGAGAATACATGACGAGCCAATATTATTGCTAGTAACTAGCAACTCCAGTCCTCCAGGGCCTCCAATAGGTCAGGTTTTCAGGATATCCCTGCTTCAGCACAGGTGGTGTAGTGTTCGACTGAGCCACCTGTGCTGAAGCAGGGATATCCTGAAAACCTGACTTGCTGCTGGCTGTTGGGGGCTGGAGTTGGCCACTAATGGGTTACATGACACTGGGAAGGTTTTCCTTTCATATGCTTAATCAGCGCCCCCATCTGCTTTCTTCCCTTCTCTCCTTTGTTGTCCCGTGGAGGGAGGGGAGCTGCAGACAGGTGAGTCTGATTGCAGGAGGGAGTGGAAAGATCGCAGATGGATATACGTTGGGAATCTCTCTCTCCCGCCGGCCGGGCCCTTGTTCTGAATGAGAAAGTGAGTCGCCTGTCCCAGCTGAAAGGGAGACGGAGTGAAGGAGCTGTAGGCTAAGTCACAAGGAGGGAGGGTGCAGTGTCCTTAGAAGGAGGATCTGCAAATTCGTGCCCCTGCAGGCACAGATTCCTGGGCTGGAAAGGAAAACAATAATCAGACCTGGGAAGATTGAGGAGACGCATGTTTCAGCAGAAGTGGCGAATTAACCCCATGTTGGCTGGAAATAGCATCATACCTAGAGCATTAAAGCTGGCGTGATCCCATCTTATGGGTTATCACAGGAGTAACGTGCTGTACTATATATAAGCAATCTTATAGGAATAGTATGCTACTGTGTGTATATCTGCTGTGCAGGAATACTGTGTTACATGTGGAATCATACGGTATCTTTAGTGTTATCACATGGACACTATTATAAAGGGTAATCTCAGGGATAGTGTGTTATAATCAGTTATCACAGGGATACTGTGTTATAAGGAGTGTGTTATCACATTGATGGTGTGTAATAATCAGTTATCACAGGGATAGTGTGTTATAAGGAGTGTTATCACAGGGATACTGTGTTATAAGGAGTGTTGTCACAGGGATACTGTGTTATAAGGAGTGTGATCACAGGGATGGTGTGTAATAATCAGTTATCACAGGGATACTGTGTTATAATCAGTTATCACAGGGATACTGTGTTATAAGGAGTGTGTGATCACAGGGATGGTGTGTAATAATCAGTTATCACAGGGATAGTGTGTTATAATCAGTTATCACAGGGATACTGTGTTATAAGGAGTGTGTTATCACAGGGATAGTGTGTTATAAGGAGTGTGTTATAAGGAGTGTGTTATCACAGGGATGGTGTGTAATAATCAGTTATCACAGGGATACTGTGTTATAATCAGTTATCACAGGGATACTGTGTTATAAGGAGTGTGTGATCACAGGGATGGTGTGTAATAATCAGTTATCACAGGGATACTGTGTTATAATCAGTTATCACAGGGATACTGTGTTATAATCAGTTATCACAGGGATAGTATGTTATAAGGAGTGTTATCACAGGGATAGTGTGTTATAAGGAGTGTGTTATCACAGGGATAAGATGTTGCAATATGTTCATATCATGATTCTGTCACAGAAATAGTGTTACAACATGTTCATGTCCCGAGCTGTAACAGACGAGCGCTATGTAACGTTACACCAACCTCAGAGTTACAGGAGTCATTCCATGACAATCGGAGATTAACATGGTCATTTGGGCACGGGATCCAAGCCCTAACCTCAGGCTCCTTGTGTGCGGACAGGGATTGCCATAATCCCATGACAATCCTGTTACATTTTAGATTACCAAATGAGTTATGTTAAAGGAGTGAATGAAATGGAAACTAATCTCCAGGCCTCTTTTTATTATTTCAGTACTTTTTTTTTTATCCCCTTAGAAGTCAGCGTAACTTTATCCCTTCGCTGGTGGAGGGACCTGCAGTAATGTAGCCGGAGCCTACCTCCAGCAGCTATAAGGTTAAAAAAGCCACGAAACCAGGGGTGGCCAACTCCAGTCCTCTCGGGCCACCAGCAGGTCAGGTGTTCAGGATATCCCTGCTTCAGCACAGGTGGCACAATCGGTGGCTCAGTCAACGACCACCACCTGTGCTGAAGCAGGGATATCCTGAAAATCTGACCTGTTGGTGGCCCTTGAGGACTGGAGTTGGCTTCCCCTGCACTAAACCGAACTGACTGATATTCTGGGCTTGTTCTATCCCCTAAATTCATTGTGGACACTTTACGTATGTGACATCAAGGTTAAAATCAACGTAGGAGTCTCGTGTTATTTATAGATGGCGCGATGGGCGTGTCCGTCCGCCTTCTACCTACTAACACGAGTGTATACAACGGCAGCGCGAAGAGATGATCGCCCAGAAGAGATTACAATATAAGCAGCCGGGCTGGGGACTGGGACAAGAATAGTAAGTAGGGATGGACTGTGTGTGAGCAAAGTGACACCACGCTGTGACATCACGTGACCATAACCCAATTTATGATCATGATTGTGACACTATCATTACAATCCTGCAGTAATCGCCCATGACCACTTCCCTGGGTGATCTATCTGCGCCTCTGCGTCTATGCAGCTTGAATATACAACAGCAACTTGTTCAAGGTCACGCAGAGCTGACCTTGGGTTCTGAGCCATTAGCTCTTGTTTCAGAGGTGAATGTTCCTACTGCATTTTGCATTTGTTGCAACAGAGAAGGTCCAACACAGGTATTTCCCATGGCTGTTGCAGGAAGCTCTTCTTCTGCCTCTTTCTCTGAATGATGATGATGATGATGACGAGGGGAGGGAGGGGGGATTGTACAAAAGCCTCTGACAATAGTTTTCTCCATAGCTCTTGTGTAGAATGTGTTCCTAGGCAACGAAGATCTCCCTCAAAGGACCAAGAAAGCATGCAGTTTGTGTTTAAGCTGCATCATGTAGTATTTAACACCTTCAACTGCTCTGCCATATAAAGGGCCTGTTATGTCTTGCCTGAAAAATATGAATGTGCAATACAAATAAGCTGTTAAATATCCACTTACGAAAGGACGGAGATTTGCACATCCTGGACCAAATGTGTATTGCGTGTTCTGCAAGGCCGCTGATACCACGAAGGAAGGAGACGCTGCCTTCCCGTGAGAAAGAAAGACTTTCTTCCATGAAGTCAATGAGAAAACACAGTGGAGTGCGTCCAGATATGGGACACAGGCTCCTAATCCTGCTTCTGCTTCTGAAGTCCCATGAAAGACACCTGCCGTGTCTATGGGGGGCAGGACATAGAGCGCGCAACTGCGCCCACGATGAGAAGCGCCCGCGCTCGCAATCCATGAGGAGACAAATAAATTTGATTCTGTCGCGCGATGGCCGTGGTCACGTGAGCGGTTCCACCCAATGAGGGCGAACCAGCTCCGTGACATCACAGACACACCTCCAGGTTGCGTGTACCCCATGGCCACAAATCACAGCTACAGGCGCACGTGATGCGGCCCGAGATGTAGTTATTCCGATTTTCAGCAGGGGCATCAACATCAAGATGTCGTGAGAGGGACCACCTTCCCAGTGAGAGAGACCACCTTCCCAGTGAGAGACACCACCTTCCCGGTGAGAGACCACCTTCCCAGTGAGAGGGACCACCTTCCCAGTGAGAGGGACCACCTTCCCAGTGAGAGGGACCATCTTCCCAGTGAGAGAGACCACCTTCCCAGTGAGAGGGACCACCTTCCCGGTGAGAGAGACCACCTTCCCGGTGAGAGAGACCACCTTCCCAGTGAGAGAGACCACCTTCCCAGTGAGAGGGACCACCTTCCCAGTGAGAGAGACCACCTTCCCAGTGAGAGACCACCTTCCCGGTGAGAGACCACCTTCCCGGTGAGAGGGACCACCTTCCCAGTGAGAGAAACCACCTTCCCAGTGAGAGGGACCACCTTCCCAGTGAGAGAGACCACCTTCCCAGTGAGAGAAACCACCTTCCCAGTGAGAGACACCACCTTCCCAGTGAGAGAGACAACCTTCCCAGTGAGAGAGACAACCTTCCCAGTGAGAGAGACCACCTTCCCAGGGAGAAGGACCACCTTCCCAGTGAGAGAGACCACCTTCCCAGTGAGAGAGACCACCTTCCCAGTGAGAGGGACCACCTTCCCAGTGAGAGGGACCACCTTCTCAGTGAGAGAGACCACCTTCCCAGTGAGAGGGACCACCTTCCCAGTGAGAGAGACCACCTTCCCAGTGAGAGAGACCACCTTCCCCGTGAGAGAGACCACCTTCCCCGTGAGAGGGACCACCTTCCCGGTGAGAGACCACCTTCCCCGTGAGAGAGACCACCTTCCCAGTGAGAGGGACCACCTTCCCGGTGAGAGACCACCTTCCCGGTGAGAGAGACCACCTTCCCCGTGAGAGAGACCACCTTCCCCGTGAGAGAGACCACCTTCCCCGTGAGAGAGACCACCTTCCCCGTGAGAGAGACCACCTTCCCAGGGAGAGGGACCACCTTCCCAGTGAGAGAGACCACCTTCCCAGGGAGAGGGACCACCTTCCCAGTGAGAGAGACCACCTTCCCAGTGAGAGGGACCACCTTCCCAGTGAGAGAGACCACCTTCCCGGTGAGAGACCACCTTCCCGGTGAGAGACCACCTTCCCGGTGAGAGACCACCTTCCCGGTGAGAGGGACCACCTTCCCAGTGAGAGAGACCACCTTCCCGGTGAGAGACCACCTTCCCGGTGAGAGAGACCACCTTCCCAGTGAGAGGGACCACCTTCCCGGTGAGAGAGACCACCTTCCCAGTGAGAGGGACCACCTTCCCAGTGAGAGAGACCACCTTCCCAGTGAGAGAGACCACCTTCCCAGTGAGAGGGACCACCTTCCCAGTGAGAGAGACCACCTTCCCAGTGAGAGAGACCACCTTCCCAGTGAGAGAGACCACCTTCCCAGTGAGGGAGACCACCTTCCCAGTGAGGGAGACCACCTTCCCAGTGAGAGAGACCACCTTCCCAGTGAGAGACACCACCTTCCCAGTGAGAGACACCACCTTCCCAGTGAGAGAGACCACATTCCCAGTGAGATAGACCACCTTCCCGGTGAGAGACACCACCACCACAGTGAGAGAGACCACCACCCCAGTGAGAGAGACCACCACCCCAGTGAGAGAGACCACCACCCCAGTGAGAGAGACCACCACACCAGTGAGAGATACCAGCTTCCCAGTGAGAGACCACCCCCCCAATGTAAGACACCACCCTCCAACCAACAATACCCACTGTGTGTGATTCCGGCTGACGCCTAGGCCCTAGGGAATAAGATTGCATCCAGAGTAGACCGATATGAATACAGACACTTTGCATTGATGTTCCGTGAGCTTTGACGGACGCTGGAGGAAAGATGGAGAGAAGCAGAGAGGTAACCGCATGCTGTAATCTGGAAACGATTCAGACAGTGCTATGCAGCTCTAGGCTGGGAAATGGGGAAGACCATAGACCAGGGCCGGCCAACTCCAGTCCTCAAGGGTCACCAACAGGTCAGGTATTAGGGATATCCCTGCTTCAGCACAGGTCCACCTGTACTAACGCAAGGATATCCCTATCAGTGGCTCCGTCAATGACTGCATCACCTGTGCTGAAGCAGTGATATCCCTAATACTTGACCTGTTGGCGGCCCTTGAGGACGGGAGCTGGCCACTCGTGCCAGGGACTGTAACATTCGTGCTGGAGCTTTACTATGATCTTTAAATAACCGCCTCTCTAACGTCTAACCTTTGGGGTGATGTTCCTCTCCCCCCCCCCCCCCCCCCCCCCCCCCCCCCCCCCGCAAATGACAGGGAAGGAAATAAAGAGATTAGGAGAGACAGAAACGCCATCAAATGTGATTTCTCCAGTAAACACTTTTATCAATGCAACAGCCAATGTTTCTTCAAATTCCAGCACCATGAAAAATGCTTTTGTGGGGTTTCCATGGAAACCGGAATCTTTTCAGACCTGCTAATCGCTCCGCTCATAGGGAAAGGGGTCAAAGGGGACTCGGAATCCAACCCCTGTTGAGAAAGCAAACCCTCTCCCTCTCTGTCTCTCTTACACACACAACGCTTTTAGCTTCTTTTATTGGGGGCGATGGAAGAGCTGGGCTGAGGGAGGCTGGTGAGGGGGGAGTAGGGAGGGAGGCGGCTGAGAGGGAGCCAGGGGGAGGCAGCTGAGTGAGGGAGCCGGGGGGAGGCAGCTGAGTGAGGGAGCCGGGGGGAGGCAGCTGAGTGAGGGAGAAGGGGGGAGGCAACTGAGTGAGGGAGCAGGGAGGGAGACAGCTGAGTGAGGGAGCAGGGAGGGAGGTAGCTGAGTGAGGGAGCAGGGAGGGAGGCAGCTGAGTGAGGGAGTATGGAGGGAGGTGGCTGAGTGAGGGAGTAGGGAGGGAGCAAGGGGGAGGCAGCTGATTGAGGGAACTGGGGGGGAGGCAGCTGAGTGAGGGAGCTGGGGTGGAGGCAGCTGAGTGAGGGAGCCGGGGGGAGGCAGATGAGTGAGGGAGCTGGGGGTAGGCAGCTGAATGAGGGAGCAGGGAGGGAGGCAGCTGAGTGAGGGAGCAGGGAGGGAGGCAGCTGAGTGAGGGAGTAGGGAGGAAGGCGGCTGAGAGGGAGCCAGGTGGAGGCAGCTGAGTGAGGGAGCTGGGGTGGAGGCAGCTGAGTGAGGGAGCTGGGGGGGAGGCAGCTGAGTGAGGGAGCAGAGAGGGAGGCGGCTGAGGGAGCAGGGGGGAGGCAGCTGAGAGAGGGAGCAGGGGGGATGCAGCTGAGTGAGGGAGCAGGGAGGGAGGCAGCTGAGTGAGGGAGCCGGGGGGGAGGCAGCTGAGTGAGGGAGCAGGGGGGAGGCAGCTGAGAGAGGGAGCAGGGAGGGAGGCAGCTGAGTGAGGGGGAGGGAGGCAGCTGAATGAGGGAGCCGGGGCTGAGCAGTGAGGGAGGCAGCTGAGTGAGGGAGCCGGGAGGGAGGCAGCTGAGTGAGGGAGCAGGGGGGAGGCAGCTGAGAGGGAGCAGGGGGGAGGCAACTGAGTGAGGGAGCCGGCTGAGAGAGGGAGCAGGGGGGAGGCAGCTGAGTGAGGGAGCCGGGGGGTGGTGGCTGAGTGAGGGAGCCGGGAGGTGGTGGCTGAGTGAGGGAGCTGGGGGGGAGGCAGCTGAGAGAGGGAGCAGGGGGGATGCAGCTGAGTGAGGGAGCAGGGAGGGAGGCAGCTGAGTGAGGGAGCCGGGGGGGAGGCAGCTGAGTGAGGGAGCAGGGGGGAGGCAGCTGAGAGAGGGAGCAGGAGGGAGGTAGCTGAGTGAGGGGGGGGGGAGGCAGCTGAATGAGGGAGCCGGGGGGGAGCAGTGAGGGAGGCAGCTGAGTGAGGGAGCCGGGGGGGGGGGGGCAGCTGAGGGAGGGAGCAGGGAGGGAGGCAGCTGAGTGAGGGAGCAGGGGGGAGGCAACTGAGTGAGGGAGCCGGCTGAGAGAGGGAGCAGGGGGGAGGCAGCTGAGTGAGGGAGCCGGGGGTGGTGGCTGAGTGAGGGAGCCGGGAGGTGGTGGCTGAGTGAGGGAGCAGGGGGGAGGCAGCTGAGTGAGGGAGCAGGGGGGGGAGGCGTTTCTCTGTACTCTTTTCCCAAAGCTTCTATTATAAAGTGATACCACCACACAAGCCTTCATCAATCTACCATGTTGATCTGTGCTTCCCTGAGGTTCTCCCAATCATTTATAAACCAATAAGTCCTTTGTCACAGCAGTAGTAGAAGTAGTAGTAGTCGTAGTAGTGTTTGAGGCATAGTGCTAGAAACCAATAGGGACGGTCTGTGGGGTCAGCAGGGTCTGTGGGGTCAGCAGGATCTGTGGGGTCAGCAGGACCTGTGGGGTCAGCAGGGTCTGTGGGGTCAGCAGGACCTGTGGGGTCAGCCGCTGTAGTTGTTGAAGGTGTGCCTGTGTTTTTCAGGTTATTCACTTCTCAGTCACTTAATCTCAGCGGAGGACCATGTCACTCCCTGTTGGCACTGGTGGCTTCTTGGACATCGCCGTAGTGTCACGCGTTAAACTACGAATAATTCCATTCCAACGTCCTATTTGTGTCCAAGCCTCACTCGCACGTTGTGTGCACTGGGAACACAAGAAGTGCCGGGAATCAGCCTGGAGGCCATGTGCCCATTAATCTCCACTTCACCCGTATGTGGGCGTCACGCCTACAGTGTGTGTCAAAGCCAGGGCATGAAATAAATGACTCCCAAGGAGAACAGGAGAGACGCTTTTTATATCGGCGGCTAAAAATAAGACGTGTATATCTTCCATGGTTGGGGTTTCCCCCTCCCCCCCGACTACAGAGGGATGTGGTCACATGAGAAGTCCCAGCAAGTTTTATCTGTAGAGAGAAGAGGTTAATGCAGATGTACTTTAACAGAGAAACAGGGTCATTATCGGAGAGCAATGATAACAGCCAACTATTTTAACCCTACAGTTAGGGTTGCCAGGTGTCCGGTATTGAACTGGACTGTCCTGTATTTGGATACTCTGTCCAGTAAAAAATGAGAGGTTCTGTAATACTGGACATGTGTGTGTCCGGTATTACCTCCCTGGACATAGTGACCTGACGCACCTTTCACCATTGAGTCCAGTATTTTTGGAGAAGCCACCTGGCAACCCTACCTACAGAGCGTCAGTGGCCATTATGTAAATATTAAGCTGATCTTCTGTGTCTCCTCTGGGCGTGTTACCCTGATAGAAGCAGCATTCAGGTCAGGAACAGGGATTACAGATATAATTGTACCCTACACCTCCTGCCCATGTAGAAGAGACACACAATATCTATTCCGGTCCCTTTAAATAACCAGCTATCCTGGAAGGGAGTCTCTCTTTGCTTTTGGATGTGTTGGTCTCAGAGACTTCAGCAATGTCCCCACTTTTGTGGCGCTGGCACCGTGCCAATAATACATCAGGCTATATTGATAATTGATCATGGACGCCCTGATCTCACTTGCGTGGCCATTGTACACTTCACGCTGTAGGGAAAGAGGAACTGGGATTTTTCAATACAGTATTGTCTTCGCCGCTCGCCCAGGAAGCGGATTCCACGGACTAACTGCAGCCTGAGAGCTACAGTCTCTCCTCGAAATCCTCAGATCATTTAATCAGAAAGTCCAAACCACAGCCGAGTCGGCATCTTTGAAACCCAGAGCGGCTGCGGGATCTCGCTGCGCCCACTTTCAGGCTATTTCCTGGGAACTTCCTTCCTGGCTGCAAGCCGTCCAAACTCCAGCTAATCGAAGGCACTTTTTTAATTCATTGTTTGTGTTCCCGCTGAGTTTACAAAGCTAGGAGAGTCTTTGCACGCTGCACCATCCCAGCTCGCTGCGGCTGCCGTCGCTGGGCTCGGGCTAGTGACAAGCTTCCCTTATTAGTGGAAAATACCCACGTTTAGAAAGCTATTATTATCTTTGACAAAGGCGCCGCAACAGTTTCCTCCTATCCGGAGATCTCCCCCCAATCTCTCATCGCCTCTTCAATCCGTTCCCTGACGGCAGTGACGAGTTTGTTTGCGGACCTGCCTGAGACATGGGGATGTGCTCACCAGGGGGACTGTTATTTGACCAGTGGAGGGGTTTAGTCCCTGTCTTATTCCCCATTACTTACCTGATGTGTCAGGTTGATTCTCTAGGTTATTGTAAGACAGGGGGGGGGGGGGCTGTGTCTGCAAAAAATGGAAGCGACAAACGCATTTAACGGTTGATCTGGGAGTCAAGCGTTTAAGCCTTTGCAGCCTGCACTTTGGTGGCTCAATGAGCAGACGGTCTATGAATTCAACTTTTTACAACCAGGTATAGGACCCTTTTTGGCGGGGAAGGGGTGAGAACCACAGTCCCGCCATGCGCTAAAGAGAGAGCACTCACCCACGGAACAGCTTCATTTTCACTTTTCACTATACACCTCGACCTACATCGACCTTGGCCCCCTGCAGACGCACTTACCAGAACACCCTCATACTGTCTCTGTACGTTCTTCCTACTTACCGATTAGATTGTAAGCTCTTCGGGGCAGGGACTCCTTTTCCCAAGCGTCACTTTTGTGTCTGAAGCACTTCTCCCCTTTTATTTGTTATGTGTTATTTATATGATTTATGTCACGTGTATTACTGCTGTGAAGCGCTATGTACATTAATGGCGCTATATAAATAAAGATATAAATACTTTGTAACATTGTGTTTCAGTATTAAGACTTTTTTCCAGTTGGACCCATAATCCTGACTGGCACAGGAGAGACTTTGGAGGGGCACAGAATCGTTGCTTATTCTGGGGAATGGTGTAGAAGGGCGATGGGGAACGCAGAGTTACCGTAGGATTGAAGCTTTGCAATGGTCATTGTGACTGCCACCTTTTTATCAGGCCGGTGTAAGTACAGAAGTCCAAGAAACCTACAGGGGTGCAGTGTGAACTAGTACAGGGGTGCAGTGTGAACTAGTACAGGGGTGCAGTGTGAACTAGTACAGGGGTGCAGTGTGAACTAGTACAGGGGTGCAGTGTGAACTAGTACAGGGGTGCAGTGTGAACTAGTACAGGGGTGCAGTGTGAACTAGTACAGGGGTGCAGTGTGAACTAGTACAGGGGTGCAGTGTGAACTAGTACAGGGGTGCAGTGTGAACTAGTACAGGGGTGCAGTGTGAACTAGTACAGGGGTGCAGTGTGAACTAGTACAGGGGTGCAGTGTGAACTAGTACAGGGGTGCAGTGTGAACTAGTACAGGGGTGTAGTGTGAACTAGAAACAGGGGGCTCGACTCCAGTCCTCAAGACCCCCCCCCCCCCAACAAGTCAGGTTTTCAGGCTATCCCTGCTTGAGCTACTTTAACACTTTCGCTGCTGGGGAGCTGGATCTCCAGCAGCTGAGGGGTTAATTCAGGGGTTCTCAACTCCAGTGCTCATGACCCCCCCCCCCCAGCCGACGGTTCAGGTTATAAGGATATCCCAGCTTCAGCACAGGTGGCTTTCGACTGAGCCACCTGTGCTGAAGCGGGGATAGCCTTAAAACCTGACGTGTTCAAGGGTTTTGAGGTCTGGCGTGGAGAGCCCCTGAATTAACCCCTCAGCTGCTGGAGATCCAGCTCCCCAGCAGCGAAGGTGTCAAAGTAGCTCAAGCAGGGATAGCCTGAAAAACCTGACCTGTTGGGGTGGGGGGAGGGGGTCTCGGGGACTGGGGTTGAGCACCGGCTGAACTAGGATAATAAGGGCAAAGCAAACACAGTTTGTATAGAATGTTTTTTGGGGTTGTTCTTCTGGACAGAGGAAGTGTCTTTGTGCGTCTGATAAAAGCCCTGTGTGAGGTCTGCAAGGTGTTAGGCTCGTTCTGTTTGACCTTCATGTCGTCACCGACTTTTTCACGTCGCCAATAAGATTAGATTCGTAATATTTTACTGTCGGGGCAAATTCTGCTGGGAATCGAGCTGTTTGCGTCGTTCATTTTTTTTTTTTTTAATTTCGCTTACAACTGTGGACTTCCGCGATCGCTAATATGTCAGATGCGCCATTGATAATGGCCGAACTGGCACCACAGGAGTTGGGCTATCGAGGATATTTGCCTTCCTTGGATTGATTGCGAGTAATAATTTATATGAGCGCAGCAATAGGACAGCGGGTGTTAAATTGTGTGCACTGTGTCGTCTTCAATGGTCTTCCATAAACTGTCGTCAAGTGATTTAAATGCTACAAGAGACTGAGCTTTATGCGTTTTTTTGAAAATGCGCCATCAATTCATCGTTAAAAAAGGCAGGCAAATATTTGTCAGTGGAATGAACTTACATCATTATACGTACACGAGATAGGAAATGTGCTTATAAGTGGAGAGTTAAACTGGTTACTAAATACTTTCCATTCCATTGAGGCAGATGTAGGCATCTTGTGATTTATTGCCTACAATCAAAATGTGGTTTGGCTCCCCATAGAATTGCACAGCAGGGGTAGGGTTACGGCAGGGGTGCGCCACTCCTGTCCTCAAGGGCCACCAACAGGTCGGGTTTTCAGGCTATCCCTGCGTCAGCACAGGTGGCTCGATCAAAATGACTGAGCCACTGAGTGAGCCGCCTGTGCTGAAGCAGGGATATCCGGAAAACCTGGCCGGTTGGTGGCCTTTGAGGACTGGAGTTGGCCACCCCCTGGTATAGTGATTAAAGTAATGGTCACGTATTGGTTGTTAATGCATTGAAGAGCAGGAACAGAAGTAGCACTGCTCTCTGAGGGCTGCTGGATAGATGTAGAAATGCTGGTGATCAGATCATGTCAATGTTTACGCCGGGGATGCAGATACTGATATAGGATGTCGCTGGTGGGGAGGAGGTGGACATTTTTCCAAGCAGTCTCACAAAACCAGCCCACAAAAATGCCTGTTATGTTGTGTGACTGTGCTGCTCCTGTCCCAGCGCGTTGTGTGACTGTGCTGCTCCTGTCCCAGCGCGTTGTGTGACTGTGCTGCTCCTGTCCCAGCGCCTTGTGTGACTGCTGCTCCTGTCCCAGCGCGTTGTGTGACTGCTGCTCCTGTCCCAGCGCGTTGTGTGACTGCTGCTCCTGTCCCAGCGCGTTGTGTGACTGCTGCTCCTGTCCCAGCGCGTTGTGTGACTGCTGCTCCTGTCCCAGCGCGTTGTGTAACTGTGCTGCTCCTGTCCCAGCGCGTTGTGTGACTGCTGCTCCTGTCCCAGCGCGTTGTGTGACTGTGCTGCTCCTGTCCCAGCGTGTTGTGTGACTGCTGCTCCTGTCCCAGCGCATTGTGTGACTGTGCTGCTCCTGTCCCAGCGCGTTGTGTGACTGCTGCTCCTGTCCCAGCGCGTTGTGTGACTGCTGCTCCTATCCCAGCGCGTTGTGTGACTGTGCTGCTCCTATCCCAGCGCGTTGTGTGACTGCTGCTCCTGTCCCAGCGCATTGTGTAACTGTGCTGCTCCTGTCCCAGCGCGTTGTGTGACTGCTGCTCCTGTCCCAGCGCGTTGTGTGACTGTGCTGCTCCTGTCCCAGCGCGTTGTGTGACTGCTGCTCCTGTCCCAGCGCGTTGTGTGACTGCTGCTCCTGTCCCAGCGCATTGTGTGACTGCTGCTCCTGTCCCAGCGCGTTGTGTGACTGCTGCTCCTGTCCCAGCGCGTTGTGTGACTGCTGCTCCTATCCTAGCGCGTTGTGTGACTGCTGCTCCTGTCCCAGCGCATTGTGTGACTGCTGCTCCTGTCCCAGCGCGTTGTGTGACTGCTGCTCCTGTCCCAGCGCGTTGTGTGACTGCTGCTCCTGTCCCAGCGCGTTGTGTGACTGCTGCTCCTATCCCAGCGCGTTGTGTGACTGCTGCTCCTGTCCCAGCGCGTTGTGTGACTGTGCTGCTCCTGTCCTAGCACGTTGTGTGACTGCTGCTCCTGTCCCAGCGCGTTGTGTGACTGTGCTGCTCCTGTCCCAGCACGTTGTGTGACTGCTGCTCCTGTCCTAGCACGTTGTGTGACTGCTGCTCCTGTCCCAGCGCGTTGTGTGACTGCTGCTCCTGTCCCAGCACGTTGTGTGACTGCTGCTCCTGTCCCAGCGCGTTGTGTGACTGTGCTGCTCCTGTCCCAGCGCGTTGTGTGACTGCTGCTCCTGTCCTAGCACGTTGTGTGACTGCTGCTCCTATCCCAGCGCGTTGTGTGACTGTGCTGCTCCTGTCCCAGCGCGTTGTGTGACTGCTGCTCCTGTCCCAGCGCGTTGTGTGACTGCTACTCCTGTCCGAGCACGTTGTGTGACTGCTGCTCCTATCCCAGCGCGTTGTGTGACTGTGCTGCTCCTGTCCCAGCGGGTTGTGTGACTGTGCTGCTCCTGTCCCAGCGCGTTGTGTGACTGTGCTGCTCCTATCCCAGCGCGTTGTGTGACTGCTGCTCCTGTCCCAGCGCGTTGTGTGACTGCTGCTCCTGTCCCAGCGCGTTGTGTGACTGCTGCTCCTGTCCCAGCGCGTTGTGTGACTGCTGCTCCTGTCCCAGCGCGTTGTGTGACTGCTGCTCCTATCCCAGCGCGTTGTGTGACTGCTGCTCCTGTCCCAGCACGTTGTGTGACTGCTGCTCCTATCCCAGCGCGTTGTGTGACTGCTGCTCCTATCCCAGCGCGTTGTGTGACTGCTGCTCCTGTCCCAGCGCGTTGTGTAACTGTGCTGCTCCTATCCCAGCGCGTTGTGTGACTGCTGCTCCTGTCCCAGCGCGTTGTGTGACTGTGCTGCTCCTGTCCCAGCGCGTTGTGTGACTGCTGCTCCTGTCCCAGCGCGTTGTGTGACTGTGCTGCTCCTATCCCAGCGCGTTGTGTGACTGCTGCTCCTGTCCCAGCGCGTTGTGTGACTGCTGCTCCTATCCCAGCGCGTTGTGTAACTGTGCTGCTCCTGTCCCAGCGCGTTGTGTGACTGCTGCTCCTATCCCAGCGCGTTGTGTGACTGTGCTGCTCCTGTCCCAGCGCGTTGGTGACTGCTGCTCCTGTCCTAGCACGTTGTGTGACTGCTGCTCCTATCCCAGCGCGTTGTGTGACTGTGCTGCTCCTGTCCCAGTGCGTTGTGTGACTGCTGCTCCTGTCCCAGCGCGTTGTGTGACTGCTGCTCCTGTCCCAGTGCGTTGTGTAACTGTGCTGCTCCTATCCCAGCGCGTTGTGTGACTGTGCTGCTCCTGTCCCAGCGCGTTGTGTGACTGCTGCTCCTGTCCCAGCGCGTTGTGTGACTGCTGCTCCTATCCCAGCGCGTTGTGTAACTGCTGCTCCTGTCCCAGCGCGTTGTGTGACTGTGCTGCTCCTATCCCAGCGCGTTGTGTGACTGCTGCTCCTGTCCCAGCGCGTTGTGTGACTGCTGCTCCTATCCTAGCACGTTGTGTGACTGTGCTGCTCCTGTCCCAGCGCGTTGGTGACTGCTGCTCCTGTCCTAGCACGTTGTGTGACTGCTGCTCCTATCCCAGCGCGTTGTGTGACTGTGCTGCTCCTGTCCCAGTGCGTTGTGTGACTGCTGCTCCTGTCCCAGCGCGTTGTGTGACTGCTGCTCCTATCCCAGCGCGTTGTGTGACTGTGCTGCTCCTATCCCAGCGCTTTGTGTGACTGTGCTGCTCGTATCCCAGCGCGTTGTGTGACTGTGCTGCTCCTATCCCAGCGGGTTGTGTGACTGTGCTGCTCCTGTCCCAGCGCGTTGTGTGGCTGCTGCTCCTGTCCCAGCGCATTGTGTGACTGCTGCTCCTGTCCCAGCGCGTTGTGTGACTGCTGCTCCTGTCCCAGCGCGTTGTGTGGCTGCTGCTCCTGTCGCAGCTCGTTGTGTGACTGCTGCTCCTGTCCCAGCGCATTGTGTGACTGCTGCTCCTGTCCCAGCGCGTTGTGTGGCTGCTGCTCCTGTCGCAGTGCGTTGTGTGACTGCTGCTCCTGAATATTCAGCAATGCTGCACCTGGCCTCATTAATGCTTCGGCAGCGCAGAATTACTCGGTTGCTCACATTGTGGTGGATCGTTACTCCTGATACTCCTGATAGGAACATGTATGCAGTAATGTTTCCTCTGTGTTATTAATTAAACTTTCCGCGCCGGTGTCTGTGACCTCGGATCGTGCTTTGATCGCTCCGGCCTAGGGCTGCGAATAAACAGCCAAACTGTAGGGCGCGCACGCATGTGACGTCACATTAGCGACATGTGCACAAGCACATGCTACTGCTCGCGGCTGCAGGCTGACGGGCGACACCACGGGCTGTTTGGGGTATAATCGCAGCCTAGGAGATGTATAAGCAGGGTTACTATTTTGGGGGATCTGACGATGAACAAGAACCCGCACGTACTGCAATGGTGGCCAACTCCAGTACTCAAGGGCAACCAACAGGCCAGCTATTAGGGATAGCCCTGCTTCAGCACAGGTAGGCTTGCCAGATGTCCAGTATTGAACAGGAGTGACCTGTATTCAGACCGGTATTATCTCTCTGGACATGTATGTGTATACCGGTATTACCTGTTTAGGCGTGTATGTGTATACCGGTATATCCTCTCTGGACATGTATGTGTCCTGTATTACCTCTCTGGACATGTATGTGTCCTGTATTACCTCTCTGGACATAGTGACCTGACCGGCTTGGGGGGGACTGCAGGGGGAGAGCAGGGCTGTTTCTAGGGGGCTGAGCCGCTACCTCCATCTTGATAGGCGGCTGCTGGGTAATGCAGCCAATCAGGAGGAGGTGTCAGGATCCTGGGGGTGGGGCCAAGGAGAGGAGGAAACAGCATGGAGCTGAGAGGTGTGTGTCAAGTATTTTTGGAGAAGCCGTCTGGCACTCCTAAGCACAGGTGGCTCAGGCCTCGGCCAGGGTGGTGCTGAGCGGGCGGGCTCACTCACGCTGGTCGCGATGAAACACATTGCGGCAATGTGTGTGGCCAGCGTGAGGCAGCGCCTGAGCATGTGCCGCGCTTCGCTGCTTGCCGAAGCAAGCAAATTTGAATTTGCCGTTTGCTTGCACCGCTGCGCATGAGCGCCTGCACGCTCAGCGCCACCCTGGCCGCAGCCTATGCCTATGTCAGAATGGCGCAGTGGTTGTGAGTTTGTTAATGATGGGGCTAGATACTGCCTGGGCCAGAGGGAGACGTGTTATTTCAAAGACATTTCTTTATTTAAAGCTGCATTATTAGTTGTAGTTTAGATCTGAATTCCCTTTCCTTCTGTACAACACACCACTGCCCATATCACTGGATACCCTGCAGAGCCGGCGGGCGCTGAGACCCTGCGGCTAGGCGGGGCAGCCGCGCCCAATAGGGAGAAAGCGCAACTCGCCGCTGATTGGTTGGTGGCTGGGAAGGGGTGGGTCTTGGAGTTACGGGGGCGGGGCGAACCAAGCGGAGAGGGGAGGACCGGGCCGGAGGTAACAGAGTAGGGGGGGAGTGACGGGAGGACACGGCGGCCCTGTGCTGTGTGACAGAAGCCCGGGTCATTTTGCTTTGTGCTGCGGGCTGAGCGAGTTCTCTGAAGGAGGTTCTGTGAGCTCCCCGCACCCCCCCTCCTAACTTGGTGTGACCGCAGCGCGCCCCGGCGGGTGACGTGCCCGCGCATAGGCTGCTCCGGAGCTGCGGCCCGCGTGAAGGAGGAGCGCCGCGCGGACAGGGAGGGGATGCCCGCCGCGCCTGCACGGGACACGGAGCGGTGAGTGAGCGCGCGCTAACCCCGGGGGCTGGGCCACGCACACCGGCGGTATGTAACGGGCAGGCGCGCAGGGAGGCGCAGTGTCCCCACTCACAGCGGCTGCAGCGACTCGGCCTGCGGGGGGGACACTGCAGTGTGTGTGTGTGTGTGTGTGTGTGTGTGTGTGTGTGTGTGTGTGTGTACACACGGTGTGTGTCTGTATGTCTATTTACTGTGTGTACAGTGTGTGTCTGTATGTCTATTTACTGTGTGTGTGTCTGTATGTCTATTGACTGTGTATACAGTGTCTACAGTTTGTATACAGTGTCTGTGTGTGTATATACTGTCTAAACAGTGTGTGTACTATATATATATATATATATATATATATATATATATATATATATTAAACATCACATGACACACGGGTCTGTAACTGGGTCTATATTTTTACATTATGGTAATGTGTATGCTACTGATTTTGTATGTACAGCACCCCCACCCCACAAATAAATCTTATACACCGGTATATCAGAGCCTGGGACTTTAAGTGTGTGTGTGTGTTATAATATATGTATCTATATCCCATACATATTCTCTAGCAGAATGGCTCTGGGTTACTGGCCCTGGAAGAAGGGGAAGTTATGGGACCTCCTGGTTTTGTTGTAAAAGCTGTGATTCTTATTGGTAATCAGAGCCATATCTATGTATATCTATCTCGAAGGGTTACATTGGTAAGGAGTCTCCCTGCTCTGTTGTCCCCCTTGGCCTCCGAGAAGGTTTTTTGTTGAGTGTTGTTTTGTCTGGTTTGCAGCAGACATTGTGCAGAACATTTTTAATCTTGTTATACTTTACCCCCCAGTTTTGCAATGGGGTAATATTATCTCCCAGATTACACGAAAAAGCCGGGGGTGGGTGGGGGCTGTACAAGCTGTATTAAAATGGTTATTTTTTTATTGCGTGCTTGGCTTTATTTGTAACATTTATGCGCATGATTACAGAAATCAGTTTCACATCTTGGTTTATGAATGGTCCTGTACAATAGGTCAGTGGAAAACGTCAGGCGACAGGTAGATAAAACCTATTTGCAGTGCTGGTTAATCTGGCACTTCAGAAAAAGTTAATAAGTTATTGTATGCAGTAATGATTGAACATCTGTTCTAACCTATGTGCACCCCAGTAATATGGATCATTCCACATATGTTATGTATGGGATCAAAGCCTATTTTCATCATGTCTGCAGTTAGGGCCTTATTCTATTCACACCACAGCTGCCCAAACAGTGTATATAGAATTACCCCCTTGGAGTTTGTTGCTTAACTTGAGAGGGAGCAAGTTCGAAATGGCACATTTCCTACAAAATAAGTCTTGTGCTAAACTAATTCAACACAAAGCACCTAAAACGTGTACCTTGCTTGGCTGATACTTGCTACATCTAAAAGCACAGTACTGGACTAGGTTGCAGATACAGGTGTAAGCAGGTCATGGGTCATTACAGCTGTAAAGTTGGCCTCTTCAGACGCTGGCATTGTGCATACACTGTAGAGAACTTTATCCCATTTGGAAAAACCTGCAGTTGTATGAACATGTTTTAATTATTTTTTTCTTCCCTGGCACTGTTTGCAAGCTAATTGTATTTCATTTATCTCTGGCTATGAGATTGTTAATATGTTGTACTGACACCTTGCTTGAAGGACAAATGTCTCTGGTTGGGGCGTGCTGGCGTGACTCTGTAGTAATAGCCTGCAAGAAACTTCTCTACGGATTTGAAAATGAATGTTTTGCAATGTGTATTCAATAATGGGGCTGGCCTCTCACTGCCTGGAGCTAAAATCTTGCCCGATATGTAAATTGATCTATTTGGTTTTGTAATCTCAATTCACAACATATTTTCGAGGAGAATTTAAATGTCAGTAAGCATTTATGTCAACATCGCACATATGAAGTACAGCAAAATTAAGTTTCCCTTTTCGAAATAGCTCTGCATAAATTCTCTTGGTCTCATTATTTAAAGTGGAAAGCTAAGCGTATGTCGGCACAGAACACGCCTGCTTTATCAGATTTAACATGGTTATGGAGGTATTGAGGATGTCATTTTTAGTTTTTTTTTTTCCCCCTGAATACATGGACAGCATTTAAGCTAATGTTTGGTTAACCTTTGTATATGTAGTGTACATTTGCAGTATCTAGTCTAATCCTCCGCGCTCGTCCTTCCCTTTTAGGAACCACACTCCAGTACTTTTAAAATACGTTTAATTTTATGTGACCCTCTCCAGTCCCACAAGGGCAGTAACATAATAGGTTAATCAATAGCAAAGTTAGTTATAAGGCGGACATTCATTAAACCTTGCCGGTCACATGCCTAATAGGTGCCGTGGAATCGCATTAGGCTTCATGGCCATGTTTTAACGCAATTAAAAAAAATAACTATTTGTAATTCCTACCCTAAATTAAACGCCGGTACTCGAGTGACACAATGTGTCATGTTCAGTTGCTTTCGCATTGTTTGTAATAAGTCACTGGAAGAGGAAAAGGGTGAACTGTAGGTTTTTCCATAATCCTGGTTTAACCCCACTGGGCCGAGTGGAACCTGCAGGATGCCACAGAGGCAAGAAAGCACGGAGTGTGCATGGTACAGTTTTGTGCCTTTGTTTTAGGTCAGAGTAGAAAGTGAGTCGGTGTTGGCTCTCTGTGTTTGAAAAGCTTTGTTCTCTTAACCTCCAGGGTAAACCAGCGGCGTGTGAAGTTCTTCCAAACTAACCCTAAATAAGTGCTATTGAATGCATATCATTAGCAGTTGAATTAATGTAGCACAAACAGAAATGATGGCCGCTTCCCAAATTAAAAGCACGGTGGAGTTGCACTGACCTTTTTTTTTTTTTCACTGAAACATTACTATTTCAATTTGGGATTGGATTTAGGAAGTGACAATTAGCTTTGTTTCAAGACATAAGATAAAAGCTCTCTGGTAACTAAACAGTTGTTGTGTAACTCCTTTTATTGCTAAATTGTTCCTATAGCACAGGGTGGCCAACTCCAGTCCTCAAGGCCCACAAACAGGTCAGGTTTTCAGGATATCCCTGCTTCAGCACAAGTGGCTGTCAATGATTGAGCCAGCTGTGCTCAAGCAGGGATGTCCTGAAACCCTGATGGCGACTCTTGAGGACTGGAGTTGGCCACCTCTGCTATAGCACGTTGATTAACGAACTACAGTCTGTTCCAGAAAGTGAACTCTGACGGCAGGGGCATGTTCTGTGTGAGCGGATAATATCCATGTATAGCAACTTCCAAACGCAAAGACTTTCACTGCTTAACGTTAGTCATTGGTGCAGGCACCTGTGATGTGAAACGCTACATCTCTGCTTGATGGTCGACAAAGGGATTATAATTATTACTCAAGTACAGGGGGGGAAAGAATGAATTGACGACTTGCCACAATATGGGACAAAACTGATAACCTCTGCTACTGCTCCACATCTCGTCCCAAACTGTGTCAAAACATACCCACAGGGAAAGTAAATTCACGATCGTCTGCAGATACAAATCGATGTCATGTTGGCATAAAATCACAATATAACATGTATCAGAACATTTGTTAAAAGTGGGGAATAAATCAATGTATTGGGAGGATTGTAGGGGCTCCCATCACTTCTTTGTGAATGCTCTCATGTTATAAAGCGGAGATTTTCCTGCGCCCCAGACTTTGCAATTCTCATTTTAGCCACTAAAACATGAATGACAAATGCCTCCACGGAAGGTGCTTATAAGTGTCATTTAAACCAGTCTGACAATTTAATATGCCATCACTGTTCGCATGAAAATAAGTATTTTACTCGTATATCAGCTTTATGGGTCAGTCACACTTCTTTAAATAACACTTTCTCGCAGTCATGGCATTTTAGTGGTGCAGATTTGCCACCTGTAGTTTTAACCAGTTGCATTAAAATAAGGCACTTTGTGTAATTTGTTTCTCAAGCTATGAGCTGAAGGTACATGTGGAATGCACAAGTGTTTGCATGCGAGGTGCTGCAATGCACAAAGCAATGTGAAGAATGACCTGTCCTTGTCGGCAGTAAGCAGATCTGTGCAGTGAGGATCAGTTTGTTCCATGAAAGTTTCCAAAGTCTGAAGCAAACCCTTCCCAGCGCCTCTCATTAGTGCAGGTATTCCGAAATAGCTTGATTAGCTTGTCCTTTATCTGATTTATACTAACATTTGCTTTGAAAAGAGTTCAAGTTACTAGGGAATTCGCCCGCCACTCCTATTTCACAAGTGGGTGTGTCTGTGTACACTAGGGAAGCATTGTACACCCGGTGTAGCAAAGGGTTGCTGGTGCTTTCATGTTATAACTCCATTTCCTCTTGTAGCTTTATTTTATAAGTGTTATATCCAGATGACAAAGAGTTTTATGCTCCTGTTTTGGAATCTATATTCAAAGTCGGTTCCACCCTGCCAAATATACCAAGTTGTGTTTTTGATTTTTGAAGGGGTGAAGTTGGGGGGGAATATATATTAAATCTACAATCTAGAACAGGGGTTGCCAACTCCAGTGTCCTAGGGCCACCAAAGGGTCAGATTTTCAGGATATCCCTGCTTGAGCACAGGTGGCTCGTTGACAGAGCCACCTGTGCTGAAGCAGGGATATCCTGAATGTGACACTTGTGGAGTACACCCCTTCGCGTCCCCCCCCCCCTCCCCTGGATCTTGCACAATTGCACACCCTTCATGAACTCTAACCCCAAGCCTACCACTTTCTCTCTTGTTTAAAATAAATAGCAAAACAAAAAAGTTGCCATGTTAAAATGAGTAAGTGCATCTTCAGTATGGTTGGCTGGAATGAGCACTACTCGTTCTGTGTAATTAGCTAACAGACTGGACTGGGTTTCATGTAGGCTTTTAACCAAGAATGTATCTTTATTTTTAAGGCCCAAAAAGGTAAGAGTACAGGCCCTGTTAGCTGTATGAAGCATGGCTGCGTAATGATGTCAGAGTACTATTATAAGATCAGCCAAGACCGGCTCTCGGAGTTCAGTATTAATATATCCAGTGTACTTTGTTGCAGCCGTTCTAAAATCCATCTTGCATTCCTACTTTATTACGTTATCTGCAGGTAACTTTTTTTTTTTTTTTTCAAGGTTATGGTGCTTAAAATTAGATTTTGGTCTTGGGGGGAAGAAACTGCAGATGTAATCTTATTTATTACTATATATATATATATATTTCCCCCCTTCTAATAATAAGGCCACGTTCTTATCACTTAAACCTCCTTTTATTACAGAAGAGCTTTGAATAGCAGAATCCTTCACAAAGGTGATATTAATGAAGTTATAAGCCAAGGGTTTACAGTGCAATTAACCCCAGGCTGTTAGTGTTATGTTCTTTGCATATAATATGTTGTAATCTCTCTCCATGAATTGTACTTCCTGTAGTAACTCATTGCAGGACCGTGTAGAAGGGCTTCCATTGCACTTTAATAAGGGGTCAGTTAGTAAACTGAAACAGATAAGGCCAAGGCCCCACTCCCTCAGTCAGCACGCCCGCACTGCAGACAGGCGTGGCGCTGACAGACACAGACCGCGATATGCGGTCTGTAGGGAGCGGGGGCTGGAGTGGGAGGGAGGGGCGTGGTTTAAGCGGAGGGACCCGCTACACACATCCCTCCCCCCCCTCCACGGGGTCCCAGGCTGCAGGAGAGAGCTGCTGCGGGCTGCCCTACTCACACGCTGACACTCAGGCACACACACTCAGGCACACACACTCAGGCACACACACTCAGGCACACACACTCAGGCACACACACTCAGGCACACACACTCAGGCACACACACTCAGGCACACACACTCAGGCACACACACTCAGGCACACACAGACAGGCACTCACGCACTCACATATATACACACACACACACAGATAGGCACTCCGACACACACATACATACACACACACACACAGGCAGACAGACAGGCACTCACGCTGCTTTCCCTCCACACTCTCCTCCCCGCTCCCCGAAGCCTCCCCTCCTCCCGAAGCCTCCCCTCATTGGCTCACAGCCACACCACGTGACGCATTGACGCTTGGGATTACAATTTTCTTGAATCCCCTAGCGGCTGACGTGTCACAGCGTGTAGTGAGCTGTGCAGCCAGGGGGGACCGGGACCGGCTCGGGAGGATTCCCCTGCTGGTGGGGAATGCTCGCGCGGCCGCCCGCACCGCCGAGCGCAGCGGGTCCCAGCCCTAAGATTGACCAAGCTTTCTGTTCAAATTTTCTCAATCTTGTTGGTTGGTTTCCCAAAATGATCACACAATACATTTTGGATTTTGTGTAATTGTAATTTTACCTCCAAGTTTTATTTAAACGCAAAAATTAACATCAGTAAGGCCAGGTCTCTGCTGGCTACTGCAGCGCCCGCTGTGGCGTACGCTGCAGGCACAAGAGCCCTCCCCTCATTGGGGCCGGGCCCGCTGCAAGGAGGGGGCCGCTGCACTGCGCCAAGAGTTTCTCCTGCTCAGAATTTGAGAGCAGGACTCGCGACGGAGCGCTGGGCCACGCCCCCGGCGGTTCAGCCAATGAGGGCGAACCTGCCTGGTGACGTCATGGCTGCGCCCCCTGCCATGCCCCCCCCTGTCTTTCCCTCTGCAGCTCACTGGAGACCGGGGAATCGGCTGCACGCGCCGCCATGCATCGCCACGCAGGCGCGTGCAGCGGAGGCTCTGGGGCCGTAGCCTAATGCACACTCTCTGGTTTCTTCCACAATTCTGTTAAAGTTTTTCTTGTAGTGTGCAGAAGACGTCCAAATTAATTGTTACTTTTCCCCCCCCTCTATTTACACACATTTGGTATAGTTGTGAAAAATGTCCATTAGCCAATAATGTGCTAAAACAAACCGTAATTGTCCTTACTTGGGTTGCAGTTTTGTTATGTTTTGGGTCAGCAACCTTTTATAGAGCTTTTAGTTCAATTACAAGTTGCCCTACATCAACCCCTGTCCTGTTGGAGCTAAATTGGTTAGTATTGCATTTCATTTCAGCATGGACATAGTGAGGTGTGGTAGATACAATAGACAGTGTATACCTTGGTTTTGTTCATTTTGAGTGTAGTGTGAAACGGACCCACGATACCCAACTTTCAATCTAGTGTCGAAAGTAGACCTTTTAGACCAAGTACAGAAGTTCTCACGCCACCCTCTAACATTAAGGTTGTTGCTGCCTAGACGTTGATTTCTGCCCTGTTGAGCTTGGGCGATTTTGAGAAGCCCCTTTGCCCGTTCTCTTGAATTCTTTTGCTTGGAAATGTGCTCTTGCCAGGCAGCTTCTATAAAGCAGCATCTGTTCAGTGTCCTTAAGTAAGCTAGTGTAAAAGAAAGCGGCACAGATTGCATTTTGGAAATGAGCTCCAATTGGTACTCCGTTTTGATTGCTTTATTCTGTCTTCTCTGAGAACATGCGAACGCTTCAGAGAGACGGCTGCATTATACTGTCCTAGAAAAAAAAAAACCTGGAGGAGGTGAGCAGCAGGTGGGAACTGTGAGCTTTGGGCCAGAATCTTTATATCATAGTTTACCAGCAAATATGTACCGAGACATCTCATTTTCACATATCCCCAGGAAACAGTAGAAAAGTCACAATGCAAAAACAGTTGAACTGCTAATTTGCCAATGAGACGACCCCCCCCCTCTCTCTCACTGCTCCCTCCCTCTGGCTGGCTTGTTAAAGGTAACCAATTGAGGCCCACTCACACTCACTGCTCCCCTCCCTCAGCCATGCGTGTTAAAGATGAGCCTTTTAGAAGGGTTGTGCAGCCCGTGGAGCTGTTGGCACTTGTGCAGAGTTTGTGCAGCGTGATGGCTGCAGCCTGTTACATGTTCTGCATATTGATTGCCAGCACACTGGATAGTAAAAATGTCAGTGTCCCCTCTAAACCACACACATGAGCAGATCAATGGTTGATCGATCAGGGGGAGGAGGTGCTACGTTTGATTTTTAATCCGTCGACTTCGGCATATATGCATCATCTGTTGATGCTTTTGTGAATGTTTTCTGCAAGCTGTAAAAGCCACAATAAAAATAGCAAACAAACTGAGACCCATCCTACAGTCTCTGGGCAGCTCACCACCAGGTGTCTAATACCTTCCACTCCATCACCTGTACATGAGCCTGTTCTGTTGACTGGGGCAAATGAGATATTGAAAGTTGGCCTTTACAGTGTATCCGGTGGTGATGGTGGTAATAATACTAGGGGGATTGACCCAGTTTTAGAATTTCCTTAAAGCAGCAATCCACTCTGCTTGATTATTTACTGTTTTACCTGAGGGATGAGGAGGGGGTCTTCTCCAGAGACTCTCTGGTTTCTGAGATCACTGCTCTTTGTCCAGGTGGGTTTGATCCTTGGAGGCCAATAGAAATCTGCAGTGTCCGAAAACATTACAACAAAGGAGGAGCGGCTCAGGGAGTAAAGGCACGCACTGGCACTGAGTTTGAAGCAGGGGAGCCTGGTTCAATTCCCGGTGTCGGCTCCTTGTGACCTTGGGCACAAGTCACTTTATCTCCCTGTGCCTCAGGCACCAAAAAAACATAGATTGTAAGCTCCACGGGGCAAGGACCTGTGTCTGCCAAAAATGTCTCTGTAAAGCGCTACGTAAAACTAGCAGCGCTATACAAGAAGAAACATTTATTATTATTATTATATAATTGGTATTCCTATTTTGAAAACGATGAATATCTCTGGGGCTTTTCAAGTATTTCAATGAAAGAAGGCTTGCTGCTTTAAATCCAACACCGCCGCCACTTAGAAGACAATATTGTTTTTTTTTTCCCTTTTAAAACGACATGGACTCCAAGCCTTACTAATGTCCTGTAAGAGTTGTTACTTTTGTAATGGTGACTTCTGTACACATTCGTAGCTCCCCTACGCCGCGGGGCCACTGAAATCTAATCAGGGTAATAAGAGAAAAGGATGGATTTCTCTCCTCCTCCTCCTCACCCCCCCCCCCCTCCCTGTGGAGTGTACAAATATTGCTGCAGCTTCGTACCTGGAATGTGTTTGGGGGACCATAGTGAAAATATTGTTTTCCTCAGGACTACCAACAGTTCTGGTGTGTTTGTTTTTTGTTTTTTTAAGTGAAACTTCTTTCGTGGCACCTAGTCCTGATAGGACAAAACTGGATAGATGGGGACGAAATGTCCCCTGTCGCCGCCGGCGCCGCTCCTAATCGCCGCCCCACCCCCACACATACACCTGGCTGCTGACATATGCGGCGGCAATAGCCGCCGCTGCTCCTAACGGCCCGCCTAACTGTTCCACGGTTCCACGACCGCTGCCATGCCGCGCATGCGCAGTTGTGATGGCGCCGCTGACGGACGCCACACATGCGCAGAAGCGGCTGGCAGCGGCGTCGTTTCCACCCACACG
Organism: Ascaphus truei; assembly: GCF_040206685.1. Taxonomy (NCBI): domain Eukaryota; kingdom Metazoa; phylum Chordata; class Amphibia; order Anura; family Ascaphidae; genus Ascaphus; species Ascaphus truei. The sequence continues at coordinate 16,967,619 of NC_134499.1, forward strand.
CTCCTAACGCCCATTGGCAGCGGCGCCATTCAGCCCTCCACTGGCACACGGCGCAAACCCGGGCGCAATCCGCGCGGCACAGACACACACCCGCTGACGGACCCACCCACACCCACTGACTGACCCACCCACACCCCCACACCCACTGACTGAACCACCCACACCCCCACACCCACTGACTGATACAATACAAATACAATTTCTGTGGCAAAAGTCAAAGAAGTTTCACTTACTATGCGCGTGCACAGCGCACACAGCTTTTTTTCTTTTTTTTTTAAACTTAATTTTTTATTAAAATTTTTTTAGGGAGCGGGGGGAAATGGAGAAAATAAAAGATGGAGGGGGGGGGGGGGGAAAGGGTACAAAAAATAGAGATGGGAGAAAGAACACATTAATTTAGAATTTTACCTAACAAATCATCTTATAATCAATCACACAGTTAATATAAATAACATTTTTTTACAGCAAAATTAAGTGGGTATTAATTTCTGGTTGACCATCACCCAAAATCCAAGGTAACCACACCTTCTGGAAAATCTGCGCAGGTGTCGTTATTAATACTAACCAATTTTTCCATGCAGCAAATCTGCCAGATTTTATTTTTAATTTTAGGGATTGAGGGAAAAGTGGTTTGTTTCCATACTGCCGCTAATTTGCGTCTTGCGGCTGAAGATATGTGGCACAGTAATTAATTTTCATGTCTCGTGAGGAGGTAATATGGTTTGTTAAATAGAAATAACCAGGGATCCATTGGTAGATCCAACCCGAAAAACCTTTGTGACCACATTTTGATTTCCAGCCAATAAGCTGATATGAGTCCACCACATATGTATAAATGTGGCTTGTACTCCACCTCCCTTCGGACATATTGTTGGGTACTCTGGGATGAATTTAGCTAGTTTCGTGGGGGTTAAGTACCACCTCATCATAACTTTATAGGCATTTTCTCTGATTGTGATACACATTGAAGATTTAGCAACCGTCTGAAAAATATCATTCCAGTCTTCCATGTCTAGTTCCTCCCCCAGGTCACCTTCCCATTGTATCATATATTTCAGTTTTTGATTCATATGAGGAGGAGGCGATCAAATACCTAGGAATATTTATCACAAAAGACTATAGTACTCTCTATAGGGAGAATTACCCAAAGGTCCTGAGAGCTATTAAATCTGATATTGAGTCGTGGTCCGGCCACGCTATGTCATGGATAGGCAGAATACATAGTATAAAAATGAACATCTTGCCCCGTCTCCTGTATCTTTTCCAAACTCTACCCATCCCATTGGTATTAGAGGAATTTAAGACTCTACAGTCTATTATAAACAAATTTATCTGGAAAAATAAAACACCAAGAATTGGGAAGAAAATTTTAAATATACCAAACAAGACAGGAGGGCTGGGACTACCATGCCTTATGTCCTACTACAAGGCAGCCCAGACAAGCCAACTAATACTATGGCACTCTAATCCAGTCCACAGACGCTGGGTATCTTTGGAAACGGATTCAGTTGCCCCAGTTGAATTAAGTAATCTTCTGTGGTCCCCAGTGAGAAAGAGACCCGAAATATTCAAATCCAGCCAAATTATAGCCCACACACTCAAATTATGGGACTCCGTAGCGATTCGACACCTCCTTACAACACGTAATACACTTATGACTCCACTATATGACAACCCAGAATTTAGTCCAGGAATAGGCCGTTATAGGTTTATAGACTGGAAAACAGCAGGTGTCACAAGATCAAAAGATGTAGGCACAGAGGGATTTCCCAGACCCTTTGAATATTTCCACAAGGAAAAGGTAATCCCAAACAATCAGTTCCTCAATACCTTCAATTGAAAGCCTTTTATAACAAAATCTGACCCCCCAAATTGCTAACTAGGTTTGAGTCACTTTGTCTAGCAGATAGTAACACATCTGGACTGATCTCTAACCTGTATGGGTACTTTGTTAGCCCTCCTCAACAGTTCTGGTTTTCAGGAGATCCCTGCTTCAGCACAGGTGGCTGTCAAAGACTGAGCCACCTGTACTGAAGCATGGATATCCTCAAAATCTGACCGGTTGGTGGCCCTTGAGGACTGGAGTCGGCCACCCTGGCTTGGAAAGTAAATAGCTTGCTGTGCTCACAAGGATGTTTGTTTTGACGCTTTGCTGTATACTGGCGCTTCTATACAATGCCGTTTTAGTGAAGGGATTGGAACGAGTTTTGCATATTAGCCACAAAATGTAATAAGACTTAAACCTGGAGAAATTACTTTAAAAAGTGACAAAATATTACAATTAAATATAAGTCCATGTAAAGGTGTAACTCCGTTTTTCTGTTTGCTCCGGCAGCCAGGTCTCCATGCTGTGATTTTTAGTTACAGAGCTGTATTTTCTGCTGCTATACAAACTTAGCTCTAAGACGAGCCCGTGTAAAGCAAACTTAAATATAGTGAGTACTATATCCAGTACAGTGTCAGAAACATTACCTGGGAATACATCTCTCCGGTATTAGATTATAGGCGAGGTGTAGATTCTGTTCAGCAGACTTCTCTTGGGTTGGATTACTTGGTTTCTCCGTGGGGTTTTTTTGCTGGCAAAATCCCCCTCTCGGAGGAAATCGCAAGTCTGACGTGCCTGACTTTTTCTTTTTGCAAGTTGTAATAGTCTTCTGCAACGTTACTGCGTGTCACGATATAAAGAGAGAGATACTCTGCTTTGTAGAGAACTCCAATGTGATAGTACCATAAACCAACCCAAATACTCTTATCCCACTTACATTTACGTTTCGTCGAGTGTGGTAGGTTTAAAAATATATAAACCTTTCATGCTGTTTTAAAGACCCATCTGCACTCTCATTGAATTGTTGTGCTTTTAAGTAAAACTGATAACAGACCGTTGCACCTGTTTTTAGGACATATTTAAGAAGGGACCTATCTGTAGTGAGATATTGAACGTGGTTTTGGTTTTTGTTCAGTAAGTTATCACAATTTACGATGAAGGTGCTTTTTCTCCATAGCCAGTGCAGTCACTGCCATCCTATTCTATATTTCTGTGCTTAAAATCCAATTATTTGAACTCCCGTTCAAATAAATCTGCCAGCTGGTTTTTGTCAAACTTTGTAAGGCACCGTCCCTTGCCGCTGGGATGATCCTGGCTCCCAAACGGGGCTGGAATTATTTCCACGGGGCCTGATCTCATATTGCAGGCATGTAAGATGCACCTGCTTCTGTCACGTTGAGTAGTGCTAGTTTTACACACACAACCAGCACAGAGTTATGTGTTCCCTAATGCAGACAGACATAAATCTGGACATTTCTCCCCGCAGGAAGTATGCTTTTTCCTGTAGATAATGCTCCTATACACTGCAATTAAGGTCCAGTGCTCCGGCAATCTGCGTTGGTTAGTGGTTTATTTGAACAAGATGCAATTACCTTTAGGACTAAGTACGTGTTTGGGTTTATCTTGCTGTCTGCAGCAATAAAGGTGTACATGCTTCTGAGATGGTGTGAGGGACGGGGGTTTCCAAATTAATCCTCATTTTATGTCTTCGTCTGTGAAATCCAATTAAAGGCACAGGCGTCCCCGCTCCTGCTTGAAATTACTGGAGAAACCTTCAAATAGCCTTTGACCTCAAGTTTCTCTCCAAAGGTGCATTATAATCTGCTGGGTTCTAAATATAACGTTCCAATGTTGTATGTGGTGATTGGGGGGGGGGGGGGGGCATGCACAAGCTGTGTTTAATGCATTATTTGTTTATTTTATAGACAGATTTTCCGAGTTATTTGTATCTTGCCGTTCAAAACTAATAAGCGAACTTCCTTTTAGGCTTTCTATATATAAAATATAAAAGTTGTCTTTTCCATGTTGCCTGTGTTAACTGCCTGTTGCCTGTGCTGTTTTACGTAGTGCTGGTGTGAGGGAGTATCCGTACACAGGATTGGCACACCGTGTCGGTGTTTAAGTATTGGTGCTATGAGCACAGTATGATGACGGTTGTGGTTTCCTGATTTTTGTATAATCACAATAAAGCAGGAGAGGCCAACTCCAGCCCTCAAGGGCTGCCGTCGGGTATTCAGGATATCCCTGCTTCAGCACAGGTGGTGCAGTCTTTGGTTGAGCCACCTGTGCTGAAGCAGGGATGTCCTGAAAATCTGACCTGTTGGCGGCCCTTGGAGTAGAGTTGGTGACTCGTGTAATAAAGCATCGCACGGTATTGCTGCTTCCCCAGTCCTGTTTTTGGAGCCCTGCAGGGGTATCGTTCCGTGGCACCTCCCCTGCTTGGGCCCGGCTAAATGTTGATGCGACACATACATTTGTTACCTGCCCAATTGGGGAATTTGATATATTCACGAGGATGGGGGCAGACGAGAGCATAAGGAACGATGCGACTTCTACTAGCTGTATCAGACTTCCGGAAACGCAGCAGTGTTGTAAATTGCGATACCTTTTTAGAGGATCAGCATTAAGGTTCTGCCGAGATGAAATTCTAGTGTGCAGATCTTTCAAAAGCTCACCTGTTTCTCCTTAACGCGCGCTGTGACAGCCGGTTTGGAAGGAAGAATATTTCTATCCCAAGGTAATTAGTGCGGGTGGAGAAACTTTATTTTTAGGCAGTTGAAAAGCAGAACCTTAAATATTCTTGCTATACTAGGATATTATGTAATTAACTTTAATGTAGGGATGGAAAAGTCCCGTGTGTGCCTGCCTGCGCAGCGATGGCTGACCTGAGGACAGGTCGTCACCGCTGTGCAACTCCATGCAGGGGAGTGGAGAGCAGCAAGTAGACGCGCTGGGGACTGGGCTTGTTAGAGGATGGGTGTCTCGCTGGGTGCAGAGCTAGTGGAGATCGGTGTGCGTGTGACACACCGCTGATGCAAAAAAGTGAGACATACTCCACCATATGCACTCACCACCATTTCCACTACCATAACACACAGCTGATAACTGGTAGGGCATCCGGAACGCCCCTCCCCCCCGCCCCCAATGCCTAACAAAACGCGGGCTCTGAAAAATCCTAGCTGGCTCTTAAGTATTTTATATTTTCGGCCATCCCTGCTTTAATGTGTATTATTGCACTTGGTGACAACTTTGTGCTTAGTGTAGCAGAGTATTTCAGCCACAAATCCGTCCTGTTCCGTAGTGATTACAATGTCCGTTTGGTGAGTGTGTATCTACATGCCTGTTCTACTTCATCTGTGTTCAGCACCTTTCTAAATTAAACAGGCTTGTACACAGCCAAGACGTGGTACGTTTACAGATATTAATGGAAGCGTGCGGAGTCAAGTTCTTACCCTGCAGAGCTAAGTCTGGACGCATGTTTCCAGACTACTGTGATGTTTAGCAGGGACAGTAAAACTGTTCTATGCAGAGCTATCACATTGCAGTTTTATTAGCCCATCCTGTCCCAGGAGCTTTCTCGGTTGTCTGTTCCCTTGTCTAGTTCTTGCTGCTGTTGAATGCTATTAAGAGATCTGAAAGGTACGGTCTTATCCCCTGGGAAAGGCCCGTCAGTGTGGGACATCACATCATCCCCAGTTTGTTTCTTCTGTACCTGTCGCTCACATTCTGTTTGGGAATGAAACGTGAGATGGTCAGGTTTGTTGTCTTAGCAAGCGCACTGTGCTCTGTCCCGTTGCTGCCCTGGTTATAAACACGGTTACGGGAACTGCACCCAAAGAGACTTTCTAATAATACAAACTAAATGTCCCTGATCATGTTACATTGCTGTGCATCACTTACCTTTTTATAGCCACTGGCTGCTTGTGGGGCGTATCCTGTGTTACTGTATCTCTTCCACTTTGCCGTTTCCTGCATTCTGGTGGTGTGTGCGGTTTTTGTAAGTGCACATTTTTATCGGGTGTATGGTGGGTGGCCTTCAGAAACATGGTATAAAAATGAATATATAGAACATAAATGTCATCTATTGGGCATTTACACCCCATTATAGCTATTTCTATAGCAATCGCGGTGGTTTAGCGGTTGTCACAGAGTAAGGGACTTTCCCCCCCCCCTCCTCCCCCCTCTGTGGGTACTTTTTGTTATAATAAATCCATAGTAAAGTCAGGAGGATTATTATGTATTGACAAATGACCTGGAACTACTTGCAACTTGGGGAAAATCCAGTCCTGTGACCATGTATTTCTATTTCTTGCATATTTCATTGTGGGACCCCTTCTTTTTCATAACACACGATTTGGGATTCAGAAGCCGGACCCCGGATATAGTAGAGTCGTGCGCATAATGTCACGCGCGCCTGTATTAGAAGCGATCTGTGGTCTGTAGGTTTGCGCTATGGGTGTGGTGAGGGCGTTCCTGTGACGTCGCGTTAGGGGCCACCCCCATTGGCTGAACGGCACACGTGACCCGGCCGTCGCGCAGCAAAAAACAATAATTTTGTCTTGGTATCGCTAGCGCCGTCGCTCTCGTGCGCTCTATGGCCATGCGCATTGCCATCCTGCCTCTTGTTTTAGTCGCTCGTGCCGTAGCTCATACTATGGACGCGGCCTTAGATTACACCCACACCCACAGAGATGCAGTGCTGCCATACACAAATTCCCCCTCTGATACGGCGAATACAGGTCCTGCCACAACTGGCCAGACCAGGAGTGCGCTCTATACCACATGAGCGTTCATTGGCAGAAGTCACTTGACCTTAGTTTCTGACGGATGCCACTGAAGGAAATTAAAGCCAAGTACTGTACATGCTGTGTTCAGTTTCGGAGAACATTACTAATGTTTTATCGTTCATGTGATGTTTTGCTGAATAAAATTGCTTGCAACATGGACTTTATTTTTTCTATCTTGTAGCGTTTTTACTTGTTGCTTTTGTACCTTTTACTGAAAAACCCCTTTCTTGCATGTTCGCAAATCCGTTAATTTGTATTTGTTGTCCAAAACCGATGTGAGATTAATACTAAGATTCTCTTCTGTTTCCCACCAGGATGTCGCTAATGAAGAAACGGAGTGTCCAGTAAGACTTGCACAGCTGCGTCATACATATTTAGTTGTGTTGCTGTGGTGTGTGACGCCGCCAAAATGAATGTTGGGTGTGTTGCACTTTCTCCTCTGCTGTTGAGGACTTTGGTGGTGCTGCTGATGGCCTCCTCTGCTTGGTCATTCTGGCCAAGCGACCCCACGGAAGTCCTTCGGGACTGGGACAATCAGCTGGAAGCCTCGATGCATTCGTTGTTCCCAGAGGTCAGGGAGACTGTGGCGCCCATGATGGGAATCCCGGACAGCTCCGCTGTGGTTGGCAGACCCTTCAGAATCAATATCCCAACAGATCTAATCGCCTCCAGCGGAGAAACGATCAAGGTGAGAACGTACAACTCCTTAACATCTATCCGGCGGCAAAGCTGCAACCGTGCAAAGGTTTCAATGTTTGGGTTCTGGTTTTAAATGTGACGTTTGGTACATAAACCTGGGAATGAACATTCAGCAGAGACTATTTCTGTACACGTCTAACCCTGGCAATTATCGTCCTTCTTTAAAAAAAACAAAAAAAAAAGACTTGAAACCCCAACACCTGTATTCAGCCTAATATTTGCTTTTTGTGTGGGGCTCTTCAAAGATGGCCTTTTTTAAACCACACGGCCTTCATCTTTTGGTCCTTAAATGATACTGGGAGCAGTGTGGAACAGCAGTTTATGTTGGGGTTTTTGGTACTGAAGGGGATTTATTCTAATTGTTTAAGTTATTGTTCTTGATGTACAGCAGGGGTGGGGAACCTTTTTTCTGCCAAGGGCCATTTGAATATTTATAACATCATTCGCAGGCCATACAGACACAGACAGGCAGGCACACGGCAGGCATGTAGGCACACAGAACCCCGCCCCCTACCTCTGGTAGTTGCTGTTGCTGCTGGGGGGATCGTGTAGGGTGGAACTGCTGGAGAATCATCTGACGTTCCCCACCCCTGATGTACAGTATCACTTTGTTGTACTATCTCTTCAGGGCCTTCAGTAGACCAGGTTTTGGGGGGAAACTAATCAAAATCCTATATGAAAGAAAATTAGTTGATTTTAAGCCTTATTCCTGATGTCAGTGGTCTCGGTTGAGATGTTTGAGAATTAGTGATGTATACTATTGAAAACCTTAGGTCAGCGGTGCGCAAAGTGGGAGGCGGGAGATTTTGCTGGGGGGCCCGGGCAGTTGCAGAGGGGATCGCGTGAGGCCCCTGCAACTGTTTACTTACCAGGATTCAGCCGCTCTGTGCCGTGTAGCCATGGCAACGCCGCGTCGCCATGTGACGTCACACAGGTCAAATGATGTCGCGGGTCACGAGACGTTACATGACCCCGTGGCGTCATCTGACGAGGATGAAGGTAGGCGCGAGAGACGGGGGGGGGGGAGACGGGGGGCGCAGCACTAAATGTGTGCGCTCCCCTGCTTTAGGTGATTGAGTGAGACTGGACAGATGGGGGAGCTTGCGTCCATCTGGATATTTTAGAGAGGGCGGAGAAGGAATGTCTCGGATTTCATATCCCGGGATATTAGTTCTGTTGGGAAGTATAAATGGAAGTTCAGCGCAACCACTGGCGCAATGACGCCATAATTACTTCCGCGTCTTGTACGGTTTATCTTGCAGAACGATGCAGATAGCACAATGTTTCGAGGGTCTGAGCATCTTCGTCAGGTGCGGGTGGCCCGGGGCCATTGTGCTATAGCGGGCGTGGCCAACTCCAGTCCTCAATGGCCACCAACAGGTCAGGTTTTAAAGGTATCCCTGCTTCAGTACAGGTGGCTCAGCCCCTGATTGAGCCCCCCGGGCTGAAGCAGCGATATCCTGAAAACCTGACACCTTGGTGTGACCCTTGTGGACTGGAGTTGGCCGCTCCTGTGTATATGAAGCCTTACAAGATGTTGGAGCCATTCTGCTGTTACTGTGCGCCGGCTCATGCTGAATGGTTGTGGATCTTTTGTGTACGTAGAGTGGTCTTTAGAGTTGTAGAACTACCGTTGGTGCACAAGCACTTGGGGGCCCACAGCACGAGGTAGCCTCGGCACTGCCCCTGTGAGAGGGGGGCAGGAGGGGGGGGCACAAAAATATTCTTGCACTGGGGCCCCTTGTTCACAAGTTCTGCTGTTTGGAAGGATGCACATGTGCCCACACTGCTGTACTTTAACATGTGCTAATGTGGGGGGAGGGGCGGAAGCTCAAGGGCCACCAAGAAGTCAGGCTTTTAAGGATATCCCTCCTTCAGCACGGGGGTCTGTCAGAATGACTGACACTGAGCCACCTCTTCTGAAGGAGGGATATCCCAAATACCTGGCCTGTTGGGGGCCCTTGAGGACTGGAGTTGGCCAGTCTAATCATACTGAAAGTATTTCTGTGAAATCGTGTTTCTGAACCAGAAGAAGCTGCGGTCCATTTGAATTATTATGCAGCCATACTCGGGATTACTTTGTACTGCCAAGTGTTCATTTTCATTATCCTGTGCATTAACCACTGTTGGCTCACTCTGCCCCACGCTTATCCACATATGGAATGTAAATGGAACATTTTGATTGCGTGCAATGATACCTATGTAACAGGTACGTGCTTGTGGAGCAGATGTGTGAATACTTAAACTGCGACTACTTCTTAATTTATATATACACGTACACACCGTTGAATTGCCCCGTTAACTGCTTTTGTGTGTCTGAGCAAACGAGGGTAATTCAATCCATGGATTAACTGGTTTACAAAACCTTTTGGGGGGGGGGGGGGCGTCCATCTCTAACATGAAATATGGCTTTCACAGCTGCTGAGAAGAATGCAGACACCAAGTAAATGCAGATGGGAGGAGGGCAGATGAGGGTATGCAGCTGTTACTAAACCATAAACCCGGAGCAATCTCCCCTAATTAGCAGTATTGTAAATGTATTGGCTTGTCGGAATGTGGCGGATTGAACAAAGATGTCGTTAGAAGCTCCACGTCAGGCTGTCCCCCTCTTTCTTGCAGAGGGGGGGTTAAGCCCCACTGCTGTTTTCTTGCAGGTCCATCAAGCACTCGTTGGTTAATGAATGTGTACATTTACTGTGGGGTGTGTTGGATTTTAACCCTCTTGACTCCATGTGCAATTTTTGGTGGGTTTATATGAGTTTTGGTAAAAGCATACTCCAGGAGTTATTACCACTGGATTATATCTTTTTATCGCGGTAGGGCTTGTCCGCGGTAACCACGCGTCCTCGGAGTTGCACCTCCATTGTGGAATGTGTGTTTTAATTAACTTTTAAGTCGACACCTTTTTTTAATCCATAAAAACAATTCCTAAAATCCTCGGACTGAATACAGGTTGTGTTTCCAGACTGCGTTTGTCTCTTACCCACAGTCGTGCAGCAGAGGAAACTAGATAGGTTTTTTTTTTTTTTTCCCAAAAATTTTATTCGGGTTTTACAGGGAAAAATATACTTCATAACATAGCGCGTACCCAAGCTGATGTAGATAGACATATACAGTACTGAGTAGAACGTCGAAAGGAGAATATATAACTCGGGCTAATCAGACGCTATGTTCACTCCTCTTGGTCTTAAAGACTGCACCCCCAGGCCATGCACCCCAGGAGCAGGCCCTGCATTTTCCCATAGTTAGAATAGAAAGAGGGGATAAAGGAAAGAAGAAAAAGAAAGGGGAGGGCGGAGAAGGGGGGTGGGAGGTGAGAGAGGGGAGGGGAATCTTCCCCCTCGTCAGCGGCCCCACCCAGCGCCAGGACGTTTCTTGACGCCGGTGTTGGTCGACGTTCTTGGAAACGAGAGATTTTAATTGTGTGTTCGCATGTCTTTCAATTTAAGGGCGGTATCCTGACTGAAGCACCTTAACTATCCCACTGAATGTATGCAACATATATTTACTTTATTGGCTAGTTAAGTGGCAATAACTTAATGGGTATGCATTATTATAGGTTGGTTATAATGACGAACCAGAAGGGCTACACTGTATGTGACGGTGTCAGCTGCTGTCTACAAACCAGAACTAGTCCTGTAATGTCACAGCGAGTCTCAAAGTAGCCGATATTGTTACTGATTGCACTAGTCACTGATCACCAGATTACAAGTGGCTTGGAGATTGGCAGTATAAAGAGTATGTAATCCAGGGAGCCGGTCAAGTATTCTACCCAAGTAACAGCACTTTTATAGAAATGATATCGAGGCTTTTATAGATGTTCTTGCTCATATGCTAGTTCATGTTACTGAAATTATCCCTGAATCAAGTCTCACTGGCTGCTTTTTGCTCCCCATGCTGAAATCCCAGCACAGCAGATAAGGTTGTTGATTTTGAGACCGTTCTGATTGCAGCGGGTTATGGCAGCTGGCCATACAGACAGGAACTTAGTCACAACTTCCACTTAACTTCAAATAACAACCCAGCTCCTAACTGTGTAACACGGGCACACATGCAGCCATTGTCTTAACATGTTCAGGCTTTGGGAATGCTTTAACCTATCTGCTGCTGAAAGCTGCTGCAGCGCATTTCACTTCTGTAAGATTATATAAAGGGGATGCAGTCTGCTTTGCAGGACACTCCTGAGCAGAGCGTACGGTGAAGGGGTTAAATTGAGGAAGGAGGGAATTCTATGCCCTGATGCATGTTTGATTTGAAGGTCACCTTGTTCAGGATGAATGACTACTTGATATTCTAGACTTCAAAACAAAGAGCGGCCTATGTTAAAGACTTTGTTTTCTTTGGAGAGCTTGTGTATTGAGCTCCGGAGAAGTAGTTATAATGTGCTGTAATATCCGCTCACGGGCAGGGCAGAAATTCTGTGGCTTTCAGGGAAACGGCAAACTGCTCAGGTAACTTCTCTTTTTTTTTTTAAATACTTGGCTATTAATTCAGACACCCTAGTTCTCATCAGTGATTTGTTTTTTTACTTTCACTGGTCACGATCAGGATTCCTTTAATCAATGGACTTCTTTATTCATACTTACTACACTCGCACCTCGAAGTCCATTGATTTTTAAAAAAAATTTTTTATTTATTATTTTTATTCCCCCCCCCCCTTACCCAAGAAAAATACAAGGGTGGGTTATGGTGCAGAGGAACCTTAAGTGGAAGCTCCGTGAATGGTTCAAGCTTTCCATAATAAGGACATGTAACACAGATCCTTTCTGCTTTCTCATTACATCACATCCCCAGTCCATTTCCATGAGCTCTGCTATGATTATAGGATGCTATTTGTGAAGCCTTTGTATGTTTTTTTATTATTTATTTATTTTTTAAGAGGTCCTCACATTCACTGGTTTTTAACTTGCATGTGGAGTGTCTCTGAGATCCAGTATGAATCGTATCTGCAGATCTTTTCCTGCTCCATTCAAACAGAGCCATATTGTCCAGGGTTGGTCTTTAATATGCAGCCAGGCCATTTTTAATTATCTGTAGAACGGCAACAAAACAAGTCTTTTTCTCCATGACTCGCGTCTCGTGGGTGTTCCACAGACATGAAAGTTCAGGGAAACTGAATCATGACCCTCATATGCAATCTAGTGCAGAGTAGTTATTTGTCAATAACAGACTAAATGTAACCCCCCCCCCCTCCCCACTGCAGAATAATCTTCATTTCAAGCCCCTTCAGAAGGGGGGAGATTCTGCGGGATGTACTGTATTTTACTCGTTTTATTCTGCATCAAACACCCATTTACTTGTCAAGAAATTAGGTAGTGCACCCAAACTGTGGTTAATGTATAGTTAATAAACATTTTACAGACTTGCATAAAATAAAATATAAAACATCGTCAAAGTAGCGGGGTGGGGGGACGACGATGTTGCATAACCATTGGCAAGCGCAGTCTTTACTTTGCTGCTTATACTTTTATAAGGGGCTCTCAACTCAAGGCCTCAAGCCCTCCCAACAGGTCAGGTTTTCAGGATATCCCAGCTTCAGCACATGTGGCTCAGATGCTCCATTTTCGACATAGCTTCTGAGCCACCTGTGCTGAAGCAGGGACTAATTGAGCCACCTGTGCTGAAGCAGGGACTAATTGAGCCACCTGTGCTGAAGCTGGGCTATCCTGAAAACCTTACCCTGTGGAGGGGAGGAGAGACTGGAGCTGAGTACCCTTTCTTTATAACTCCCACTTTTACGCCGCTCTGTTAGCAAAATAACAAACTTCATTTTCGGCACAATATTTGTCACAGGAAAAAATTAAATCTGAGTTTAAGGCGATTTTATGCGGGAGATTGGTCCAAGATTTTCTTCTTTGAATCCGTGACGTAGGCGCCGCGTCTTGAGGTGTGGTGCGCTAAGGGCCCTGTCATATGGTAGCTCCAACAGCTGTTTGCAACAGGAGATGGCGTTCTACGCTGAAGGCGACCTGAATGGAAGTGCCCTGGCAGCTTTTGTGCCCTAGCAGAGTTAAAAGGGAAGCCAAATTGTCAGATCAATACATTGACAGACTTGCATAAGGCTTCTTCAGTTGTTCACAAGCTTTTGTTGTACGGTAGCTAAAACAAATTCTCCTTTCTCTGCTCTAAAAGTCCCTTTAGAAGTGCATTCCCCAGTGATTATTTTGTGTGTATTTTTGTTGTTGTTAATCTAACATTTTTAGAGGGTTTCCTACAGTGTTTTGATTTCATTTCCATGATGTAGCAACCCAGAGAAATCTGCCCCCAAAGTTAGCTGCCTTTTTACCCAAATAACGATGGCTGCTGTTTGTCCCAAGTCAGTGGGGTGAGGGTTGAGCTTATTTTAGCATCTCTAATGATCGGGAGGATAAATAGAAGGTTGGTGTGTGATTTCCTACAAAATGTAGTGGGAACTTTTTTGGCGGGGAATGCCCCTTTTTAAGCCTCCCACGTCGGTGAAAGCGGAGATCTTTATCATTTCCTTTTCATATCTCCTTGGTTGAAGTCTTTATGTTGGACGGTATAGGTATGTGGTGGCCAACTCCAGTCCTCAAGGGCCACACCATAAGGCCAGGTATTGGGGATATCCCTGCTTCGGCACAGGTGGTGCAGTCATTGATTGAGCCACCTGTGCTGAAGCAGGGATATCCTTAACCTGACCTGTTGGTAGCCCATGAGTACTGGAGTTGGCCATTCTTAATATAGGCATTATGCTGAAATTCCAAACCGTGAGACTTTATACAGAGATCTCTGCTGTACATTTGTGTGTGTATAGGGCTGCGGTCCCAGTGCGTTCTGTAGCACACGCGCCCGGCGCTTCACCGCGGTCCTGGGAGAGTGTTATGGGAGGGGGCGTGGCCATGACCTCACGCGGCTGGTTCTCTCTCATCCGTCGCAAGTTCCACATACAATTTTTTTTGTATGTGTGTGAACTTGCAGTACAGCGCGGCTGCTAAATAGGCGCCGACGCATGTACTTGGCTCGGATAGATTGGGGGGCGGTGCTTGGGCACACAGCGCAAGCTGAGGTGAGCGCTGTAGAACGCACTCGGACCGCAGCCTAAGTACAAGAGACATGTAACCGTATTATGCTGGAAAGGTCAAAATTGTATGTACACTAAATATACACCATGTTCTCACATTGCAAATGTGTCAAATTCTCGGCAGCACAGGGATAGATCTATATCTATATATACACACTCCCTTTGTACAGATTGGCACATCTCTGCATGCAGGTCTCTGGTTTCCTTGCTTTGTGTCTTATTACCATGTGCTTGGAACTATACAGAGCAGCCGCATGTGGCAGTGGCGAGGCGATGCTTACAAAGTAATCACTGTCACCAAAGCTTGGGGAAGATGGAATGTTTTTCTGCCATTAAGAGACCTGTGGTGTGGTCACATCTGCCTCCTTTTTATGACAAAAGCAGCACATAAGTACCCTCCCTATTTGTGTCTCTGCTGTGGTAATGTAGTGAAGGAAGCATCTTGGGAAACTTTGTGTTTGACGCGGCAGCCGTGGAAGCCAAACGTCTGTTGCCGTACATGGGACGATATATGAAGTAATCTGACGTATGGCTGACGTATCAAAGGGATTCTGGGATGGATAAAGTGAGCCAGAGGCGATGTGGACAGACTAGATTTACTCTCGCCTTCCATCTTTTCAGGGTGATCCTCTCGCCCTAATAAGCGTGGAGTGCTGCGATTGGTTTGCGCCAGGCCGCTCTTGGCTACAGGAGGGCCATGAAAGCAGGTGCACATGACCGCGATGTACACCGACACTAATGCCATATAGTTGGTAGTCTCCCACCCAGAGTTGTATTATGCTTACAAGAGCATTATAAAAACCGGTAGTGTTTTAAATATGCGTGGGAAGGGCTGAGAAAAACCTGCCGTGAAATGCCTTCATTCACTTGCACCCACAATCAATAATGATCCAACAGTAATCACCTTCAATTAGAATGATCAATACTTTTAATAACATTTCCGTTTTATGGACGTTAGATGTGTTTATGGTAGTTTTTTTAATGGTATTTGGGAGCTTCACTGGTTTAACCTTCTTCTCCCTGACTTTATGGCCTTGGAGGTATCTCTTCCAAGTGTGACACAATCTTTTGGATCGTCTCCCATTGGTTTATTGTACTTTTTTACATTTTATCAACTCAACAGTTTGCAGAAATCCAGTTTAATTGAGATTCTAATCTGTAGTGGATTATACTTTGTGTGAAGTTCATGGAGATGGTGTTAAATGTTGGTTATCATAAACGCTTAAAATTTTATTAAATCGTACAAAAAAAATTGTTCTTGGGTGTAATACATCAGACCTGGGGAAACGTTAGCGTTTTTTTTTAGTGTGCTATTTTTTTAATTTTTATTATTATTAAAACAGGCTTCCATTTTAGAATTATTTTTATTTTTTCCTCTCTATAATTGGTGTTGTGAACATAAACTTTAGACATAACCTAAATCTTTTGTACTTTCAAGAATATTTCCTGTTTATTTTTATTTTTTATGGGAACAAAAAATTATTTATGGCTACTTTTTAAACAAGGTCTCAGACAAATATTATCGAATGCTTGTTATGCCAAGTTTCCAATTTGCATGAAGGTGTTTTCAAGGTCCGGTCGGACGCCTACGCTACATGTTTGGAATAAGGGACTGTTTTGGCAGACAAAGGACTGCTGATAGTGACATGAATGTCGGTTTTTCGGCCAATCGCAGTGCAGTCGGTCGCTTCACTAGATTTTTAAAGTCTCAAGGACAGGCCTCATTTGTAACTATTTTTGTGTTTACTGAAATGGTTAAACTCATGCAGTGCTGGAAAGACCTTTTAACGCTTTGTTCTGTGGTGTTACTGGCCCTTCTAAAGAATTGCTAATTTCCCATTTCTAAAAAGGGCCTTTGGAAGTATTTATTGGCATTAACCATTTCCTTTTGTTCTATTTCTGTTTAGATTTCGGAAGTTGGAAAGGAGACTCTGCCCTCCTGGTTACACTGGGATCAAGACTTTAGCGTACTGGAAGGTCTTCCTCTTGAAAGTGACAAAGGCGTGCATGACATCGTGGTGACCACATTGCATTTGGCGCCCAATGGAAGTTATGTACCACAAGCCACTGATGTTTTCTCTATTGAGGTTCACCCCGAGGCCCACAATGAACCACAGTCTGTACGGGTAGTGGTGCAGGAAACCAACGAAGCGGCTCCTTTTGTGTGTGGCACCGATGAGCCCGTAACGATCCTTACTGTAATCTTGGATGCTGACTTGACAAAAATGACACCAAAGCAGAGGGTGGATCTTTTGAGCAGAATGAGAGACTTTTCTGAGGTAGAACTTCATCAAATGAAATTGGTCCCAGTTGTCAACAACAGACTTTTTGACATGTCTGCCTTCATGGCAGGGCCTGGAAATGCTAAAAAAGTAGTTGAAAATGGCGCCCTGTTATCTTGGAAACTTGGCTGCTCAATGGATCAGAACAGCGTCCCGAATATCAGTTCGGTTGAAGTCCCTGCTAAAGAAGGCACAATGTCCGCTCAGCTTGGTTACCCGGTTGTGGGTTGGCACATTGCTAATAAAAAGCCTCACATACCTAAGAGGATACGAAGATCACCCTCTGCTACACCTACCCCAGTTACTACTATTGGTCCCCCCACCACTGCCATCCATGAGCCCCTTGTGAGAATTGTTCCTACGCCTACTTCACCAGCCATTGCTCCTCCAACAGATACAACTGCACCACCGGTTAGAGAACCAGTACCACTGCCTGGGAAACCTATGGTCACAATAAGAACCAGGGGAGCTATTGTTCACACTCCCACTCTAGGTCCAGTCCATCCAACCAAAGTGATAGAAACAACCAGTGTGATCAATGGTCACATTCGTCCAACAATGACCAGGCCTGGATTTGTAGAACCAACCGCTGTGGTTACCCCCCCTTCTGCCACTACGAAGAGGCCAAGGGTGACCACAATGAAACCCGCCACACCACCAACGACAGATTCTTCTACGACCACAACTAGGAGACCAACCAAAAGAACAAAGACTACTCGACCAAAGCCTCATGTCACTACCAAAGCACCAACCACAAAAATGGAAACTACTTCTCCTGGCCGCGCACGCGCCACTACCGTTGGCGTTCCTCGTGTACTTGAACCTAACACTGATCCCGAACTCAAAAATCATATTGACAAGG
Source organism: Ascaphus truei (assembly GCF_040206685.1). Taxonomy (NCBI): domain Eukaryota; kingdom Metazoa; phylum Chordata; class Amphibia; order Anura; family Ascaphidae; genus Ascaphus; species Ascaphus truei. The sequence goes on from NC_134499.1 coordinate 16,985,116, forward strand.
TTGTGGCATGGGTGGGTACCTATTTTGAAGTTAAAATACCACCTGACACATTCTATGATAAAGAAGATGGCACCACTGATAATCTGAGGCTCACGTTGGAGCCGAGAAGTAAACCAAACAATGGAGAGAAAAATTGGGTGATCCTTAACAGCACTAGCCAAGTTATGTATGGCATGCCTGATTATGGTCATGTGGGAGACCATGAGTATTACTTGAAAGCTGCAGACAAAGGGGGCCGCACTGCTGTGGATGCTCTCGAAATTCAGGTCCGTAATCTGTTCCAGAAAGGCCAATTGCCTGTTAAATTCAATGCCAAGTTCCATGGAGACTACAATTCAGTGGTTAATGATATTAATAAGAAGATCCAGTTAGTCAAGAAACTCTCTCTTGCATTTGGTGATAGAAACAGCAGCACTATTACTTTGCAGAATATAACGAAGGGCTCTGTTGTTGTGGAGTGGACGAACAACACCTTTCCTATGGATCCATGTCCAGTAGAACAGGTAGAATCTGTGGGCAAGAAGATTTATGATGAACGTGGCAATCCACGTCCTCATTTTATCAATGCTATGGAGCCAGAGTTTAAGCTTGTGAATATTTCACTATCATTTACAGGGAGCTGTAAACATCAACATTTCCAGTTTATTCCTGTGGGCAAAGAAGATAAAATAGTCACAGTGGTTGTCCCGACCATAGCCGCAGATAGAAATCCACAAAAGAGCAGCGAGGATGATGTCTACCTTCACACTGTAATACCTGCTGTGGTGGTGGCTGCCATTTTGTTAATTGCAGGCATTATAGCTATGATTTGTTACCGTAAGAAGAGAAAAGGCAAACTGACGATAGAGGATCAGGCCACCTTTATCAAGAAAGGAGTTCCCATTATCTTTGCAGATGAATTGGACGACTCTAAGCCTCCTCCCTCCTCCAGTATGCCATTGATTCTCAAGGAGGAAAAAGCCCCCCTTCCACCTCCGGAGTATCCTAATCAGAATGTGCCAGAGACAATACCCCTAAACCAAGACAACTTGGGGGAATACACACCACTAAGGGATGAGGACCCTAATGCACCCCCATACCAACCTCCCCCACCTTTCACAGCACCCATGGAGGGTAAAGGGTCGCGCCCGAAAAACATGACCCCCTATCGGTCACCACCCCCTTATGTACCTCCTTAATGAACAGTATCCTACGTGAGGGGAGGATGGGGCTGTGAGTTCCAAACCAGTGTTGTCTGTAGAGGTTGGTAGCCTGCAATCGACTGTCCGAATGACAAACTCTGCTGTTGTAAGCAAAGAAACAAAAACATGGACTTTTCTAAAAACTCTTAATGCCCCGCTCCCCCGCTGAGTGAGACATCTGGGACACCTGTCATTTACCTTAACGGTTTTCATATTTGTGGTCATACAAATGTGTGCTTACTTCTAGATATTTAACGGATTGCAGGCTTCTAAAGACACTAAGCAAGAGGAAGTTACTGGTCCAGTACAACACTGGGGTGGCCTTCTGGTTCTCTGCTGTTTGCCTTTTAACACTAACTGTATTTTGTTTTTGTTTTTCTTCTATTCACGTGTGTCTAGCTACAGGACATATCCTGCGAACTGAAACACTGAACGTCAGAGAGACTTGCTGAATTTTTACATTTAATCCGCTGTATTACCTATTCTTTATATGTATTAGGGACAATTAACTTTGCTTCAAAATAAGCTCCAGCAGTGTTTCAAAAAGTGGAATCCTATCTTACTCTTACATGTCTAGATATACTTGCTTACTAGTCTGAATTTTACTAGCCGATTTATTACCAGGTTTGATTGGTCTATGAAGAATCTCCTCTTAATGGCAGAACTTTCTGCTTCATTTCTCTAGTTTTTGATAATAAATAAATAAATGCAATCTTTGGACTAGTTGGTTCAAAATATCTGCCGCAGTTGAAGCACCCTCTCGGAGCGATGTGCACTGCATTACCCTATGTTACAAGCGCTTCTGATAAGGGGCTCATGGAATGACAGGCTCATCCTATTCATGTAATCTCGTTTTACTCCGAGCTCCTCCTCCCTGGATTTTTGGGTGCAGCCACAGGATCACTGTGGTTCTGGTCGCAGGTTGGGTTCTCATTGTTTGAAATGCTGTCATGGAATTATTTTAGGTAAAGATGCAATATTTTTATGTAGTGGTTTTGATTTCCTCACTTCTGTTCAGTAACCTTCTCTTGTTCACTCCCCTGCTGCCATAGTCACAAATATTTATACACACACACACACCTTTGCTTCAGCCTACACATACTGGTGCTTCGACAGGCTGGAAGCAAGGAATCACGCAATTTTATTTTTAAACAAAAATTTTGATACAGCCTCAAATTGTTTTAATAAAAAAAAGAGATACAATGGTCAAACGCTTACAGCAATTTCTGTAACCGTAGCTTCTTGGGCGTTACACGTGAGTGGCGATTTTATCATTTGCCTTTTCTTCTCATAGATCACAATGAACATTTTTAGAGCCATATTTTCTGCATTTTATTTTTTAAAGATATTTCTAATGAGTTTTAATGTATTTATCATCATTTTGTAGGGATCTACTGAGACATTTATGCTCTTGCTTCCCCTGGAACTAAATCCTTTCTAAGCATGGTTTTTTTTCTTTTTTTTTTTCATTTCCTTTTAACCTGTTTTATTAAGAAGGAAAACGAACTATTTTGCAATAATGTTTCCTGCCTTGGGTGTTTGAAGATTTGGCGGATTCTGCATAAAATACAAGACACACTTAAGCCATATTGACTGTTCTGCAGTATGTGTGTGCGTGCTCAGGCCCTGCTACATACAAGTGGATGAATGATGCTAGCGCTGGATTTGAAGTCTTGCGAGGGGGGTGTTTTTCAATCCAGCCTTGTCAAGTGACTGACAGAAATTGGCATTATTCAGATACTGTCACCTCACACCAGTTTCTGTCTATTCTGTCTGTACAGCCAATGCTGGTACTTAACTCGTGGCAAACTTGTGGTCTGGGGACAAAACAAAAACAACCATTTGGTTAAAAGTGCATTTACTTGTGATGACACACACACTTTTTCAGACAAACTTAACAATTGTGTTGTACCTATTGCTACAATTGAAAGTTACAATACTGGGGCCATTTTGTATTTTTTTTCTAATGGCAGCTCCCTTTTTTCTTTCTTTCTTCCATCACAAATTCCAATTTTGTAAGTGCTGTGCGACTGCTGCTTTTTTTTTTTTTTTTTTTTTTTGTGTATAGGCGTCCCCAAATCGTGAGAAAAAGCAGATAACTCGATCTCGCAGCCAAGAAAAGGCGTTTAGAAAAATAAATACGTCATTCTATGGTTGAGAAAAATCCTGAGATTTCTATATTTTTCTTTTTTTGCATATGTTTGTAAGGGTAAATGCGCCTTTGGTTAGCATTTTACACTCATTAAATTCTCTACCTTGTTACTTTTTTTTTTTGATTTGCAGTAATTCATACTGGGTCACACTCCTTGGTAAGATCTGTTTCTGGGATCTGTAATATGGTTAAACTCCATAAAAAAATGCTTACAAAAAAAACAAAAGCCTACTTTCTGGTGAACGAACTGTAATAAAGAGGTTAATAAAAGATGTTTAACAGATTTGCTTTCTTCAGCAGTAAAGTAGTTATCTGCCTTCAAGCGTTTTAATTTCTCTTCAATTGTTTGTAACACCATATAAAATAAAGCAGTGTGTCTGAGGTTACAGCTGATTGTTAAGAGTTCCTTTTTGGTATTAAAAAAAATTAAATAATAATAATGCACTGAAAAACCCAGTAGCATATAAACAAATGTTATGTTGCACTTTTTTAAGACTGTGCAGTAAGAATATAGAACTATTTGTAGATTTCAGATATCAGCCAAACAACAACTTGAACTGATTTTAGAAGTGCTACTGTAAAGCAGGGTGATGCATCTCCCACCTCCCCACAAAAGGTTAGGTTTTAAGGATATCCCAGCTTCAGCAAAGGTGGCTCAGTCCAAGCCACCTGTGCTGAAGCAGTGATATACTTAACCTGACTGAGGGGGTGTAGTGGTGGTGTCTTGTTTTGGGGGCTAGAGTTGAGCACCCTTCAGTTTCAGGTGGTTTTGAGAGATCGCCTCACAGCAAGAACACATGGGGGCCTATGCAGAGAGCAGCGAATTTTAAAATTGGCGAATTTATTAAAAAGTAGCTTTTTTGGAGAGTTTTATTCTCCATATGCAGAAAAGTGCGAATTCTGCTATGTTTAACATGGATGCGTGTGGCGAGTTTAAATTGGCGAGATGCGCGCTTCAGAAACGTGTAAAAACAAATTCGCGCCTTTTTTTTCCCTTTGCAATGGCCGCGAGCGGCAGCTTCTTGCCAGTTTTCTGGCGAGGCAAAAAGGAGACAATCGCGCCATTTTATTGGCGCGAACAGCCGCTAGATGCCGTTCGCGCCTCTCTGCATACGGATATTTTTAAAACTGGCGAGATTGAGGTTCTCGCCAGCCGCGAGGCGAGTTTTACAAATAGAAAAGAAAAATTGGCGCGTTTTTCGGAACTCGCCATTTTCTGCTGCTTTCTGCGCGATTTTCTCCAAAAAATGGCGAATTTCGAAATAGCGCTGCTCTCTGCATAGGCCCCATGGTCTGTGTGGGGTATGGTAAAAGTTCCTGCTTGTGCTGGCACTTTTATATTATGGGATATTCTGTGCTTTCTGCATTATCACTGGTGACATCAGTTTCCATAGGATTCATGATCAGCGGGAGAATGACGTATCTGGCTTTCGGGATTTACACACAATTGAACAAAAATAAAATAAAATCGGATTCTGAATGTTATAAAATTGCCACATTGTTTTGCACCCCACATGCAGGGCAGCGGTTATTGTGAGCACTGGATTTGTTACAGTAAGAGGCAGAAAATGGTGGGATTGTTTTGTGCACTGGAATTATACAGAGTATGTGCTAATTTGTACCAAAGGAAGTAGAGAAATTTATGAAAAGATTGTAAATCAGCCATCCACCCTTTGTAAACTATTTTTCGGTTAAAAATGCGTTTAGTATTTTGTTTTTCACACTGACTTAAATATATAATGTGTATCCAATCATAAATAGTAGGAAAGCAAGTTACAATGAGGTGAGCTCTGCCTATAACGTATTTTTTAAAAGAGGACTGGATGTTTGAGATACCAAAGTAGTTACCACCCAGGAGAATTGAAATACAGTGCCTTTTGGGCAGCACATTTAATACATCTTTTGATTACCACATGTTTTTTGGGGGGGAGGGGGCAGGCGTGCGCCTTAAATCCATAAAATGGTGTACATTACAAATTAATTGGCATCACATTCAAGATGTTTTGTCCATCATAGCTACCCATAGTTTAGCAATAAAGGTGCAGTTGGGGTGCTTGTAAGCTTTCGTACACCAAGCATGAAGGAGAAAGTGTCTAGGATATAAAAATGTTCTGATTTTGGCCTAATTTGTTATATACAATGTTAAAAAAAAAAAAATGCAAATAAATTGGGAACACCCACAAAGTAAATGAAACGATGTCCTGGTCGGCAGCACAACCAAGAAGTGGTTTGGCAGCTTCCATATGAAATTGCACTGTGTAACAATGAGGTGGCTGCTGGCCATTCTTGAACAGTGAAAACTGCTGAAATGTGCTTCCTTGTACCTCCAGAAGCCCGTAGTGGGGGAGGACCGGTGTGCTGTAATCTGGAAAGGCCATCCAACCCTATTTGGTTGTCGCTAGCAACCACTGTATCAGTCATGCGCAAACCGTGAGCGGCCTGGTGCTGCGTGTCGCCATAGAAACTGAAGGGGAAGGGGCAGTGAACGGAATAATAATGCCAGTCTCCTTCCATTCCTAGCACCAAAAGCCGTTTTGTTTATGCCACTGGATGCTGTAACTGCGAGAGGTTCTTGTATTAAAACAAATGTTCACAAACTACTGCTGTTTTGATTTGTATTTATTTTCATACATTTTGTTTGTAAGTGATGCTGTTTCTCCCCCTGTGTTTATCCTGCACTCTGTATAGAATATAGAAACGTCCACTAAATAAAGCCGTGTTCTTTACGATAAACCGGTGTTTTTTGGCTTGGGCCGTGTTCCATGTGGGACATGCTTTCCATTATCTCTGAAGCGGCGAGACGGTTTGGATGAAAGCAGAGCCGTGCTAAAATGATCATCGAAATGGACGGTTGGTTGCAAAGGTCTCCTTCCTGTCACAGGTTTGAGTCTGTAAGCATTACAAAAAGTAGTGTTGATTTTGTAGTACGTGGAGGGTTAGAACAGCCAGTGAGATCAGACGAAAAGCATTTCATGTGTATCCCAAAAGCAACGCTTCGTCCACTATATCAGCAACACTTGTGCATTTCTGGTGTCTGCCTGACAGCGCAATCCATAATTATGACAGCCCGAGAAGGCTTTGTTGAACTGAAAGATCTTATTTGCATATGCAGTGAAGACGCTATTATCTCTTGGAAAGCATGCTGATCCTGCCTGCTACAGAGCTGTTCTCATCCTGCTATTTCTAAGAACAACGCCACCCTGTCTACAATTCACATTGTAAAGGAAACTGCAGGAGTACATTTTACTACGCCGGGAAGTAATGTGTTAAACCCCCTTCCTTCCATTTATTGCTGCCTTTTTCTTTTCCAACTCCCAGAATCCTAACTAGTTTCTTTACCAACCACAAAGGTTGGCAGTTTCAAATATGGAGTGTTGCTGACGTCAGATCTGGTGGAGCGGGGCCTTCAGCTTCAAGATAAGCATTGCAAATGGCTCCCAAAAGAGCAGCACTGGAATGAGCACAGTGAGGACTTGGGATGAATATGTCTAGGTACCTGGTTAATATTAAATAATCACCACCTATGGGGGTGTCTAAAATGAAAACAAAGCCGTGTCTACCCGTCCCCTCCCCTACTACAGCAGGTGCTGCTTTGTGCGCCTGCTACTTTCTAAAGACTTGAGTTCGGTTAGGGCCTGAAGGAATAAAAAGAAATGTTTAATGACTTGTCTCTGCTGGAGCTCCAAGGTCAAAGCAGTGACTTTTACATGCAATAATGTTTCTTTTCAACGTGGATGTGGTCTGCAAGAGACCTGTGCACAGATACACATCACAGGGCTTTATTCTCCAGTCCATGGTGCCCCTGTGGAGGTAAAGAAATGCAGCACTGATTAGGCAAATGGAAGCGGCTCTCCTGCTAGCTCCATGTAGTGTTATGTTATTGGGTTGCACTGAAGACTGTGTGTAACCCTATAAATGCTGCAGGGCCATGCATTGTATAGCAGCCTCCGTAACGAACCGTAGACATGCTGTGGCTGGGCAGGACGCGTCTTTTACTGGAACCTCTTGTGGTGTGGTGTGGGGGGGGAATTATATTTTAACAATCGTAGAAGAAGCCCAATATACATGATCAGGGTTAAACACATACATCTATATATACACAGAACAAAAGGCAGCCCGTAGTGAAAAAAGGTCTGGTTTTCGGCTCCCAGTGGAGCCTTTCTCAAGAACACCAAAGTAACCCTTTTAAAGCCGAACCTGTCTCGGTGGTGTCAAAATTATGCAAATGAGGTAATGGACACACGGATACCTGTGGGGGAGGGGAAGACAATTGCATACAGAAAATAGAAAACAGCATCCTGTGTCACCACGACGCAGCACTGGGGATGGGAGATCAGAGACTGAGGCAGCACTGGGGATGGGAGATCAGAGACTGAGGCAGCACAGGGGATGGGAGATCAGAGACTGAGGCAGCACTGGGGATGGGAGATCAGAGACTGAGGCAGCACTGGGGATGGGGGATCAGAGACTGAGGCAGCACTGGGGATGGGAGATTAGAGACTGAGGCAGCACTGGGGATGGGAGATCAGAGACTGAGGTAGCACTGGGGATGGGAGATCAGAGACTGAGGCAGCACTGGGGATGGGAGATCAGAGACTGAGGCAGCACTGGGGATGGGAGATCAGAGACTGAGGCAGCACTGGGGATGGGAGATCAGAGACTGAGGCAGCACTGGGGATGGGAGATCAGAGACTGAGGCAGCACTGGGGATGGGAGATCAGAGACTGAGGCAGCACTGGGGATGGGAGATCAGAGACTGAGGCAGCACTGGGGATGGGAGATCAGAGACTGAGGCAGCACTGGGGATGGGAGATCAGAGACTGAGGCAGCACTGGGGATGGGGGATCAGAGACTGAGGTAGCACTGGGGATGGGGGATCAGAGACTGAGGTAGCACTGGGGATGGGGGATCAGAGACTGAGGCAGCACTGGGGATGGGGGATCAGAGACTGAGGCAGCACTGGGGATGGGAGATCAGAGACTGAGGCAGCACTGGGGATGGGAGATCAGAGACTGAGGCAGCACTGGGGATGGGAGATCAGAGACTGAGGCAGCACTGGGGATGGGAGATCAGAGACTGAGGTAGCACCTGGCCCTACTACCTCCTTCCATATTACTGTTGGAACTACGATCATTCACCCAGTAGCCCAAGCACGCTGCCTAGGGGTCACACTCGACTCCTCTCTCACATTCGCCCCTCACATTCAAAACATTTCTAAAACTTGTTGCTTTTTCCTCCACAATATAACAAAGATACGCCCTTTCCTCTGTTGCTCGACTGCTAAAACTCTGACTCAGGACCTCATTCTCTCCCGTCTTGATTACTGTAACCTCCTGCTGTCCGGCCTTCCTGCCTCTCACCTGTCTCCCCTACAATCTATCCTAAATGCTGCTGCTAGAATCACTCTACTCTTTCCTAGATCTGTCTCAGCATCTCCCCTCATGAAATCCCTCTCCTGGCTTCCGATCAAATCCCGCATCTCACACTCCATTCTTCTCCTCAGTTTTAAAGCTTTACACTCTTCTGCTCATCCTTACATCTCAGCCCTAATTTCTCGCTATGCACCATCCCGACTCTTGCGTTCTGCTCAAGGATGTCTTCTTTCTACCCCCTTTGTATCTAAAGCCCTCTCACGCCTTAAACCTTTTTCACTGACTGCCCCACACCTCTGGAATGCTCTTCCCCTCAGTACCCGATTAATACCCTCTCTATAGACCTTTAAGACCCACCTTAAGACACACTTGCTTAAAGAAGCATATGAATAGCACTGTGAATATTCTGAACACATGATACATAAAGCTTGGCCCCCTGCAGACGCACTTACCAGAACTCCCTCCTACTGTCTCTGTACGTTCTCCCTACCTACCAATTAGACTGTAATTTCCTCGGGGCAGGGACTCCTCTTCCTTAATGTTACGTTTATGTCTAAAGCACTTGTTCCCATGATCTGTTATTTATATTATCTGTTATTTATTTGATTACCACATGTATTACTACTGTGAAGCGCTATGTACATTAATGGCGCTATATAAATAAAGACATACAATACAATGGGAGATCAGAGACTGAGGCAGCACTGGGGATAGGAGATCAGAGACTGAGGCAGCACTGGGGATGGGGGATCAGAGACTGAGGCAGCACTGGGGATGGGGGATCAGAGACTGAGGCAACACTGGGGATGGGGGATCAGAGACTGAGGTAGCACTGGGGATGGGGGATCAGAGACTGAGGCAGCACTGGGGATGGGAGATCAGAGACTGAGGCAGCACTGGGGATGGGAGATCAGAGACTGAGGCAGCACTGGGGATGGGGGATCAGAGACTGAGGCAGCACTGGGGATGGGGGATCAGAGACTGAGGCAGCACTGGGGATGGGAGATCAGAGACTGAGGCAGCACTGGGGATGGGAGATCAGAGACTGAGGCAGCACTGGGGATGGGAGATCAGAGACTGAGGCAGCACTGGGGATGGGGGATCAGAGACTGAGGCAGCACTAGGGATGGGAGATCAGAGACTGAGGCAGCACTGGGGATGGGGGATCAGAGACTTGGGCAGCACTGGGGATGGGAGATCAGAGACTGAGGCAGCACTGGGGATGGGGGATTAGAGACTGAGGCAGCACTGGGGATGGGGGATCAGAGACTGAGGCAGCACTGGGGATGGGGGATCAGGGAAAATACAAAGCAACAATAAATGCAAGCTGATAAGATGTCAGAATAATGAAACATCAGCAACATGAGTCTATGGAGCTACTGGAATGGGAGTCAAAGGGTTAATGAGGACCAAATAAATGATGGCCGACGATCTGTAATACAAATGTTCATACTGGGGTCCGTGTCTCTCCCCAGGTATTGCGAGATCTCGCCTGCGCACTGCTCCGCTTCCAATCAGTTCGCGGTCGGGACTCTCTCTTCCTCTATCCTCCTGCAGCGTTACCGCCGATCGCCAATCACCCGACGTTTCACCAGTAAGGCTTCTTCAGGGGTTGACACGTGACGCGGAAGTGTTCGGCTGTCAGGGAGAACAGACGCCGGTACACGGAGCAGCAGGTCCGAGTCTCCAGCGGATCTCCAAACCAGGTTACACCCTTACCCAGAACGGACACTAGCTGATCGGGTTACAAGCTGAGTGTGAGAGACTCCGTTTGATTAAAAACTCTCCAACAGGCGCGTTCTCCTCTGGGGGTCAGAGCCCAGACGACGAATAGCGACGAACAGGTAGGTGACAGCCCCCAGGGTAGCAATCCAACACACCTAGTCTATAGGGATAACTCGGCATACTCGAGATGGAGACAATGAGGGATATCTACAAAGATAAGAAGCTTATAAGAGACTATACGTCGGTAGGCATACCCGGAGAAAACCCCTCCCCCCTTCTCCCCCCCTCCCTTGTCCATCGTCTAGTTTGTCTTGTTTGTCCTATATGTTTGCTTCTTGTTCCATATTGAGGCAGTTCAAATAGTCTAATGTATGATAGAAAAACTTTATTGGGATGCTTTAATACAATGGGCTGTGATACAATGTAAGAATCTGTGAACCCAATAAAGAAAAATTTGAAGTTGAAAAAAAAACTCTCCAACTGCCTTTTTACTAGTTACAAAGTGTGAGTGGATAACCTATATGTTTATAGGGTTTTATTATTTTAAATAAACGGTGTTACACTATATTTGATTCCCAATATCTTTATCTCTATGTGGTGTTCCATTGAAATGGAGAACAAGTCCATCTAAGCCCGCGCTTATAGTGCCGGCGACGCGACATCGCCCGAAAACAAATGCATTGATCCCCTGATGAAATCAGCCGGTCTGAAGAAACGCGTAGGGCTAGGTGTTCTGCGGAAATCCTAGTGCTGCTCGTGACCTGCCGCATATTCCCACAACAAGCGTGCGACGTCACAAGCTGTTCCGCTGTATCCGGCTTCCCCCACCTCCCCCGGTGGGAACCAGGGTCATCTGGTGGTGTGTTCCCGGGGGAAGAGTTCGTGTAGAGCCCGTCATCGTGAGTTCCTGCTGGACGGTGACTCACGAGGGTCAGAGCGGACCTGGTGGAGTTGCAGAGCTGCGGAGGAGCGGATTCTCGCTGTACACTCGGAGCATGAGTATTATCTCATAAACTGCTGTTTTTACTTCGTTGTTTGTGAGTTCTATGTATGAGCTTTTTTGGAAAATTAAATACACTTTTTGCACAGTAATGCACTAGGATCGGGCTGCCTGGATCCTTCCCAGTGCTTTATTCCTTATACATTGGACTAATATCTCCATGGACTCATAAGGACAATTCATATAGTTTTTCTCTAATATTAATTTTTGTATAGGTTTCCACAGCACATTTGTATATATATTTTTTATATACTATTCATTTTGTTTTAATACCAGTAAGAGTTTATTCTATTGATACATTTAACTAGGTTGTTTATTTGTTTTTTAATTACTCTATTATTTGTTAACATCTCACACCCCAGTGCAGTCCCCTATTGTATGTGTATGTATATACATATATATATATATATATATATATATATATATATATATATATATATATATATATAATCTAGTGGGATGCCACTTTGCAGTCACCTGGACTGCAGTAAATCTACACAAAAAACATAAAATATACTTTTAAATAAAAAATCAAATGTGATTTGTGTGCTCGTCTGTTTTAATTGGAGTCTCTCATGCGCAGGGCTCTCGGTACTACAGTATCGGCCTGCGATGATCTGTTCTTATTTTGTATGTCATTCTCTTTATTATTGTATGTATGTCATTCCTCCATTGTACTGCGCTGCACAATATGGTGGCACGTTTTTTTTTAAATACAGGATGATAAGCATAGGGCTGTACCTTTTAATGCACTCCGTTTCATGTAAATGTCTGCAAAATGTTAAATACTACAAAGTAGGCCCAAACCCCCTAGGAGAGGCATCTCTGCAGCTGCCTGTAATAATGATTTCCACCTCTGCTGCTTCTCTCTTCTAATGCTAGAGATAGTAGCACAGGTCTTTGTCCTCTCCAGACAGGATTTTGCCAATTCTGCGCCGATGGGTCTCCCAAAAACATGATATCAAAGCCCTGCAGTTGATGCAATACGCCACAGCCCGTCATAGCAAGAAAGGCGAGACCACGTCTCGCCCGTATTACAAGAGCCTGCACTGGCTCCAAGTGGAGAAAAAGGGTTCATTTTAAGATCTTGACCCTTACCTTTAAGGCTATGCATGGACTCTTTCTCTCTCCTCCCCCCCCCCCCTGTACCTACAGAACTGCCTTATCCATAACGCCCCCAATCGGACCCTTAGATCTGCCATCGCTCCTGAGCAGATTGAGTCTCGGTGTAAGGTCGAAGCTAGAGGGAGGGTTTTTCCAAGAACTGCCCCAAGACACTGGAATAAGCTCCCTGCTACCGTAAGAAATCAGGAAGCTTTACTTCCATTCAGAAAGGAATTAAGACCTATCTAAACAAACCATGACAAACAGACCCTAATACCCTGGCAGACAGTTTCCTGCTCCCTTTCGTGTTTCCCACCCTTTGTTGGTCTTCCTCCTCGTTCCCCTACATGTTTGCGGTAGGTCCCGGTTGCAGTTCTGGGATCGGCGTCCGCCCTAAGTTCCTACAACGTGGTCTAGTACGGAGTGTCTTGGCGAGTAGCGCGTTAGCATTTTTGGTTTTAAATCAAATACCTCACCCAAATACACATCCGTAATAACCGTGATTGCGCCATTTAATGTAACCAACAGAAAATATGTTATCTTGGGTTGTACGGTTTATGTGGCCGAAAAACCTACATTTTACACATGATTTAATATGGGCTTGTAGAAGTGAATGCACCTTGAACACCATTATGGTGTTTGCATGGAAGGGTGTAATTCACCCTTTTGTGCGAGTCCTCAATCATTCCTCTGACTCCCCCTTTGACGTTGCAGAGTAATGTGTTCCTGGCCACAGCAGAGACTTTTTTTATTTGCTGGGATCCTGGTTGCCATAGGGACGCTAAGCAGCATTAATGCAATGTATTTTCTGTCCTTGCCACCAGCTGATAAGAAATCTCGAGTGCTATAATTCACTGGCTATCTCCAGGTATTAGGGGCAGACGGGGCAATCAGCGCAGCAGAGAGCAAAGAATAACTAGAATGGCCCTTTCCCCTCTCTCCGAAATGTGCTCTCGCCCTGTGCTCCGGGCCGCCCTCACTGCAGAATGTTTTAACCATGTGAACTCTAACCAGTGGTCTGAAATGGCTCAGTAACACTAAGGTTGGTCTAGAAAACTCTTTAATCACTTGTGAATTAACAAAACATCGTCATAAATTAGAGTATAAAGCAGGGGTGCGCAAACTGGGGGCGCGCCATCCAGAGGCCCCGCGCTCTTCCCCAAGGCATTTCAATTCAATGCCGGGGACAGCGCCGGGCCTCTGTACTCTATCCTACCTTGGCTCAGAAGACGCGTTGCTGTGGCATCAAAAGACGCCGCGGGGGTCACGTGACATCACGTCACATGACCGCTAGCGTCATTTGATGCTTCAGGAAGGCAACCGGGGTAGCGGTGGCAGGGGGCGCAGCGCCGAAACTTTGCGCACCCCTTTTAAGTATGCTAGCACAAGCCACAAATGAATTTCAATAAACAGGTGTGTGTTAAAATGATTCTTTTCCTCATTTATAGAGCGCCAACAAATTCACTAGCGTGGCACAACGGTGGAATGACACGCATACAATAAAAAGAATGACAAATGAAAAACAAACAGGCCGATATATATACAGCAGGGCCCCGGGTATACGGCGGGTGCCGTTCCAGAGGCCCGCCCTATAGTGAAAATCGCCGGAAAGCGGATACAGCGATTTTCAGTGCTGCGCATGCGCAAACCAGCATTTTCGCCGTTCTGCGCATGTGCGACTTGCGGTCAGCGCGCAACCTACGGTCTGCGTATGCGCGCCGGGCGCACCCAGCCGTTCTGCGCATGCGCGATTTCAAATTCAACATGGCGGCCCCCTTCTCGGGGCCGCCGTATCAGCGGATCGCCGAAAAGCGTAGCGCGGAGAAGCGGGGCCCTGCTGCATATCAAATATAAATCCCACTGTGAGCACATTCACATGTCTCAGACAGGCCTGCAACCCTGCCCTTCCCCATTATCTCCCAGCATACAGCGCTTCCAGTGCAGCCAGGGATTCTGGGTAATGACGTGCAAAGGAGCACACAGTGTCACTTTTTGTTTCTTGTACATGGAGCCCTATAAACGTATGCCTGCCGCATTACACAGCTTGTTCTGCACATCCTGGATTAAAGAAGTGCAGAGCCAGTAACCTACTCGCAGAGAGCTCTCACGACCTGTTGGGTCTCCGCGTGAGGTTGGTTACTGCCTTCCCAATGTGGATATAGATGTATAGATATATTAATGTTTATAGGTGGGGTGTATTACATGTACATATGCATTTTTCCAATTTTTCAGAATTCCTAGACCGTGACGTCACCGTGATGGAACCTGCAGCATGTTGCAGCCTGTGCAGCTCTAACTGTAGGTTATGGCATAGCGGTGCATTGTGTTTTTCTGCGGATTAGCACGCCATGATCCGTGACTAAACATCGTGAAGCTTGACATCCCCTCCCTGACAAGTGGTGGTTCCACTGTAAGAATGTAAAATAGCCCATGAATCTATCAAAAAACAAACAATATTGCCCTTTCCCCCTATTTCTCCCCTTTTGGGTCACCCCGCTAACCAGATCTTATTTGTCCTGGCTATCCAGTTGTATTTTTTTTTCCATGGAGCTGCCATCTTTGCCACACCCGCCCTGTGAGCAACCCAGTACTGGCGACCTCTTGTAGCCACGACCTTTACTCACTGCAAGTCTTAACGACATTCTTCCCAGTGCCGCTGTTTCTGCAGATTAAAGAATTCGAGAGGGAAACCTCCTGGTGTCGAATACCATGGCACATCTCTCTTCAAGTACGATAATGACTGGTATTATTAAAGTAGTCTCGCACAATGCAAAAGGACTTAGCACACCTCAAAAGCACAAGAGAGCCATGTCAGATTACAAGACTCTAAAACCAGACATCTTTCTACTACAGGCGACACACTTTAGACGGGATATACCTGCCCCCTTCTTGAATAAAGGCTTCTCACAGATATTCCTGGCATCAGCACAATCGGGAAGGGGAAAGGGGGGGGGGGAGTCGCAATTATGTTCAGTAATAGGATCCCGTTCAATCTGAGCAGGAAAATGATAGATAGGGAAGGCAGGTTTATTTACAGGCGGAATCCAAAAATATTACGATCACAACAGTAACTCCCAGTGATGCCAGATGGCCCCTTCTTTAGGAGATCCTTCGACTGACTGGAAAAAATAGGTACAGTCATAGTGCATGGGAGGGCAACTCCAGTCCTCGGGGCCAGGTCAAGTTTTAAGGCTATCCCTGCTTCAGCACAGGTGGCTCAATCAGTAGCTCAGTCAACGACCGCACCACCTGTGCTGAAACGGGAATAGCCTTAAAACCTGACCTGTTGATGGCCCTTGAAGATTGGAGTTGGCCCACCCCTGTCGTAGTGGAAGCGAACTTCAATCTGGCTATTAACAGTCAAAACCAAAACGTCAAAATGAGTCCCACCCCCACCAATAACCCCAATTCTGCCCCTAAAATACTAAAGGAAAAGCTAAGGCAAAACCTGCTAGTTGACGACTGGAGGTGTCTATACTCAGGTCAGAGAAACTATACCTTCTCCCCCCTTCACCAATCATACTCTAGAATAGACTACAGATTGCTAACCTCAGTGATTAATGCAAAAAGTTATGATTTCACCTGGTCTGACCTGACCACGCGAGCATAGAAATCACCTTGAAAAATCTTATCACGGTGCGTCATCGCGGATGCACGCGGGCTAAGGAAGCTCCGTGCACTCCGCCCATAGAATTCATTTTAACCCCTGATCGCCGCGGGACACTGCATCAGCCGGGGGAACCAGCGGGGTTGGCCAAAAGAAAACCCCGAAGCCGGGGACCCCAGATCTTTCCCGCTTCAGCCGCGGGCAGTCAGCGGCAGCAGAGAGAATGAAGAACAAAGATGGCGCCGCCAAGCGCAGTGGAGCGCGCGTCTGCAGCAACAGCCAAAGAAGGAGAGAGGCAAGTTGCGGGACCTGAGGGGGTAATCCCTGACGGAAAGGCTACCCTGAGAAACTCGGCAGAGAGGGCCACAGCAGGGGAGGAGGCAGTGGGAGAGCGGTTTCTAGCAGAGGGAGATACAGTAGTTACTAAGCAGGACCTCCAGAATATGCTTAAAGAAATGCAAGCGGGCGTTCCGTCAGATCTGGATAGAGCTGTAAAGGAATTTAAAACAGAAGATTCTTTATTGTCTATATATGCACTACGGAGCTTGAAAATAAAATGGACATTTCTTTACAAAACCAGGTAAATACTGACGATCAGGTCCTGCGTCTCAATGAAGAGATAAGAGCCATGAGGGGTGGCATAGACGATCTAGAGAACAGGGAGCGAAGGCAGAATTTACTACTCCTTCATGTCCCTGAGTCGGTCTCCGTAGAAGCCCTCCAGCCATATCTGACTGTTTACATCAATTGACCCCCAGCTACAGGATGGCGATCTTTTGATGGATAGAGCCCACAGAGTCCAGGGACCGAGATTTAAGGAACCCAAAAGAAGCAGAGATGTGGTCCTAAGACTCCACCAATATGCAACCAAGGAAAGGATATAGAAGCTGCAGAAACAGCGGCTCAATTGAATCTGAAAACAATTCCATCCAGATTTTTCAGGATCTGTCCGGGGTGATTATTGAGAGGAGGAGAGGGCTGCGTCCAGTGACGGCGGTGCTCCAGCAAAAGGGTATTCACTGCCGGTGGGCCTATCCATTCCGCCTAGTGGTAAACCATGATGGCAGGTAGATCTCGCTCCGTTACCCCGAGGAATCAGCATCTTTTTTGTCGGCGTTGGGTCTGACCCCCCAGGGAGGGACAGGGCCAGTACCGAAGACCTCGAGAAGACAACACAGATGACGATTGATCGACTGAGGGTGCGGTTGCCCAGAGATAAAGGATTCAAGACCGACTGTGGCTTTGAGGGACTCTCGGCGAGTCCGTGGCCATCTCCTTAACCGGCCATTCGGCAACCCAGGGAAAGATATCCCGGATTACTGCTCAATATTTTAAAAGACAATGAACATTTAAAGATAAAATATGAATCCAGGTTTTTATATTCCTAGCCGGGAAGCCTATCCCTATAAGTGCATGTTAACACGAAAAGTTTTATATGTTTATTTGTACCACGGGTGTTAGGAATTGGCGTGTTTTTTAGGCTCTTTTATATTCTAATCAAGCTGTGGTGGGGGCGCGACCAGGGGAGGGAGAGGAGAATGAGGCAGGGTGTGCAGGATCGGTGGGAGATCTGCATGCCCGACGTCAGGTCGCCCCCAGTAGGGCCATATCCCCGCCAGGCCACGTTGGGTTTGGCTGCAAATTTGGGATGAGTTACACTCATCTTACTTTATAGTTACATTTTTGTTGTTTTTGTTCTTCCCCAAGTTCCCGGAGGGAGAAAGTCTCTTCCCTTCGTTTTTTATCCCCATCTGTTCCCTACAACCATTAAAGTTTATCGTTCACAACTTTCACATGAGAGAGAGAGAGACATGACATTGGGAATGACTAGTCAAGCGCCACTGAACTTAATATCCCTGAATGTTAAAGGTCTTAACAGTAACGGTAAACGTAGATTGGCCCTAAAAGAATTTAGGAACTTGAAAGCAGATATTGTTTTTTTGCAAGAGACACATTTTGATGCTCAGGAAACCACAAACACCTTTAGGGGGACATACCCTATAGCATTTTACTCTTCCTTTACTAGCAAAAAAAGAGGGGTTGCGATACTCATTAAACGGGACATCCCGTTCCAGGCATTGGAGGTTAAGAGAGATCAAGGGGGAAAGTCCCTCATGTTCACGGGCTTATTTCAGGCCAACACATCACGTTAGTGAATATCTATGCACCCAACGAGGGACAAATTGATTTTTTTTAAGGGAAACACTGGAATCTATGGGAGATAGCCGAGAGCAACTGCAGATATTGGGAGGTGATTTTAATATCGTTCCAGATCCGGATGTGAATAAGTCCACCCACCCAGAGCAATCATACTCTACTATGGTAAATAGTGTAGCTAAGAAATGTAGACTGCTACTTAAAGAATATGGTCTGTGGGATGCTTGGCGTAGTTCACATAAAGGACAGCGGGATGACTCATTTTATTCACCCCCACACGATTCGTACTCCAGAATTAACAATATATTTGTATCCCCGGGTATTCTGGAGGTATTGGTCCACTCAGATACAGGTGGTCAGACAACGCCCCGGTGGAGCTTCTGTTTGATCCCCCATTTGCTAGGACTCAATCATTCCATTGGAGGGTGAACGCCTCATTACTGAACTACCCAGAGATTAGCTCAGAAATTGGAGACTCCCTCAAAAATTATTTTCATATCAACAATGGCTCCGTAGAGTCAACATCAACACTATGGGAGGCACATAAGGCCCCGATCAGAGGACAGCTCATCTCAATAGCATCACACAAAAAGAGAATAAAAATAGAAAAACAAAAAAATGTAACAGGAAAAATTGTAAAATTAGAACAATCAGATTTAAAAATAAAAACACAGAAGAAAATGTATAAAATCCTGACCCAGGCAAGGGGGGAATTTAAGAGGGTGCAATTAGAGGACGTAGAGCCCTTAAGTGGACTAAGCAAACATATTATGATAAGGGAGATAAGGCGGACCGCTTATTGGCAAATAAACTTAGAGGGATCAGGGTGAGAGCTTTGGTCCCTGCTATTAGGTTAAAAGGAGGAGAAGTGACTTACAACCACTCAAAGATAGTAGAGGAATTTGCTACATTTCATACGGATCTCTACGATCTCTATAATTCTACCCCGAATGCCAAAACCCCAGACCTGACCCAGATTGAGGCCTATCTTAGGCTTGTTATATAGTAGGTGCTGGTGCGCGTGCGGGCGCATGCCCGGCGTTGCGCATGCACGTGGCGTGCGCGTTTCGTTTATATGTTGTAAGTGGCGGCGTGTGCGGCTACTGGGCGTAGCTCTAGACGTCGCAGCGTTAGCCACGCTGTGATTGGCTTGGCAGCGTCACGTGGAGCGGCAGCAGCGCGAGAATATAATTTTCATGTATTTGCTGTGATCTGCCGCACCACCGCTCACTGCCGTGCACGCGGCTGAAGTATAGAACGCCAGGCCTGGACACAGCCAATTCTAATTGACGCTTGCACGGTAGCACGCGCACTATATTACACGCCTTAGAGATTGTAACCTCCCAAACCTGTCAGAGGAAGACCACAAAGTTTTAAATGCAAAAATAACCCGGATAGAGTTAGTAAGGGCGGCTAGCTCATTGAAGCCATCAACGGTAACGGGCCCCGATGGTTTTTCTAATTTGTACCATAACATTTGTATAGGAATCCTAGGGCCATGTTTACTAGATTTATTGAATGATTTTCTCAGCGGAAAACAAATCCCCCCACAGATGACGAAAGCCAATATAGTGATGATCCCTAAAGAGGGTAAGGACCCCGTATGTTGTGGTAGCTACAGACCAATCTGATTGCTCAATTCGGATCTGAAAATGTATAGTAAAATCCTGGCTAACAGGTTGGACCCAATACTTCCTAGATTAATCCACTATGACCAGGTAGGTTTTGTGAGGGAACGCCAGGCGTTGGATAACACAAGGAAAATTATTCATGTGATAGATCAGATACATAATTCTAAGACGAAAGCGGTGCTGCCTTGATGCGGAGAAGGTGTTTGATAGGATAAGATGGGACTTTCTAGATAAGACGGAGGCATTTGGATTTTCAGGGTTTTTTTTTTACAAGGGGTCCAGGCTCTCTACCAGACGCCAAGGGCCACTCTGAAGATCCCAGGGGGAGAGAGGAATCTGATAACAATTAAGAACGGGACTAGACAGGGGTGCCCCCTCTCTCCACTTCTTTTTGCCTTGACAATCGAACCCATTGGGGCTACAATCAGAGCTTCCCCAAATATACAAGGGATTAATATAAAAGATAAGTGTTACAAACTATCACTTTTCGCGGATGATATTATCCTTACTATAGATAACCCATTGACCTCTCTTCCGAATTTACAATCCGCTCTCCGGAGGTTTGGGGAGTTGTCTGGGTACAAAGTTAATGTGGGAAAATCGGAAGCGCTAAATTTAACGTTCGTGGAAAAGGAGGTCGAGGTTCTTAAAACGACATTTTGACTATAGGTGGGAAAAGACCCATCTGAAGTATTTGTGGACATACCTTACTAGGGACTAAAACTCATTATATAAATATAAATATCCTGACCATTTTTCTAAAATTAGAAAGGATCTACAAGTTTGGAATTCTCACGGTATCTCCTGGATTGGGCGTATAACAGCGGTTAAGATGAATATCCACCCCAGACTTCTATATTATTTCCAAACATTACCAATACCTGTCCCACATACAAATATAAAAGAAATCCAAAACCGAAGTATGGAATTTATTTGGAAACATAAACAGCCGTGAATAGCCAGGTCAATTATGCTGGAGTCTAAAGAAGGAGGGGGTCTAGCGGTTCCAAATACAGTATTCTAAAATATTATATAGCCTCTCATTTGAAACAAATGGTTTATTGGCACTCCCCGGGAGGGACCTATGCCTGGGTGGATCTGGAAAGCTCACTTACCCGGTTGGCCTGCCTACTTTGCTGAGGTCGAGCACCAGGACTGGGTTTGGGAGACAGCCTGAGCCGGCGGTAATCGGGTTTACTCTGAAAATCTGGCAGTTGGCAAAAAAGAAATATAAGGTTATGTCAACTCCATGTAGACTTACGCCCCTATTCGGTAATCCAGGGTTTTTGCCGGGTTTTCAGGGTCGGGACTTTGAAACCTGGAGACGTAGAGGAATTCTAGAGATGGGAGATTTATTAGAAAAGGATAAGTTGATGTCTTTTGAGGAATTGATGAGAATGTACGGTTTACATCGGACGGAGATGTTTAAATATATGCTATGAGGAAGAATTTCCTAAATACACATGATTTGAAGATTTACGCAAAACAAAATAATATGAAAAAGGTCTGATCTCACTCCTGTACCAAGGTTTAATCCCCCAAAAGGACGCCCCGGCCCATAAATACATGGACCAGTGGGCTCTGGATTTCCAGACTGAAATAACAAGAGAGGACCGGGAAGATATATGGGATAATGTGGGTAAACCCTCTATATGCACAGTTACAAAAGAGAATATATATATACAACATTTTGTTACGCTGGTATTACACCCCCAAAAGGTTAAAGCAAATGTTTCCGGAGGCGACCGGTAGATGTTGGAGGGGATTCGGACAGAAAGGGGATCTAGCACATACATGGTGGTTCTGCCCAGTAATGCAGAAGACATATTGAAGGACAGTTTTGAAATTAATAGAAGATGTGACGGGAATCAAGGTTCCGCTAGACCCAATTTTAATCATTTTGGCTAAGCCTACAGAAGATGTAACTCATTACACAGCTAAATTAATTTTGCATATACTAACGGCGGCTAGGTGCGCGGTAGCAGCAACATGGAAAAAAACACGGCCACCCTCCAGAAGAGAGGTCATTAGAATGGTTAACGGTGTACAATTAATGGAGAGACTCACCTCATTCTTGAATCACACCACAAGGAAGTTTGATAGCGTCTGGGATCCCTGGGATGTTGGATAGGGGTAAGACCCCAATAGGATAGAGGATCTGGGAGTGATGAGTGTACGATATTGTGACGGTAACTTTGAGACAGGCTATAATAATACACCAAAAATATAACTGGGTTGAATTGAACGAGGCTTAGATATGATAAAATATAATTTATTGCTTGAAAAAGGTGAACACAACAGAGAGTACAAATAACAAACAAAATATGGACACTTACTTAAAGGTTAGGACAAGAAAGCCATCAGGATACAGGATGGGCCATTTCTTCCATAATTCAGGTTCAGATGTGGACATCACGACAATACATGAAGACAATTGGGTAAGGGGTGAATCTGTCTTATATACCTTTTCAGCCCTGTACTCTTAACCCTAGGCGCCGAGCTGGCTAGGAAAATCTCTTTGAAGTAGATTTTAAGTGTGAAGTATGACACTCACAAACCACTCAACTTCCTTTGTTCCTGGCCCTATTATAAACAATCAGGGCAGTTAACCTTTGATCAGAGGGCGTACTTCCTAGACATTTGGTCTCTCTCCTGGCCATTTGCATCCCATAGTAGGCAGGAATATTCGCGGGCATTTGCCCCCGCTTAGAAATATAATATGGTTCTGAATATACACACATATTAAAATCACCGGTTCTGGTAGGCCAAGCGGGTCCAAACTTTCCAGACCTTAATGTCGGAAGTGGTACACTATAGGGTCCAAGTTTCAGCCCACTGCGACCTTCGGAACCGGAGATATACAAATACCATATAAACCGTTTCATATTTTATTATAAAAATCTCCGCTAAAAAGAAATCTCAGTTTTTCACTAAATCCCCATTGGAAACAACGGGCTCCGCCGCCATGGGTTTCAATGGAGCAACTCTGCCGTTGCATTCAATGGGGTTCCTGCCATAGGCTTTCAATGGGGTAACCGCCGCCATTGAAGCCTATGGGAAAAACCACAAATCTTTACATTCGTCCATACTCCGTCTGGTTGTTCGGAGAGGGCTGGGAAGGGTCATACATTAAAGCCGGAACCTTGGCTACATGCCACCCAAATCCCATCCCTCTGGTCATTCCAGAACCGGAGATATGGACTTACATTTTTCATCATTTTACACTTAGTCGTTTTTACGCCACGCGGCTTTTCCCCATTGGAATCAATGGCCGGCGCCGCCATAGACAATGCATGGCGCACGCCGCCATTAGATTCAATGGGACCTCCACTCCGCCATTGAAGTCAATGGTGCGACCCTCCTTCTCCGCTCGACCCCTTACGGGGATCTCTCATTCCTGGACGCGGTGTGGATCGTGTGTGGGGGTTCCTAGGAGCTAGGCGCAAAAAGAACTTTATTCCCAGGGGCCCTAGAACCTAAGATTCCCACGCCAATTGTCTTTGAACTTGACCGAAGTGATTAAACTCTTTTCAAAGACATTGTATCCGCTTTTGCGGTCTGCGGTTTGGATGGCTGCCAACCTGTTCCTCGAGACTGGCGTTGAGGAATGTCCATTGAAGTCAATGAGCCCATTGACTTACAATGGGAAACCGCCACTCCTCCTCTCGGACGCCACCTGCTGGTCGTCGCTGGAAAACAGGTCCAAAACCGCTACTTCTGCCATTAGAACGCATGGAGCCTCAATGGCGACCTATGGAAGGCTGCAAAATGGAGCCTGAAAAGGCGGGAAAAGGGAACAAAGGGCTATAATCACTAAATTAACATTAACCCCTTCCCTCCCGCATCAACCCTAGTGTATGTGTGAGTGCAAACACCAGGATGAGACATTACATGATATGTATTGTGACTGTTGTCTTTTCTGTACCCCTCCACTTCCCATTTATGGTTGAAAATCTTAATAAAAATATAAGTTTAAAAAAAGAAAAATCTTATCACGCCATTTACTAAATTTAGTTGAAGACTGAATAACTATGCTTACTATTCCAGAGATCAGGTTTTCATTATTTCAAAGAAGGATTTGATATCCTCTGCTAATTCCTCCAACTGCAGTGTCCCCAACCACATTATGGGTGACGCATAAAGCCTATATCAGGAGCACTGTAATTAAGATAGCTACCCACAGAAAGACAAAACAACAAGAAACATTATAAAGCTCGCAGAGGTGCTGTTCTGTCTTGACGTGAACAAAAAAAACAGTTTTCAGTGTTTACAACACAGGAGCTTGACAGAGTAAGACATGAATTAGACTTTTGCCACACCGATTAGTCTGAAAATTTCAACAAGCCTGATTCCCTCCTAGCTAATAAACTTAGAAACAGTATCTGTGCACTCCGGCTTAAATTCATGTCAAATATCCAGCCACCCCCAAGAGATAATGACTGAATTTTATAACTTCTACACCAAGCTATGCGATGGACAGAAGGTACATCATGCGATCAAACGCTGCAGTCAAGGACTTGCGGGTCTTCCTGAGGGAGAGTAAGCTTCCTAAACGGAACAAAGTAGAACTAGAAAAATGAAATACAAAAATCACCAGTGAAAAGGTTGAAACCACAATGAAGTCACTAAAAGTCTCTTTGCCCTGGTGGGTACACTGGACTGTATTACAAAAAATGTGTGGTGCTAGTCATCCCGCACCTAGTAAACCTATTTAACCATGTAACAAGAGGCAACGATCTCCCTACTGAGATGCTATAAGCCAGCACTCATGCCCAAAGGGGAGAGATCCCCTAGATTGTAAGAACTATAGACCTACATCCACCCCAACCAGGTCGGCTTTGTCCCAAACAGGTAGGCACCGGACTATGTCGAAAGAATCGTGGATCTGATCCACCAATCCCAAAGGCAAAAGTACCCAATGATGCTCCTCCTGTTCACAACATTGAAAGTATATGGTTTTAATGAGCAATTTCTAACAATGGTTAGGACCCTATAACGCTCCCTATTCGCCACTATAAGAAGCTCAGGTTACACCTCTAGTGCCGTCCCAATTAAAAATGGAACGAGATAGGGCTGTCCACTATCCCCTTTGTTGTTCGCACTATCAATTGAATCCTTAGCAACCTCTGTTAGAAACAACCTGGATATCTTGGGAGTGAGAGTTAAAAACCAGGACTATAAAATTACTTTATTCGCAGATGACATACTAATGACGGTAACAAAACGCTTAATCTCCCTGCCAAATTTGTACCACTAATTGAATACATTTGAACGGCTCTCGAGTTTTAAAATGAATCCCAGTATATCAGAGGCACTAAACATCAACCTCCTGACAGCTGCAACTAAATTAATTTCCCTCAACTTTGGATTCAAATGCAATCCAAAATATTTAACCTACCTCCGGGTGAGAATCACAGCTTCTTATGGTACACTATACTCAGAAAATTAACCCCACATCATCCAGTCATTTAAAAAAGATTGAGACATGGAGCAGATACTCTACATCCTGGATTGGCAGAATTTATGCGTCTAAATGAAGCATCGTTACC
The DNA here is from genome assembly GCF_040206685.1 of Ascaphus truei. Classification (NCBI taxonomy): domain Eukaryota; kingdom Metazoa; phylum Chordata; class Amphibia; order Anura; family Ascaphidae; genus Ascaphus; species Ascaphus truei. The sequence continues at coordinate 17,010,594 of NC_134499.1, forward strand.
AATTACTTCCAATCCCAGTCCCATTAAAAGACAGAGGGCCTTCAGAAGGATATTATGCACTATACCTTCAAAGGGCAACATCTGAGGGTACAAAGAAATCTTCTATAACAGCTACGAGAGGCGTGAGGTCTGTCAGTCCCCTGTTTAAGGGCTTACTACAGAGTCGACCCGACAGCTTTGTGCCATGTATTCCCCAACAATGTACGATGAATCGACATGGAGAATGCAGAGTTGGAGTTAAGTAGCCTGGACTCACTTGTGGGACTCCACACTCTCCCAAAAACAGCTAACTCCCTCCAAATTTGGGATGGACAAAAAGTAAAAGCTGCCCTGACCTCTACTCCAACATGACACCAATTCCAGGCAACCAAGCCTTCTCACCTGGTCTGGACACAATAAGCTGCCAGTAGTGGAGGGGGAGAGGTCCAACAAGAGTTGTGGATCTTCTGAGCTGGAACCATACAAGCTATCGTATACATGGTATGTAACACCTGAGAGGCTACACAAGATAGACAGACATAACTCTAACCTCTGCTTTCGGGGATGCAAGGGACCTTTTTCCACATTGAGTGTACTTGCCCCTCATAATAGTCCTCTGGTAACGGGTGTATAGGCTGATCTCCCCGGTATTAGGAGTAACAGTGTGCTTGGACCCTTAACCATCCCTGTTAAATAAGCCCAACTCGAACCTTATCAAAAGCTGAGGGCAGATTGGGGTCACACATTCTGTCCGCCACGCGCTGCTGTATAGCCGCTAGCTGGTGGAAGGAACACGATCTGGCAAATATTACAACATGAGAAACTAACTGTATTTCTCAATCTCGGGCCCCTGGATCAGGACGGAAGGACAGAGGGGTTTGACAGGGAAACCTTGGAGCTCTAGACAGCCCGTTATGCTCTTTAGTTGAGGAGGAAACAGGCAAGTGGAGGCAGCTCTCCACCCCCTTTTTTTCTCTTCTCTAATTTTCCTCTTCCATTTCTCTCTTCCCCCTCTCTCCATTCTCTCCCCCCTTTCCCTGATTAAAGGAGTAATCAACCTAAACATTGATATTGCTGTATTGTAATGTAATACAACCATTTACCAATAATAATAATAATAACTTTATTTAAATAGCGCTTTCTCCCAATGGGACTCAAAGCGCTTCACAGTTAGGCTGCGTCCCCGCTGGCGCTGAGCGCGCGGTGCTTGCCGAGCTTCCTTCTTGCAATGTGAATTCTGACTTCCCTGCTCATGTGGCGCACGCTTGCTCGTGCACAGGCACGTACGCTCTCCCAAGCTCGGCGCTTGGGGAGACATAAAAAATTGAGATTGAAGCGCGCTCAGCAGGTAAGTGCACACAGAACACAGCCACACACACACACACAGCCACACACTCACACACACATTACACACACAAATAGCCCCGATCGATGCCCTCCGCTTGCAAAATTAGGCAGGACACCCTGCGCTCATGCGTCTCCAACTCTCAAGCATGAGCGCGGTCAGAGACAGCAGGGACCCAGCCGTACAAAAAGGGAGAAAGAAGAAAACATTTAAGGTTATAAAAGGGACCAAACACAAGGAAAAATACAATACAGGATGGGACGGTGCTGTCGCTAGTAAATATCGCACAGGTTGTGGTTCATGAATTAAATGCCTGGGTAAATAGGTAGGTCTTGAGCCTGTTATAGATTCCCAGAGAGGGGGCCTCTCGAAGTGTACGAGGCAGACTGTTCTAGAGAGTGGGAGCAGCGCGGCTTAAAGCTCGGGCGCCAAAGGTAACTCCTCCAATAACCAATCCCCAATTTCCAAGCTGATGCGCACTTTAATACACTGATGCATGCTTAAAGCAGCAGTACAAGCTGCCGTTTAAATAAAAAAATATGTGCATCAATACAATCTATACGCTGATAAGTGATTCGCTAAGTTGCCGATCGATCCGTTCTCCTGTGATTGATCGGCGAAGATTCGGGCTCGGGGGTTCACTAAATGGCTGTCAGTGCAGCAGAAGAGAACCAAAGATGCAAAGTTCTGTGGGGAAGATCATGTGACCAGGCAGTCACTAGACTGCTAGAGAGAGGGCAGGGATCAAAAAGGGGTGTGCCAGAGCCTATTTAACAAGAGGAAGGGGATGTGACTTTGTAAATGGTTGCTATAGGAAAAAAAAATGCTCATTACATTAAAATACATTAAAAATGTTTTTTTTAATGTAAAAGTATTTTCTTATAGTACAGAACTGATTTATTTAAAAAAACCACATGTACGATATTGCTTGAACTGCAGTTTTATTAATGTGTTTCCTAGCATTAATGGCAAACAACGTTTTTGAGCTCGATCCATAGCCGACCCAAACCTCACTTATTTGGCAGTGACAGGCAGCCTATGGGAGGGAGCGCGTTACCATGATTCTGAAGTACAGGTTGAGGACAGGGAATTTTGGCTGGGCTAAAGAGCAGAGCGTGTACAGTATCTACAGAGCGGGGCAGAGGGGCCTCTCAATGATATATATTTGTTAGCACTTGTCCCAACGTTACGTTTAGGAATCTTATAAAAATACACAAGATAAGGCTATCTGCCCCAGGAATGCAGAACTCAGGAGTGCTGTCTGAGAGATCAACATCAGGTGATAAATACGCGTTACACGGCATGGGCAAGGCAGTGAAAAGATGGGGCAGTGCTGGGGAGCAGCCGAATGCTTGGGGAGGAGCGGGAGGT